>NW_020447200.1:90435-135394 GCF_003343035.1 Apteryx rowi | reverse complement strand
GGCCCCGGGAGAGGGGGGAGGGAAGGAGCGGGCGCGGTGCCGGCGCCCCGGGCTGACGGTCCGGCTGTCCCCGCAGGTGGAGGGCGTCTTCTACGTGAACGACCCGCTGGAGAAGCTGATGTTCGAGGAGCTGCGCAACGCCTGCCGCGGCGGAGGTGCGTGCGGCCGGGGGGAGCGGGCCCGGGCCCTCCGCCTCCTCCCCCCAGAGGGGAGCGGGTCCGCCGCGGGGCAGCGGAAGGAGGCGAGTTTGAGCCTCCACGCAGGGGTCGCTCGGGGAGGGGGGGAGCGGGCTTTAGCCTCGTCCGGCCTGTTGTGCACGGAGCTGGACCCCGGTCTGGCAGCTGGGCCGGTGCTGACGCGCTTCTGTTGTTGGCAGCGCAGCTCCGTCTCCCTAAGGACTAATGCAGCCAGACGGAGGATTTTGGAAAACTCTTCCACTTAATTAAATTGCAGATCCTGCATAATACTAGTGGATTTCTTTCTTTTTTTCTTTCTTTTTTTCTTTCTTTTTTTCTTTCTTTTTTTCTTTCTTTTTTTCTTTCTTTTTTTCTTTCTTTTACCAGACTAGCCAGACATTTTGGCAATTTGTAATGTGCCAATATTTTAAGCCAGCTATTTAGAAAACGCTTCATTGTCTATGGTGATCACTATGGTAAATCAGCAGATCCTTTACATAATCCTTCAACTTCTATTTCTCTCTCTCTCTCTCTCTCTTTTTTTTTTTTTTTTTTTTCAGGTGCAGGTGGCTTTTTGCCTGCTATGAAACAGATTGGGAATGTGGCTGCATTACCTGGCATTGTTCACGTGAGTAACTGCTCTGAAAAAATACTGTTTTTCTGTTCTTGCTTGCCAGTGATTATTGCCTTCCATATAGGAACTGTGCTGGGATCTAGACTGTCTTGAAATAAACTTTGGTCCATACCCTGTGTGTTAGGAACCTGTCTCTGAGTAAGAAGTGTTTGCAAGACCAGGTTGTAAAATTAATTTGGCAGGAGTGGAAGTATCTGCTTATCTCATCAACTGCCATTTGACATTAAGGCTTCTCAGCTTTGCTTTATGCTGTTTATTTTGCTTGAACCATCTTTTCTCCACAGCTCGTACTGTCTGTTTGTTGTTCTTAAGTTGTCTCTGCTAACCTGGAAGGCGTGGAGGAGTGAGGAGAGAGAGGAAGAGGTTTTTGGTTTTTTTGGTTTTTTTTTTTGGTCCTGATGATCTACACTTATGTATGTCTTGAGGTGTTTGTTTTTCATATTTAAACAATTTCAAGTGCATCAAATTAGTTGGATCTTAATACAGCAAATGAGATTTAAAGAAAAGAGGGGGGGAAATGACATTCTGTTACATTTTTCCCTAGCTTTCAAAGCTTGTCACTCTTCAGTTTCTCCACAGTGTTCATCTCCTCCTGGTGTTAACAGGAGCTCTTCATTCAGTTGTGATATAGTCACGTTTGCAGCCCAGCAATGGTAGGAGTATAATACTGGCCTCCTCCCAAGCTCTCAAGCATTAAAAGGTTTTTGAAGACCAATTTGCATCCTGGGTACAGTGTGGAAAACTTAGTCTAGAAACTCTCCTTGGGCTGGAGGAATGTGTAAAGGCAGTTAGGATTCCATTTGGCCCTCTGTGTGTTGGAATGTGTAATGATTTAATACTGGCAAAGCCTGTAAAGTATGTATAGCCTTAAGAGATTTTTCGCTAAGGCTATTTGGTCTTGAGGAGATGCCACTCTTGCACTTCTCTTATTTATGTGCAGTAGAGATTAGATTCTCCCCCTACCGAGTTTAATCTGAACCTTTAATGTGTCTGAAATAAGTTATCAGGTAAACTTGCTGTGCATTTGAATTCTCATTTCTTAATTCTGTCACCCTTCTTGTGAAATACAGCCTTTCCCATTATTTATGGGTAAAAGCTCAGTAGCAGTTTTCTTTTCCTTGAAAGAGCTTGCCCAGGATACAGTTACAGTAAAGCCCATTGAAAAGTAAGTATAGTACTAGGGTTACTGATTTTATTAGAATATATTCTGGTTTTAGAATATATATCCTAGATTAAGCCGGAGTATATGTTAAATGCTTGCTTTAGCTTGGTAGCTTACTATTTTTTGTCCTTGCTTTTAATCTGATCTTGTTGTCTGCACTGTGACCCCAATACTGATAGTGAGCCTTCCTGTGTATTCAGCACTCCTTTCCTTTGCCCCATGCATTTTGGAAATGAAGCATCATAGTAGGCTGGATCACTTTTCAAGAAGCTCTAAATACAATGTGAAAGTGGTCTTTTTCATTTTAATATTATATTAATAAGTAATAAACAGTGGAAGGGCTTTTTTGATAATTTTTTTTGGTTACTTGACAAAAGTTCGGAATTTCTTGCTGCAGTAAAAGGCTGCCTGTTATGCTGTTTCAAAATATTTAAAAATAAATATTAAATAAAATATTTAAAAATATTTTAATGGTCAACCAAAAAGGAGGTAAGAGAGAATAACAGTAACCTGTTAAAGTTGGTGTTTTGGCTGGTAGTTCACAGGAGAAATGTCATGATCATCTCTCACTTTCAGTCTTCACTCTGTTTCAAACAAAGACATTTCTTTGAGATGGTGAGGGGAGGCAGAAGCAGCGCGTAATCTCCTGAAAAATACTTTTTTGTTTTTTTTAATGCTCGATAAACAGTTAACACATCTGAAAAGTTCAAATTTCTGACAGTCTTCTGGGTGTTTTTCTAAGAGATTGTGGTGTCCTAATCTAAGTCTGCCAATTTAGATATACTTTGAACTTCTAGGGTTGTGTAGGAGCATGCCCTTACTTTCTTTAACTGGTAGTAATATGAAAAGGATCAGTAAAAAGAATTCTTTTACAAAATAAAATGACTTGACTCCTATCTGCTGCATGACTTTTTCTTGCCTACGGGGTGCAATCTTTGGTCAACGTTCAGTTACACAACTAAAAAGGGAAAATGCTGACATGATCTCATTCCATAGCATTCAGCTCCTCCCTTGTTACATTTGCACTGTTCAAACATTGTAGATACCTCTAGATAAACTTGATAAAGACAACCTTATCTTCACTGTTATAACTCTGCATCACGCTACCCCTAAGCTACTACCTATGTAGGTTTTGAATATAAGGATTCTGAATCCAAAAAAAGCTAGGCTGAAATTCAGTTTGACGTTGTTTCCTATGTTTAGGTGTTTGACCTCCTGTTAAGGTTTCTTCATATCTGGTCAATGGAGTCAAGGGTTTGACTCAGCTGACTTGTCACTGGGTGTTTACTTCAGAGAGAGTGGAACTGCTCTCTGCTTCCTTTGACTGTATTGACTATGTCTCCTTTAATGGTGGGAGTTTGAATACTTACCTGAATTGAGGTGTTTATCTGCATCTTCATCTGTGACAACCACTGTCATAAGGTCAAGCATAGCTAAGATAAATCTCTGTGCAGTACGGAGTTTCATAAGACTTTAAAATGTGCTTTGTCCTCTTCCAGAGATCAATAGGCCTTCCAGATGTCCATTCAGGCTATGGGTTTGCCATTGGCAACATGGCTGCCTTCGATATGAATGATCCTGAAGCAGTAGTGTCACCAGGTAAGGATACCTTAGGACTGACTTAATCTGCACTGAGAAATGTCTGTGGTGACTTAAACACTTTTTGGGATGCCAGATCTTTACAGTACTTTACAGTACAGAACCAAAAAAAGATATATAGGAGTTAAAAGATTCTTGCACCCAGAACCTTATTTTTTATGGAGCCACTAGTTGCACTGAAAAAATCTAAACACTACAGAGAGGGTTGCCCTCGTTATTCTGGCTTGGACATGTGATGTCCTCAGTCATGAAGGGATAGCACAAGACAGTGAACTTGGGTTTGGCTAGGCAGATAAAGAATTGATTCTTTTCTTCAACATTTGAAAAACTCTGTTTAGAATATTTCTACACTTTATTAAAAACGTGACCTTAATATTTCTGTCTTTTTAACAAACACTTCAGTTTTTTGTTACTGATGATGTCTGGAGAAGCTTTTGTGGTTGTGGCCAATAGCCATGTTTCAGGTTTTCTATAGGCAGTTCCAGTGTTCCAGAGTGATTAAAACCCAAGGTCTCCTTAGTCTGGTATCTCCTCTCTGACACTTTTGATAAAGATGGCCTAGTGTAGAAGATCAATTACACCATGTTCTGCAGTCATTCTTTTTTCTTTTAATACTAAGAATTAGCCTAAATACTAAACAATGAAGTTTAATATCCCTAGTAAGTATTTATTGCTGGTTTTAACTAGTTATTATTTATTCCAGTGAAAATTCAAAAAGGACTAGCTTTCAGGCACTTGCTTCAGGAATTTCTTACCTGAGGAAGCTGTGTTCAGATTTGCATCACAAATCACTTTCCTTAGGCAGAAGAACAGGAACTGCCTATCTACTTTCTGTAAACCATATACTCTATAGATGTGTCTTTTCTTTTGTCTTTGTTCTTTTGTCTACTTGCTGGAGCAACTTGTAAAGTGAAAGCTCTGAATTGTACAGCTGTGTTTGTAGAACATTTGCTGGAGACACTGAAAAATAGGATTTTTTAAGAGTACCAGGTTTACTTTTCTACAGGACTGCATTTTTTGGCTGTCCTAGAATCTGAGGGCTTCATGTAACCTTAATAATATGAAGCTTATGCAGTCGTTCTGCTCTATTCCCAGTATTGTGTCAGAGAGAAGGCATCAGATCCCAGCATTCATTACACGCTACCTGTCAGGAAGCTTACTGATTGAAGATGAATGCAGCAAATGCTTGCCATCAGCATTCCTTCTTTATTAACATTGTGGCTTTTTCTACGCTTCTAGGTGGTGTCGGGTTTGACATCAACTGTGGTGTCCGCTTACTACGTACAAACTTGGACGAAAGTGATGTACAGCCTGTGAAGGAGCAGCTCGCTCAGGCTATGTTTGACCACATTCCTGTTGGTGTGGGCTCCAAGGGTGTCATCCCCATGAATGCCAAGTAAGAGAATGACTTTATGAGTCAGCAGAGGGGATATCTCTGGTGTTTATTTTGATGAAAGATTCATCAGCGGGAGACTTCAAGAAAGAGAAATTCTAAACCCTTTCCCATTCTGTCTACATGCATGCTTCACTAGGAGACCTGGCATAATTGTTAAGGCACAAAGTCAATGTTTTGTTGTTTAAAACTCTGAAATAACTAAGGGTTCTTGGAAGGTTCGCACTTTCTATTAAACTTCTTTAAATGTAGAGCTATTTTTGGAAAGGAGTGAGAAAGTAGGGTATCCCACACACAACAAAGGAAAAAATAACCTATTCATTTTTTTTTCCATATTAATGTCTTTGTAGACATTACATGAAGTGGCAAGAAGCCACGCTTTTTATTAGAGGAGTTGGGGGCTGATCATAAAATCAGAACAATTTAGGTTGGAAGGGACCTCTTGAGGTCTCCTCATCCAAGCCCCTGCTTAGAGGATGGCTACCTCTGAAGATAGATCCAACTACGAAATTAGATCAGATTGCGCAGGGCCAAATCCAATTGGCTTTTAAATATTTCCAAGGATAATGCTTATGCAAGTGTTTGATAATTGCAGGGATTTGGAAGAGGCTCTAGAAATGGGTGTGGACTGGTCTCTCCGGGAAGGCTATGCCTGGGCAGAGGACAAGGAGCACTGCGAGGAATATGGAAGGATGCTGCAGGCTGATCCCAACAAGGTTTCCTCAAGAGCAAAGAAGAGGGGCCTCCCTCAGGTAATGTTACATTTCAGGAGGGCTGTGAGTGCTCACAGGGTTCAAATGTAAAGATAGCGGGTAGTTCTCTAACACTGTGTCTTATCTTGAAACTCTGTCTCGCATTGCTGGGCAAGGGAAAGGTGAGATGGTTAGGCTGGTTCTGAGCAAGTCTTGACAGAACTGGAACAGAGGGAAACAACACAAATATTGGGTATACCCAAGGTCCCTGGGGCCATCAGTTTTTCATCAGTTAACACCTGGTACTAGAATTGTTTGCTGGCATTTCCCCATCCAGATAATGTTTTGTTGTTAAGAAACAGTGAAATTGTTCTATAACTTTTCTTCTTGTTAACTGGCTGAGCAAACAGCAGAGCAAAGAAGAATTTTAGATTGAATGTGACTAAGTCGGAACCTTGGATTGTGGTTCAAGGGTTGGATTCCAATTCTGTAAATCATATCTTAGCTGGAACACTTCTGAGATAGCTGTACTAACACTACTATTGCTAAAGAATTTTTTATATGACTTCTAGAGGTTTATGAATTATGATGCTGCAAGTGATCTACAGCATTTTAACCTGAAAAGAATCTTATGTCCTTAATTTTCACATTCTCCTTGCAAATAAGTAATTGCCTGTTATGCAGCTGAAAAAGATGGGGCTTGGAAATGAAATATCTTGCTTTAATCTGCTGTAAGTTTTAAGAACTTAATTAACAGGATGTTGTAACTTCTTCCTGGAGTTCTAAGCAAGTATAAGACTATATCTGTCTGCCTTGCCTATACAAATTGAAGATGATTTCTCAATACTCTGCTTGTTTCCTCTTTCAATGAGGCCTGAGTTGCAAAAAAGTGGCAGCACAGTCTGTAGATCCTGGTCCTTTAGTTTAACGGCAGCCTTGTTCCAACAATAAAAATAGTTAGAAATCTGATCAAAGGGAACTATGGTGATGCTATTATTTTCTACTTCCTTTCAGTTTGTATGGTTTTTTCTTCCCTCCCTCTGGAAAAGCTTTTCTAAAACTAACTTTTCTAAAACCTTGATGTAGTGATTTGCCCTATTGCTCACATTCCCATTGCTGTCCCTTTTACTCCCAGAAGCTGGCTAACTGACACTGTCTGATCAGTATGTTGTGATTGGCAGCTGGGGACCTTGGGAGCAGGAAACCATTATGCCGAGATCCAGGTTGTGGATGACATTTACAACGAATATGCTGCCAGGAAAATGGGCATTGACCACAAGGGGCAGGTGTGCGTAATGATCCACAGTGGCAGCAGAGGTTTGGGCCACCAAGTTGCCACAGGTATGATCTGACTCATGTAGGTACCTGAAGTGAAGCAGACTCTTCAGTGTGGTCTTGTCATTGACAATAAACTCCAGCACTGAATAGCATTTCATACAGTATATTTGCTAAGTCTATTCTGAGTTGCCTTGACAGGGATTGTCTTGAGTTTTGCTTTCTTTGGCATGTATTTTCAAGCCTCTTATTGCACAGTTTAAAATCAATATATTACTTGTTTCTGGTCTTGCAGAGTTTTGATCTGGCATTCATCCACATGATGACAAGAGATGGCAGACTGATTGGGACACAAGAAATTCCATTTAGATATAAGAATTCTTATTTGTTTCTTTCCTTAACCATGAGGATGATCAAATGCTAGAACAGGTTGCTTAGGCATATTGTAGAATATGCATCTGTGGAGATACTCAAAACTTGACTGAACAAGTCCCTGAGCAACCTGATGTCGTTAGAGATGCTCTGAGCAGGGGGTTGGATCTGATAACTTCCGGAAGTCCCTTCCAGGCTAAATTATTCTAACATCAAGAGAGGATGGAGATTTTCACTAAACCTTCTATGTCAGGGGCTCTCTTTATCTGCGCTTGCGTAGGATGGTGAGGCCGTAATCTCTGGTATAACGAAGGTAGGCATTCCTGCAGCAAAAAGGAAGAGAGTCTGTAAATTCTTAGGTCACAAAAAGGTGTTAAATCTGCATTTCTTGTTCTGAGACCCAAATGAAGTGCTTGGATTGTTGGAGCATATCACTAAGGTGAACTGCTTTTGCCTAAGCAGAGAATTCCCCAAAGTACACCCAAAGCCTTTAACTTTTCTTTCTAAAAATAATCTTGGGCTGTCCTGTTTGTGAGCAACTGATGTGGTTCTGCCACATACTCACTTTTGCATTTGAGAGGAATCTGTAAGTTTGAACATCAGCCAGATGAGTTCAGCTTTAAAATATAAATAATAGAAATCCATGTTTCATTGCATAGATTGAAACAATATTATGAAGTGACTTAGACTTAACATGTTAATTTCCCAGATGCATTGGTGGCTATGGAAAAAGCTATGAAACGGGACAAAATCATAGTGAATGATCGCCAGCTGGCGTGTGCCAGAATTGCCTCTGCAGAAGGACAGGATTACCTGAAGGGAATGGCAGCTGCTGGAAACTACGCATGGGTCAACCGCTCTTCTATGACTTTCTTAACAAGACAGGTAGGAGCAGAGTTCTCTGATGCAAATATTTTGGTACTTGTACAGATGTCTTGCTTTATCCTAGACACGTGAAAAACAGTAGCTGTAGTATTGAATATAATTTTCACTTTCGTGCTTCTTAAGCTGTGTTTGCTGGACAGACTTGCACAAAGCTGCAGTCATTGCAATCAGTCTAAAACCTCTTAACATCACTGAATAGCACTTTTAGAAGCCACTAAGGCACTTTCAAAAATATTGCCTCAAGCTAGAAGAGGAGGATACAAGAAAATTGTTTTTACACTGCTGAATCCATCTTTTCAAAGTTGCAAAAATTCATGTAGTTGATATCTGATTAAATTCCAGCATTAAAACTGCCAATGGGCAGATAAATGGCTTAGGGCAGCCCAGTTCCAAGACCCTCAGCAGTGTTGTATTCACTTCCATCATGGCTGAATCTCCCCGAGGTTTCTTACATGTCAAGTGTTTAGGTTACTGGTTTATCAGTAAGAAATATGTTCAAGCAAATTTGTTGCTTTCAATTTCTAAAAGTATTAGAAATCTTCCACATTTACACAGCATATATTCTTGTATTTTAAGTCCCAGTTTGCTCTCTCTTTAGGCCTTTGCCAAAGTCTTCAACACAACCCCAGATGACCTTGATATGCATGTTATCTATGATGTATCTCACAACATTGCCAAAGTGGAGCAACATGTAGTGGATGGAAAAGAGCGAACTCTGCTGGTGCACAGGAAGGGATCAACCAGGGCCTTCCCTCCTCACCATCCCCTTATCGCTGTTGATTATCAAGTAAGTTCAACTGTGGAAGAAAGATCAGAAAAGGCTTTTGGATGAATGAGCAGTTGTAGGGTTGCTAACAGATCTAAATGCTGTGGGTTCCTCTTTTGAACTAATAGCACTGGAACACTAATGAGATGCAGTGTTCTGCTTGTCTGTGTATTAAATCTTTGGGACACTGAGCTCCCTCTTCTCCTACACATACAGAACAGCTGGAAGATCACAAACAAAGGAGTGTTTCATAACTAGGGCAGGCTGCAGTGATCTGCCATGTCTCTCTGGCCACAAGTCTTTTCCTATGCTGGCCTATATCCTTCAATGCAGTTAGTTCTCTAGAATCCTTGATACTGGGTACCTAAAGCAAGTAGGGATGCTCTGAGGGCATGTGAACCTGACCTCCTTTTCCTGGAGATGCAGTTCCCCTCAGGTATTTATTAATAAAGAGTTTTATAGGCTTTTTCTTGTTCAGTTAAGGCTATTTTGCATCCACAGCTGACTGGACAGCCTGTTCTGATTGGCGGGACTATGGGCACCTGTAGCTACGTTCTTACTGGCACAGAGCAAGGCATGACTGAGACCTTCGGAACTACTTGTCATGGAGCTGTAAGTTAAATCATTTTGGGAAGGGGTTGGATTGGGATTGATATCCAAAGAACAAGGTGGTTCAAAGGTCATCTGGTGTGAGGTTCATCTGTTGGTAATGGAAGTAGAGTAGCCTTGCCACAGTAATCCTAGCCCAGGAGAAATGTAGGCTGGAAGTCCTCTTTTCTGTCCTTCACTGATTAGTTTTGACTACTCCTGCAGAAAATTATGGGGTGCTTCCTTATATAAGGTGAAGGTTAGGATGGAGATCTGAAGGATGAGATCCTGTTACCAAATTCTGATATTTCCGAGTTTACAAGAAGGATTGAATATCCTGAAGCTGTACATAAGACTCCTCAGTAGTCAGAAGAAGGTATTGCCTCCCCTCTTACATAGCATGAGACAAGGATGCTTGAGGAAGAGAAATAGCTCCCAAATCCTCCAGTAAAATTCAGGGCTGTGAATATTGTCTGACAAGTGGTTTGGATAAAAAGAGACTTGCAGACTAGTATGTTAGGCCTATAGAACTTTCCAAGTCATCGTACCAGACGTGCAATTATCCAGGAGACCATCCCTTGAAGTCTAAATTCATATCCCATTTTGTGGCTTACTATGGTCTGTGCCTCAAACTGTTCTGCGCTTGCTTTTAATGTAAATTGACTTTGAACATGTGCTGGGTGTAGCAACAGGTGTTGAACTTCACCCAAGAATATTCCAGGGGTTCTGTCCCAGGAATCTACCTCCTTGTCAGCACGTACAACCACTTACATTAGCGGTTGTTCTGACAAATGCTCTTTCATTTCATTCAAGACAGTTGGGAATGTGGCTTAGCTTCCAGTGCATATCTGTTAGTGTTTTTTTTTTTTTTTTTTTAACACTAAAGAGTTCTGATTTTCCCTATGGCTACAAAAAAACAGAACTAACTTAAGACTATTGTCTAGGGTCGTGCTCTGTCTCGAGCCAAATCTCGACGTAACTTGGACTTCCAGGATGTATTGGACAAACTGGCTGACATGGGCATTGCCATCCGTGTTGCTTCTCCCAAACTGGTTATGGAAGAAGTGAGTTTAATACTTTTTCTGATATGGGAAAGGGGGTCTTGCTCCTTGGCCGAATGATCCTGACTTGATTCTTGGGAGTGTTGAGTGATCACTAGTATACTAAATGTACAGCTTCTGTGATTCCTTAAAGAGCTGTCCAGTTTTCTGGGAAATAATGTCATGTTTTCCCTGTCCCCAAAATCCTGCTGAAGAGATGCCCCTTTGACAGGTTTGGGTGGGGGTGTTGCGGTTTTGGTGGTGTGGGTTGGTTGGCTGTTTTTTTCCCCCTTCTCCTACCCAGTGGTAGGGATAATTTACTCTCCATACTGGGAAGACCTTGTGAAAGAGCATCACAAAAACTTTTAGGTTTTGTGGATTCACTTCCTTATGTGATGCTCTCCCAGCTTTAAATTCACTGTATACTCTAGCTGTCCCATAGCTTATTAGCAATGTATGAGAGATCACTCTCAAGACAAATTCCTATATTTGCTCAAGAAGAAAACTTTGAATGGCTAGGAAACCTTGAACATTATGAATGGCTAGGAAACCTTGAACATTATGACTTCCAGTTTTTCTGTAGTAACATTATAGAATGCCTTCTTTGTTCACAGCCTCACTCATGGAAGTGCGTTAATCATTTGTAACTATGCTCTTACGGGTTTTGGTGTTGTACAAACACATTCACTGCATTAAAATCTCTATTCAAGAGAAGCTTCCTTGTCAGAATGCTGGAGGTGGAAGCTCCAAAGTTCAACACCTATTACAATCACAAACAGGCTGTTAAGATCTTTAAGGCTGCCTCCTGTAAGGAGGAATTTGGAGCGACTTCCTGCCAGATACTGAGGCCTGCCATTCTCTCCTGCTGGTGGGTTGGATTATCTGAGGATGCTGGAAAAACTAAGCCAAAATAGCAGCATTTTCTGGAATATCGTGGAACCTTGCTTTTAAAGCCAAGCATCTGACAGACCTCTTAGCTGTGTAAAATTGCTGAGATTCTCAGTTCTCTTCCCCCTACTTCTAGACCCTCAGTTAATATGTGGTTCTATTTTTGCACAGAAAAGAAGGGATATCAAAAGCCTACATCTAACTTCCTGTTGCTCTGGGTTGTTTATAGTTTTGTCTCTTTTTTTTTTTCTTTCTTTCTTTCTCCTTTCTGCCCTCTCCAGGCACCAGAGTCTTATAAGAATGTGACAGATGTGGTTAACACCTGCCATGCAGCTGGCATCAGCAAGAAAGCCATTAAATTGAGACCTATTGCTGTTATTAAAGGCTAGGAACTGACAAGGCAGCAGAAACCTACTGACATCTCCAGGCCTTCCACAAAACTGACTAGAACCATCATCTTCCCGCACCTCTTGGACTCTGTAGGATGCTCAGATATCACATCCCTGTTCTGGAAATACAGGCAATTGAGGATGCCCCTATCTTTAACCACTCCTAGACATAATTAATGCCCCCCCCCTTCCACCTTCTTTTTTATATGATGCTCTTTTCTCATGATGAAAGAGCAAAAAAACCAGTTCTGGTTTTGTATGCAGTCCTTTGCCCCAACTGTGCCTGATGATTCCACTGGTGGGACTTCAGACTTACCCAAGTTGTCACTAATTGCTATGCTGCAAGACCACCTCCTTCAGCAAAGAGGGCGTATGAACCAGATCTGCTGTCTCCACACCTGAGGGCCTGGAACTCTTTCTGCATATAGAAGTACTCTGGTAGGCAGGGTATAGCACTTTGGGGCAGGGAGAGGTTGCTCTTTTTGCAGATGGTTCTATGCATGGTCTATATTGCTGTGTGTTTTGTGGTAATTGAGTAAGAAATACCAAGTTGGGAGTGGTCTCCCAGTTGAGAGGGACTAGCTAGGCTTGAGGCACAGTCCTCTCCTCTTCCCCCACCCTGTCCCCTTTAACACATCACTTGCTGTACTGACTCAGTACAGGAAGGTATTCCACAAAATCTTGTGGAAATGCAAGTAGGATTGAATATGTTGCTTTGAAAGGTTTTGTTTGCCCTGTAAAAAGTTGTTACTTAACAACTGACAGAGAAGTGCTAATCCAACATTTTACAAAGGCCTAAGCATGTAAAAGTTGGATCAGATAGTATTGCTCACTGTGTCCTGCAGCTCTCTGATTTGAGTCCAATTGCAAGGTCAGACTCAATATGGTTTGACTGCTCTCAGCCAATTATTTTTCTTTCATGTTCATTAACTAAGACTGGAGCGGGGGGCTGACCATCAAAATTGAAATATGTGGGGGACTTATAAATAAAATGGGAAGATAGACACTGTAGCATGTCTGTGTTGTCTTTATTATGTTGCCAAAATGTCTGTTGTCCTGTTAAGTATGAGTACCAGCTTGGAATCCAACACATCTTGTGACTGCTGGTTCCATCTAGCTGGGTAGGGGATGAAGCTTGACTGTAAGCCTATATGTGGACACAAGAGGGCAGGCAGAGGAAAATAAAACCTCAAAGCAAGAGTGCAGCCCTGCCAAGGACTCCCATGCAAAAGGAGCAGATACTGGTGGATGGGCTTTGACAGTCAAGCACCTTTTGGGGGAAACATCCTTTCAGATCTAGAATCTTAGCAAAATCCTGTTGATCTCAGAATGCGTAATGGCATTTTACAGTTATAATCAGTTTATTGGTTTCCTAAGTTCAAAAATTGCATTGTTACAGGTTCAGAAGCAGTATGTGCTGTAATAGGGACTGCTGTGACTACTAGTAGATCTGACTTTAAAGAGACTGTGTCTTGCTTTCTTCTGCTATGTTAGTGGAATTGCTCCAGATCGACATCTCTGAGGTCTGAGTCAGACTTGCTGAATTTCATCAAAAATCATTTCATTTAAAAATGTGCAAGTGCTTATGGAACCAGTGACTGAAAAACAAAATGTTCATCTCAATCTTATGCAGGATTGTTAGTTCCATTTAGCCTTTTCTGTCTATAAATACTGCAGACTCTCTGATGTGGAATGCAAGGGAATTCTTAAAACATTCGTATTTAAAAACAAAGAAGCATTTCTGGAACAGTTCCCCTTTCAGCTTTTACCTACTGTTGCCATTATGACAACAGTAGACAAATTTCAGTTTCTGAAAATAATCAGAAATCCTCTGTACCACATAGGTACTCTCTCATATACATGCGTTAAGTCTCTTCCGAACATTAACTCATGAATGCAGTAAGTGCTGACAATTTTCATTTCCTGTTACCAAACCAGTACTAGTTTGGGGTATATTTTGAGCGGTACAGAAGTGAGTGCTGGTTTCCTAATTCCCCTTGTCCCCAAAAAAGTAAGAGTAAAATGTGTAAGGTGTTTCTCAGTTCTTCTATCAACTGTGCAAATTTCAAGGTAAAACATAGGATTTAAACTGGGATGGTGTTCCAATTCGGGTTCGTCCATGTTCTCCAAATAGGACTGTGCAATGGCTCTTTTTTTAATCTGTTTTTTTTTTAAGTAATTGGAATAAATAATGTAGATAAGGGAGGAGACATTAAAATTCATATGCTGAAATACAGGTAAATCTGTAGAAACATCTCAGCAACACGAAACAGCCTATGTGGTGGTTATTGAGCCATCTCTGTTCCCATGGAAGGTTACTGAGAACTCAGAAATATCTGTTAAAGTATGACGTGCTTCCCTTCCTTCCCCAAAAGACTAAAAAGGCTTTGGTGGATAACTTTTTTTTTTCTTTCCTTTTCTGTAGGAAGCCATAGGTAGGTAGATTTGGGTTTATGCCACACCCTTGGAGCTGTTGAACACATCTGTCCAACAGCAGGCATTCTATTTTCTGCCTAACCATAGTTGATTCAGTCTTTGGATGCAGAGCTCTGCATTAAGAGAGAACAAATAGCTTGCTGCATTTATGTTACTCAGTGCTAGAGAACTACATGGTTTAACTTAACGATTGGTCTTGCCAAAACAAAGCTATTCCTGGCTCTAGGAAGTAGAAGCTATCATCTCTGGATATTGCTTCAGTGGCACCTTCCTCTGTCTGTGCTCACAAGGGTTGCTGCAGGGACTAGTGCTGTGCAGCTACAGCAAGCGTGGATGAGTGCTTCCTCTCTTGCCAGGAGCTAACTGTTCGTGGTGTGCTCGGGAGGCTTGTGCAGATGCTGTTTCTGTCACCGTTAGTGTAGCATTAAACAGCTAACAAGAAAAGTACATCGGGTTTATGTATAGTGGCAAGTGACTGAAAAGGAATCCTCTAAGCACAGCTGCTGGGGATGCTATTTGCCCTCATGCAGTGTGAAGGCCCTGGCCAGGCCCTTGGCCGTGGGAGAGCTCCCCCAGGGAAGGCAGTTCCTCTTTGTTGTGTTGGAAATGGGGGGGAGCTGGTGAGCTGTTTGCCATCGTGGATGGCAGAGCTGAGGGGTAGCTGATGGCCCTGATCTTTTGATTTGGATCAACTTGGATGTTTGTCTGCTCCAGGGCTCCCTGACTTCCTTAACTTACCCTCCCTCAAGGAAAGCCAATAGTTAACTGGACCCTAGAAGGCACATGCTTGCAGTGTATCTGCTGTGCTGTATTTGCACTGTATTGGGCTCCCCACTGCTTGGGAGCCCAGCATCTAATGTGCGTCATGTTTATTGCCATCCTAAGCGTCTTGGGGGAAGGGGGTTCTCTGTTACATCTTTCCCCTCCCTGTTTTAAGTGCTGCTCCTCACACACACTGCTTCCTCCTCCACTGGTGGTCCCTGGGCTGTTCTGGCCCAGGAGGAACAAGTGATCTCTGACACATCTCTGGCACAGGCAACCCGGCCTCTCCTCCACTCTCCTTTGTTCCTCTCAAACATAAACACGCTTAACTGGCCTCTTCTCTTCCCTCTCCACCCCCAAATCTTCAAAGCAATCAGACAAAGCAATATCCCTCCTGCAGCATGTGCCAACACGCTCTCCTGCTTTCAGAAGGAAGATTTCAATTAAGCAGCAGGCCCTGCCTGTAGCTTGCATTTGCTTTGTGCTCTTGAGCTCCATCCCAGCTTCAGTGGTTTTGATTGCTAGCGCCCCTGGTTTTCTGCCTAGAGAGGTGGCAGTGGGAGGCTTATGGCAGAAAAGAAACAGGAGCTTTGCAGTTCCCCAGCCAGAGGTGATGTGGGGCTTAACGTGTCTGCTGCAGGTGCTTTGTCCCTCCTGCAGTGGGAAGGAGAGGAAGAAGGTAACGTCCTGGTGCCCACAGAACACCAAGAATTACTTCATGTTTCAGATGTTTGTACTTTCTGCTTTTTTCCCCCTCTGTGATCTAAGAGGAGGGTGGGGGGTCATTCCCTGCCCTTTTGTTCCCTGCAGCTGGGGGAGCACTGAGTGGTGTGAGAGCGGAGGAAGGCATGAGAGCAGACAGCACAGAAACGCCCTGTGAATTGCCAAGGCAAAGGTGCAACTAGGCTTCTTGGGCACTGTTAGACTAATCCCCAGCCTGCTGCTGCTGCCTTTAGTAACATTGAGTACATCCCCATATTACTGCATGCTCATTCCCAAAGCCCAGAAGACTGTGCTTCAGTTTGTTTTGTATATAAAACTTAGAAACCAAAATAATCACCAGCCTTAATTGCAGAGATTAGGACCAGGAAAGGGAAACGGAGTTTTTTGCCAGCATTTAATCTAACATTTACAAGCTTAGCAAAAGTAAGAGTGCAGGGACTGGGCTGCCCTCACCTAGATACTACAGTGTTTGAGTCAGCCTTATGATGGAGCCTTTTCCTAAACGGAGGTGCCAGGAGAAGCCTGGATTATTTCTCCCCCTCCACACCCCCAAGTGAGCTATAACCAACAACATGCTTTCCACTTGGGCTTGGCTTTGCCCAGCACACGTGAACATGACACAAATGTTAATCACATTGTCCTTGTGGTGCGGTCAAAAGGGAGGGAAGCGTTTTCCTCCTCTTTCTCTCCTGCCTCAGTGGCTGAGGAAACTGAGGCACCAACCCCTTTTCTCCCTGCGCAAGCTGTGCTTTGAGTTAGGGAATCAAGGCAGGGAGTCTGGGCTGCTTCTGTTCTCAGTCCAACAGCGTGCAGTGGGAAGTCAGGCTTTCTGCTCTTCCCCTTTGAAGTGCAAACTTGGGGAACCTGTTCTCCATGCCATGCATCAAGAGCTGGGAGAAGGAATAAATGGGGAGGGGGGCCTGTGGGAGCCCCAGGGGAGGGAGGGGTGTAGCTCCTGGAGGTGAAGATATGGTTGTAGGTGTGTGCGTGATAAGGTCCAAACCTTAATGCATTAGAACAGCAGCTTATTACTTGAGTCAATTAAGTGGTAGGAGATTATCAAACCTGAGCACACTAGTAGCAGAGTTGCCTAGTAAGAACAGTAGGCTGCCGGTAGTTGAGTATACATGCTTGAGGACAAGACATTAGGGTTTTATGACAAAATTGGAGGGGGAAAAAGGAAGATGAAAAGCAAGCAAATACAGTACTTGAAATAATGGAAGAGGAAACCTCTGGATCTCTGAATCCTTTCTATCCTAGAGTGTGTTAGGGATTGCTTAAAGCTTGGCCTTACCTCTACTATGTCAGCACTAGCACCCCAAAGGTGCTTTTCGCCTTACTTGGTGGGTGGTCCCTTGTGAACAAGAAGTAGCTGCCATGGGCAATGCAATGCTCTGCTCGCCACAAAAGCAGCGGCACCGCTGACTCCCAAAGAACAGCTCCTGATGGTGACCGAGACCAGCCCACAACCTTAGACCAGCCACCAGCACCTAACCAGACTTTTAACTCTTGAGTTGTTTGACAGCTTTCCAGAAAGTTTTTCTTCCAATACTACAAGCTTTAGCATGGGTTTCTGGAAACCTGTGGGCAGCTGGATCCCTGCTAGGAAGTGACCAGGAGCCATCAGAGTTACAGTATGCAGGTCTTGGAATACCAGCACTGGGCTATATTTCTATTTCAGTCCTCAGGTAAGAAGCTCCATATTGTACTGCCAATAATAGTTACATCCCGTAACTTTTTGTTACCCTTTTTAGAGTTCCAGCCAGAACAAAAAGCTGGGTTTCCCTGCTGGAAGAACGCCTTACTGATAAATCACCTGGTTACTGAGCTCTTAGCATTTGAGAATTGTAACCTATTTATGCTTTTAATCTTTAAAAAAATAGAAAGTGGGTTATTTTATTTTTGACTAATGCTTATTATTGTTGGGCTATAAATTTGTGGCATTCACAGACAATTTATCAAGCTTTAAAATCATAGATGGAGTGATCAGTTCCTCCACTGTTTCCCTGCCAAATCCTTAACCACTTCTTGGATGAGGAAGAAAAAAAAATTACTGTAAATTACTTTTTCCCTGGAAGGTATTTATGTTGTAGCTGTTGCTACAGGGATTTTCTCCATTCACCTCTCATAAGGCATTTTTTTTCAGGCAGAGACAAAAAAGGACATGACAAGCACCTTCTTCTCAATTTAGGCTGTGCATTTTGAGTCTATCCCAGAAAGGATTTTGTCCATTTCCTTCCTGCCATAAGTCCCTGTGTGTCTGCAGAGCCTGTAGCCCATTTGTGGTTGAGGAATTGAATCCTGCAATCTGTCACTTCCGCCCATGGAAACCCCTTTGCCCAGCACAAGGCCAGAGTGTGGGGACTCTGCTGGCAGTAGGGTGCCTTTGCTTGGGGGCACCCCTGAGGAGCACAGGATGTGGGGCTGCCGGGCAGCACCAAGTACTCTCCTCCTCCAAGACCCTATGCAGCTGCCAGGCACACCGACAGCGCAGAAACACTCCGGCAGGAAGGGACCTCAGGAGGTCTCTAGTCCAACCTCCTGCTTAGAGCAGGGTCAGCTCTGAGATCAGACTGGGTTGCTCAAGGCTTTATCCGGTCTGGTTTTGAAAACCTACAAGGATGGAGACTGCTCAACCTCTTTGGGCAGCCTCGTCTAGCTTAATTATCTTCACAGTGATTTCTTTTTTCACTTATATCCAGTTAGAACCTCTCCTGATTCAGTTTATGACCGTTCTCTCTCACTCTCCTACTGTGCATCACTGTGAAGAGCCTGGCTCCATCTTCTTGGTGACCTCCCCACTGAGGGGCTGCCATTAGGTCCCCCTAAAGCCATCTCTTGTCCAGGCTGAACAAGCCCAGCTCCCTCAGCTGCTCCTCACAGGGCAAGTGCTCCAGCCCTTGAGCAGCTGGGAGGCTGTCCACTGGCCTCACTGAAGTCTATCAACATCTTCCTTGTTTTGGGGGTCCACAAAACTGGATGCAGTATTCCAAATGTGGTGTAACAAGCACTGAGCAGAGGAGGATCATCACCGCCCTTAGTCTACTTGCAGTGGTCCTGTTGATACAGCCCAGGATGCTGTTGGTCTTCATCACTGCCCAGGCATGCTGCTGGCTCATGTTTTAACCTACTGTTTCCAGGACCAGAGGTCCTTTCCAGTAGCATTGCCCCTAACCTGTGTTTCCCTGACTGTGCTGTCGCAAGGGTTTTTCCACCCTGGGGGCAGGCCGGAGTCCCCCATGCGGTGCGCAGCAAGATGAAACTTCTGCTATCAAAGAGGAGAGAGCATGCTGTGGTCAAAAAGGGAACAGCTGCAGGTGGGACAGGACCATCAGAACAAGCAAGAAGCTGAAGAGGAGCATGCTGAAGGGGATGCCAGCAGACTTGCCATCTTCTCAGCTAGCCGTTGTTCCCCACACAGCTGCCTGGACAAGCAGAGCAGTAAACAAGGAGCAGAGATTGCTTATGGTGCCTCTTGGAGTTTGGAGAGGGCAGGGGCTGGTGGCATGGGAGGGATGGCTACAGCGTCCTTCGTGCCAGCCAGCCAGGGTCACAGACAGGAAAGCAGGGAGGGAAATCCCTGCTCATACAAGAGCCTTCCTCTCCCAGCACTTTGAGTGCCAGGAGCTGCATGCTGCTCTGGAGGGAGATTCTCCTTTTCCCTCCATCCCATTCTGTCTCATTCCCAGAACTTCAGATGACCTGGGCAAGATCTAAAAAATCCCTTTAGTTCAGAAAACACATGCTTCTGGCTGCTCTTCCTGCCAGACCCTGTGAGCTCTTCCATTAATGGTCAGTGGATGAGGAAAAAGTTTTATCTTGACTGAGAAACATGAAGCCTTGTTTGTGAGACAAATATTCATTTCCTTGTCTCCCAGGCAGGAATTCAAACTATTTGATGATTATCAATAGCAGTGAAGAGCACCATTGCTGTCTTCTTTCCTCCCCATTCTTCTGTCAGAAAGTGAATCCTCTGTCACAGAACAATTCCTGGAGAGGAAAATCAGGTATAAGACTGAGGCATTCAGGTACATCTCCAGAGAGCAGCTTTCAGCGCTCTGTTCCTACCATAGACTTGTCCAACCTGTACCAAGTATTAAATCATCCTGTGTCTTGGTACCCTATCCACAATGGAGATAATCACTTTCTTTCCTTTCACCTTTTATCTGTCTTTCCTATTTACATACCAAGCTCTGATTCAGGGACCGTCTCTTCTGCATGTATGTGCGATGCTGAGCACAGTGATACATCTCTCCAGACCTCAGTCCCAGCTGGTCTTGTGCTCAGTGTCAGTCTTGCAAGTGTGCAGCAGCCTTGAGTCTTGTGCGACTTCTGTGACTGCTGGAGGAACTAGGTTCATTCCTTTTTGCAAACTAAATTGAGAGCAGAAAAGCTTGTAAGCTGGACAAAGTTCCAAATATTCACCACAGAATTTAGAAAAAATTTTCATAGTACTCTGGCTACAAAGCAGACCCTCTGAGCCAGACCCTCACCTTGAGTTCAGTGCTAGAGAGATGTCTCAATTCCTTTGTGTTTTGAGGATACGGGACCCAGGCTTGTGTGAAGCACTAAAAGTGCCACTTTGCTTTTGCCCTCTACAGGCATTCATGTTAAAGGGCAGAAGCTGAAGGAAAGTTAGGCTGGTGATGGGGACTTTGAGGGTTTCTACTGTCTCCATCACAAGGAGGGTGAAGGCTGGCACACCTCTCCTTCATGGCATACAAAACTTCACATATAGAGTGGATCTATCTATGTGCAGCCTCAACTTCTCTTTGTAAGAGAAGGTCACAGCATGAGAGGAGGCTAAAGCTAGCAGGTTACACAAAGAAAAGAAGTACTTGGAGGGCAGCCTGGGAGACCAGAACTCTCCCCTGCAACCAGCAGTAGACCATGTGCAATGATCAGGAGCTGACCGAGCTGCTGGGGAAAGTCACCATCACTCAAGCAAGTGCCCTGCTGAGCATCCAGGCTGTGCTGCTCCTGCCCAACAAACCAGCAATGAGGCCAAGAACAAGTGGATCAACAAGGGAGAAATGGGAGCCGCCAGTCCAAAGCAAAAACCAGAAACCACAGACCAGCGATTGCTAAATTTCTTTCATTTCTTCAGTGGTGATTCCCCTACCACTTGCATTTCCAGGCTCATGACCCTACTTGAGGGCTTGATACCTAGTTCAGGAACTGCTGCTGTGAGTTGTGTGCTTAGAAACAACTGCGTCCAGCTTAGCTGAGTGAAGCTCAGTACTGGTAAGCAGTGTGACAGCAACTCCACAGTGCCTGTACATGCATTGAGTAAGTGGGTGCATTGCGTTGCCTGAGTCTGTTAAGCATGCTAGCTGAGCTCCCTTTATGGGTGCAGGGCAGACACAGGCAGTAGGTAATCACCAACTACTCTTCCCCTTGTAAAATTTTCTGGTTTGATCTTAGCTCTAGCCAAGGGTCAGCTGCAGTGTCATCTTGAATCACTAATATCAAAGTTACTGCTCTGCCCTGCTCTACCATTGGTGCTGAGGGAAAGCAAATCCAGCCAGACTCATAATTTAATTACTCCTAATATTAATGCAGGCCTGCAGAGGTAGGGAAGTCTTCTAAGGAAATTCCCAGCATACTTCTATAAGCCTGCATCAGCAGAGCCCGGTGTTGCTTGGAGCGGGAGAGTCAGGAAGAGGGGCTGTGGCAATCCTGGAGGATTTGAGCCCTTCTTTATCTAGACCCTAGGCAGGTTCTGCACATGAAGCAATTTAGAAAATTTTTTGAACATACTCATTGTGCAGACAGTAAAGGCTCTTGGAGGACTTTTCCTGAATGACATAGTGTTAGGTCCGAACCTCCCTGTCTCCCTAACCTGCAAGTGGAAAGTCTAGTGTGGAAGAGAGTTGGCTGGGATGGATGCTGAGGTTTAAAATAACAATCATCTGATCAAATAAAAATGCATATAAAATACTCTAAGAGAAAATAACCAGGTGGAAGTTCCTGGCTTGCCCAAGTTCTCTTTGCCCAAAAGGATTCAAGCTGTGTTAAAGGGAGTCTGAAGCAGAGAAGCTTCCTCCAACAGCCTAAAACAACTCCCTCTGGCCACACTCCCAGTGAAGGCAATTTCCAGGGCAAGTTGGGATAGAGCTGGGTGATTATTTTTCAAGCAAAACTTTTTTTTGCTGATAAAGCATATTTGGGTCATCTAGAACAATCTGTAAATTCATGTCAAATGCATCAAATTGTTTAGTCTGGGAGGTGAGAAAGGAGAATGGATTGGAAAAAAGGGAAAATGATTGACATTTTCAGCAGGAAACATTTCAATAGTTTGTTTCAGAATGCTGGGTTTTGTTTCAGTATAGTTCACAAAAGACTTCAAAAAAATCCTGAGATCAAACCAAAACATTGCACTTCAGGGAAGAAAAAATTTAAGGGAGGCTTTTGGTTCCAGTGGGAAAACAAAACAAAAACAAATTCTTTTGGATCAAACGAAAATGATTTTCTTTTTCAGTTACTTTTGTTTACCAGGGAATCAAAAAATTAATATTGCACTAGAATGAGTGAGAAAAGCCCTGAGGCTTCCCCAGCTTTTACCTAATGGCTGAGTCAGCACCCAGCCAGGGGTGAGAAATCATGTACATCCTCTTTGCAAGTGCACAGGATGCTTTTCATGAGCCTGCAGTGGTGTGACCCTTCATGCCTGCACCTCCTTCCCTCTGCCTTCATCACCCACCTCATGCGTTTGCCTTTCTCCTAGCGCTAGGGAAATTCCAGTCTCCATGGCATTGTGGATGAAAGGCTAAATTCTGTTTGTTTTGTGTTCAATCCCTGTTTCACAACACTGGCTTTTCAACAGTCCCACCTCCCCCTTCTTTGGTGACTCATCCAAAGAATTTTAATCTCCATGGTCTGTCTGTAGTTGTAAAATATAATACCAATGAAGTTGGGCTTATTTATCCTCAAGCCATGAAACTGTTGTCAAAAGAAATTGATACACACTACTGAGGAAAAAAAATGCTGCTGCTGGGGAGGATTTGACTTGAACATGGCTTTGAATTCTCAGTACTTCAAATGGAAATTTCCCTTTTTGAAGTGGATACGTTTTCATCTTTACTCCTTTCTTTTCTTTTCTTTTAAATTATGGAGAGAGAACTTGGAGGTTTTGTTTGCAGGAGAATTAGCTCCTGCTGCTGCTCATGTCTGCAAAAGGCTGACAGAGCTGGCAGGAAACCTCCGCTCAGGTTTCCACCACCAGCCCACAGATGCCCGCACGGCTCACCTGCAGCACTTCCTCTTCCTCTTGCCCCAGGCCCCACACCGAGCTGTGCCCAGGAACCATAGCCCCGCTGGGATATCTGCCACTGCTCCAGCTGCAGGCACATCCTGGTTAGCATAGGAGACTCAAATCTGGTGGAGGAGGCGGAGAGTGGTCAGGGAGGAAGGCATGGCAAGGCATCATGAGAATTCTCTCAGAATGGTGGGTTGTTGCGCAGATGCTCATACTATGTGGAGCTGATCAGTCTGACTTTGGACAGCTAATGAAGCAAGCCTTTTCCAAAAGCCATGGCTCTGAATGACTACTGGACGATGCAGTAGAGGTATTGCCCTTCAGTGAGCCCTGCCTTTCCTGCTGGGGAGCAGGCTTTGATCTTGTCTTCTGCTTTTCCATTTCACGTTTCCAAGCGAAGAGACAATGTTTGTCCAGCCACAAACCTGTAAAGAAGTGGGGTATGTTACAGATGCTCAGGGTAAGGAAAAAAGGAGGAATTCTTCCCCTGCTTTTCCCAGACCAGAAGGATCTACACTTTGCTTTCTCTTTGGCTTCAGACAGATTGAGGAAACAGTTGAAATACTTAGTACATCAATTTCAGGTTTTAATTAGTTGAATTTCATGGGAGTTTGCAGTAGGTGTTGCTACAAGGCTCTGTCAAGGAAGTTGTTTTGAGGGAGGTTTTACTGTGACTATGAAAGGGTGGAAGATTTGTACTCTACACAGTGAAAGGTCAGGAGGGACTGATCAACCATCACAATCACCATAAAGAGTGTTTTAGAGACACCACCTAAATCCAATGAACAGACCTTCACTAGTACAAGCAGGAGATGAATCAGACTCTTTTCCATCATTCAGAGATATTAATTTCCGTATCTCCATCTTGATGGTTTTTAAAACTGGGCTGGCCTAGCAGCTGCTGGATTATCATTACGCGGACCTATTTCAGCCATTGAGCTAAGCCAGCCCAGCTGGGGAAGTGCAGGCTCCCGTCCCTTCCCCTGTGCCCTCAGCACCCATCCAGCACTGGGCGCACAGGATTTGCCCACATAAATACTGAGCATATCCTAGGCACTCCGGATCAAATCACAGGATCTTCCCTTTTCTTCAAAGACTTCTAAAGCCTAATGCCTAAAAGAAGCAGATCAAACATGTAAATTTGATCTGAGATTAATTATACATTTGCAACTGGAGAAAAAAAAAAGTTATTAAGGTTTGTCTGCATTAACTATGCCCGTGGGGATGTTTCTTTGTCTTTGTATGTGATGATACTCCATGAGATATTAAGTCTAGTTCCACCAGATCTCTTGAAAGCCTAAAAGGCTTCAGGAAACTGCAAATACATTTCAGCAGGAGGTAGACAGAGAGAAGGGAAGAGTCGGCATCATTTCCTCAGAACACTGGAGAAACCTTTGTTGGGTTGCTGGAGGCTAGTTCTCAGCTCCTGGAATTTCAAACAGATATAATTATCACTTGGATAAGGTTCAGGACTTGGAGGGAGCTGCCAGATCTTTCATGAGGGCATGAATTTGTCCTATTGAATCTAGGAGAAAAACAGAAAAGAAGGAATATGATTTAACCATATAGGTGTTGTCTCACATCCACAATGTGCCAGGCAGAATATACTTCTAGTCCTGTCCTATAGCCAGTCCTATACACACATTTTACTTTTGAAGTGCCTATGTTGTAATTTTCTCGGTATTTATGACCAGGCTGAAACCAAGATGTACTGGAAATTTCGCTATAAAACCTATTCTCTGAAGAGTTCCATCCCAAGGAGCCTCAGAAAAAAGTAAATATCTAATCTTCCAGGGATCCCTCTGATTCTCCAAAGCTTTTCAGCTTTTTCACTCAGCCCTACAAATCACCTTTCCTTAAACTTCCTCAAGTAATTTATAAGTCCAACAGTTTTCCATTCACACTTTTCTTGGTGTCTGCATGTCTTAAACTTTCAGATCTGTTTAAGCTGCAAGTCACTTTCCTAATCATTGCAATCAAGTCACTATCAATATTTAAGCATAAGCTTGGGCCTTTGTTCTCAGTATTAAAAATTAGGACTAGCTGAAAACAGGGAAATGCTTTCAGGAAGAGAATAAAATCAAAGCTGTCTCTGTTTTGCAGGCAGGGTTCAATATAAATTCATTTTTACAATATTTTCTATTGTATTCTTTTACACTAAAAATGGCTTTGGAAATATTTTGGAACATTTTCTTATCCCTAAAACTAGATTTTAGTTACAAAATAAAATATACCATCCTGATGATTCCTGGACACAGGTTGCTGCTTCTGTTGTCATGCTTTAGTGACACTTTATATCAGGCATTAATACCAGATGACCTTCTGCCCTGCCCCATGCTTGAAAGCTCCCAGCTCCTAGCCCTTGGAGGTACTATAGTAGGTACTCTGTGACTTTTGCTGCATGTATATCTGCCCACATTTGCATGCCAGACTTGATTCTTAAACTCTTACTTTGCCTCCTGCAATTAAGAACCATGAAAAAAATTCACGAGTAACTTTCCTGGAGGTGATCGTTGTCTTCTTACCCTGTGCTTCAGCACAGGAAAGCCTGGCCAGAGACCCCACTTTAGACTTCCTTCTTGGAAAAAAATCCATGAGACAATGAATTTGGTCTTAGTGCCACCCTCCCAGTAGTCTAAACTCAGGTCAAAATGGATGAAACCTTGGGGTCCTTTCCTGGCACCTCAGCAGGCTTCTCTCTTTACTCAGACAACCTAAATCCTTTTGTTCCAATTGTTCTTGTTCAGCTGCTGTTTGCAAGTGGTTGGGCCACACTACAGCTTGCTGGCCATTTTGCTGCCACATAATCCTTGCTTAACACAACCATCTCCTGCCCAGCTACAGGTTCTGATGCCCATTATTCCAGATATGCAATAACTTTATTAATTCTGTGGCAACTATTAGGTGATAAAATGACTTAAATTGTGACTTTTTACAAAGAAGGTGCAAATATGAAATGTGTTCTTTAAGACAATGACCTCAATAAAATTCCAGTAACATTTGTGGAAAAAAACAATTTTTTATCAGAAATAAATTTAGAAATGTTTACATGGGACTTTTTTTTCAATTACAAAACCAACATATTTCATTAATCTTTGATTTGATGTTGACCACCCTTACTACAGAGTAATTCAGCTATTGTGTGCTGATCACATTGTCAGTGTCTCGAGCTTTCAATGCAAGCTCCCATAACACAACCAAATAGGACTTGGCCCCCTTATGAAACTCGCCTTAGTAAAAACTGAACCAGCTGGTAACTGAATGAGCTTCTCAGGGTACTATAAACAACATTTAATAACCTTATTCTTTATGAGCTTGTTAAAATAATGGAACTTTTGAAGCTTTCATACTGCTGCAAAATGCAAAGCTATGAAGCACGCAGCACATGGAGACACAAAGCCTCGCATTTGTATAACACGTCCCATGCTGACATGCTTTATGCACACAACTTTGATCTGTCCAAACAGGCCAGTAGGGATGTACAGCCATGGCTTGCACAGGGAATAGCCCCTGTGAAACGGTGGTGCAACACTACCCAGCCGTGCTGGGTGTGCGTGGAAGAGTATGAGTGTCTGTCTGTGTGGGCATCAGGGGACAATCCTACTCCACTCACGCTAAAAAGGTGAGTTCAGGAAAGCAGAATGTAATTCCCTTAAATGCTGTCGGGCTGATCCTTCATGGGTACCACTTCTTGCAATCTTGTAATCGGCCCATTTTCCTTGCCGACTAGTAAGACTGTTGCTTGTGTCTGGTCTAGGGAGTCCTTTGCAAAAGGCACCACGCAAATAAAATGAAAGACAGTTACTTCCCTGCAGCACTTCCCAAGGAAGCAAGAGGAAGCACAGGCAAGGCAACGAGAAAGCAAATGGCTCCCCAAGGCTGTGCAGGTGGTCAGCAGCAGAGCTGCACGCTTGGTCCTTGGCATCCCCGACCCACATCCCATCCCTTAGCTCACAGCCCCCCCTGTGTTTGGGCAACCTCTTCGCCACCTGCCCCCTCCGTGCAGACCCTGCGCCCCGTCTCCTCTGCACTGCCCGGCCTGCTCTCCCCGCAGCCCCCGCAGGGCTGAGCACCGGCCCCTCGCATGCAGAGGGAGATGGGCACCTGCAGGAGGTGGTCCAGCTCTCTGGA
Organism: Apteryx rowi; assembly: GCF_003343035.1. NCBI lineage: Eukaryota > Metazoa > Chordata > Aves > Apterygiformes > Apterygidae > Apteryx > Apteryx rowi. Next base: position 108,225 of record NW_020447200.1, on the reverse strand, counting down.
CCCCAGGAGCTATCTCTCTTCCCAAGGACCCCGGGGACACTCGGCTTCCAATTTCGGAGGCTCTGCAGGTAGGTGGGGTGAGCACTAGCTGTGTGGGACCAGAGGGCCAGCGCTGTAAGCTCCCCATAGAGAATCAATCCTTTTGAAGGCAACAGGACAGCACTTATCTATGTCTGAATCTGGAGCACCCCAAATTTCCTAAGCCACTGTGGAGACTCTGCCATCGGCCCCAGGAAAGGCCACGTTTGGCTGCTCAGCCTCCAGGATCAGGCTGCTGCTGAGACCCAGGCTGAGATTTAGCTTCTCCACCTTGCCTCCAGTGGGGGAACCCGTTTTTTCCACCTCATTGTCCACCACAGACAATGAACGTCCAGCCTCAGCCAAACCTTTTGGCCTATTCACAAGGCTGGGGCTCCTGCCTGATGCCCTGGCAGCTGTCCACCACGCACACACACACACCACTGAGACCAGTGACCCCCAGTGCCTCGTGGCTGAGCAGGGAAGCAGCACCCTTCATTTGCACACAGAGAGATTTTTGGGCGTGTAGGGTTGATGATGGAACTGGGCAGGGCCTGAGCACGTGGTTGGGGATCCTTTTGTGGCTTTTTGCCTGGCTTCAGTGATGGTTTGCATTAGTCAGCAGGAGGGAGTTGATGGCAAAGAGGACTCTGGTGGTGCCATTGGGGTTATACAGCAGATTACCTGCAAAGAGCTCTCTTCCTCCCCACCATCCTCACTGTATCCAGTATCATATATGCAAGTGCCATGCAGGCAAAGCTGGGTAACATGCAAAGGCATTTATCTATGAGCTAAGGGGACTCCGGCGCTAAGCAGAGTCCTGTGCTTCCACTCACACCAGGGACAAGCAGCCAGATAGGTTTAACAGCACCGCAGCTACAACCAGCTCCTGTGAACTGGTATAAAGGCAATCTAGACAGTATTTTCCAGGGAGATGGAGCAGGATCTCTTGGTGTTCTCAGCAAGACCTGAGAGGAAGGCCACACTGTTAAGGAGAGAGAGGGGGAAACACAGGGGTAAAATAAACTGAGTTTATTGCTAGGCTCCCAGGCCCTCCTGACAGCAGGTGGGCTAAGCACTGTAATCATTCTCTCCGCTCCCCAGCTAGAGCACAACCTGCTCACAACTGCTCAGCACTTTGATAAGAAATACCCTTGGAGGTATTTTGCAATGATTAACAAGAAAAGATGAATGAGAGGCGATGGTAGGTATTTGAGACAGGATGTTTGAGGTGCTGGCAGACAGACACACTGTCATGCAAATGCTGTGGTTTCAGACATCTTTGTGCAATGGCTGGTGGTAGAATTATATTGCTTTTTTTATTGTTAGTTTTTTTATTTTAATTTTGCTTATGAAACAACTCCCTGCCCACCTCCAGCCCAGCTGCAGGGAGACATGTCCAACTTCATCAAAGGCAGCAGTTAGTGTGATCAACAGCAGAGAGGTGTAAGCAAGGAGGGACACTAAAATCAGGGGATGCTATGAGAAGCACATGAAATACACAGTCAGGACATGTCCCTCTACCTGTGCCCCTTTAGCAGTAGCCAGAGCTGTAGGTGCAGACTGGAGGGAAGAGAGAACTATGGGGACTGGCAAAATGGAAAGAAATGGGCATTACTATCATGATGTAAACCTATATCCACCCGTCGAAAAACACTAACAGCAGGGAACAGCTCTTCTTATAGTCCTGGGTTTGGAAAATCTTTCCATCACAATCAGAAGAGCACGCTTAGCCTAGAGTCCTTTGATTCCTCTTTCTAATGGACTTGTTTCTGCTTTGGGTTGCGTGCCCAAAGGTGGCCTGAGATCCTGCCAGTGCTACAGACACTGCTCCTTGTTTCCTTGCCATGTTCACAGAGCCAGCACTTTCCTTTTCCCGTGTGATGCCCAGCACAACATCCCCCTGCTTTCCAGGAGCACTCCTAACTCTCGAGGTGAGGGACAGAGGAAGAGGAGGGAGGAAAACTGGTGCCAGTGCTGCAACTCCTCATTTAAGAGACATATCTGTCGTGCTTGGCCTCTTGTCCATATCCCAGGCTCCTTGTCACATCTCTTGTCATGGTGCTAGGCTCCTGTTATCTTCTCTGCTGGACATGCATGTTCCCAAAAAGTCCTCTCAGGACCAAGTGCTGTGCCTGAGGTGCACCCTTTGGAGCCGGGCCAGCAGCGTCCAGCTGAGCCTTGCAGGAGCCACAGGAGCCAAAGCACATCCCGCCTGTGGCTGGGGAGCAACTCATGCTTGGGGGCTACTATCAGCCCCGCGGGACCCCCATGACAGACCGCAGATGCAGCAGCTCATGGCCAAGCTTACGAGGGATGGCCGAAGTGAGCAATGCCTCAAGGGACAAAGCTGAATCTTCCCTAATCTCATGGCACCCCTAGGCTAAAAATGTAAGGCCAGCACTCCAGGGGCATGAGCACTCCTCCCTCTAAGTGGAGTAGGATAAATAAACTGGGGGAAGGAGAAATGCAGGTTAAATGATGGAAGACATCCACACTGGCTGGTGGGAGGCAGAAGTCATGCCTCACTCCAGCTCTGCCTACTGCTCCCTGTAAGTCTTCGCCCATGAAAGTCACTGCTCTGCTTGCTCCTATTAGCATTTCTACTATGCAAAATCTCTCAGCCTTTTTACATCTCCATGGGGTTTGTCTGTCAATATGTTATCTTTAAGTCCTTTGTTTACATGAATTAATCCTCCCCAAAAGGTGTTGTTTCTAATTTGTTCATATTTATTATATGGTGATGTATAGACCATCTACCTCAGTGTGAGTGTTGCCTTGGGATAAACCCTCTGCTGCAGAGTTTGTGACTTCTTCAGTGCTTCTTAAATTTAAAGAGCTCCATCTAGACAGCAGCCTAATATAGTATAATGCTGGCAGTAAAGCAAATACATAAAAAGACCTGAAAATTCCATTTATTTGTAACTACTTGTTCTCTTCGTGAACTCAGTGCAGATGGAAGAGATTGGTTGGGATTCAGTGCTGACGGCTGACAGCCCTGGAACACAAAAATCTTATATTTATGCCCAGAACCACACAGCATCGTGATAAAATCACAGTGATAAAAAGGTGCTCTGTGAGCAGCAGAACTAATGAAGCTTGGCTTGGCTTGGCTTTGTGCTATACGTTCCCATGCTCCGTTGCAGTAAACTGTTCCCACATTTTCAACCCTTCAGTCTCCCCTAGTCTATTCATTTTCCCCCTCACAAATCCAAAACTGCCTCAAAATGCACATACTTTCATCCCTTGTCCGCAGTAGACTGGGGGAGAAGCAGTATGTGTTACAATCAGTGCAAAGCATGCGTGCCTGCGGATGGGCTAGCTGGTCCTCAGGGGCTGACTGGCCATAGAGCAGGCCAAATTGGAAAGGCAGCTTGGTGTTAGCTCTTCCTCCCTAAGGACTCTAATTGGGAGTGTTTTCCCACCATGATGTCACTGATCTTCATGGACCTTGGAGAAATTTCATGTCTTTGAGACTTCTTTCTCCTGTCAAATCTGAAGGGAGCCAAGGAAGCTCCAAAGTTTTCAATGGGGAAACTAGCAGAGATGTTTGGACTCCTAAGCTTCTTTTCCCTAGGAAGCCTGACTAAAAAGTATTACCCATAATAATAAATCTTTTCCTTTCCTGCACCTGTAGAAGCATAATGGCTAAAAACTGAGATCCACAGTAACACGAATTTAGCTCTTTGGGCTTCTTCAAATACAGACTCATTCCCAAATGAGAGAGTGAGTCCAACAAGCCTGGCTTCAAAGCTTTCAAGGAAGAGGGAGGGAACTCAGATGGAAATATGGGCTTGCTGGCTGCTCCCTGTCCCTGTCACCCCAGCTATGGGGGTATTGGCCCCTTCAGGCCAATGGTGATAATCAGCCAGAGTCTTCAGCCACCCAACTTCACAGATGGGAGTACTGACCTTGAAAAAAGCCTCAAGCTACATGAATACCAAGTTATGAATGGTGGTGACTAAAATGCAGATACACTACCTGATCTCTGCATCTGCCACAGAGGTTGTGGCCTCCAGCAGCTGGGTAGCAAGGTAATCTGGGGCCATTGACATCTTCAGCTGACCTAGCATCAAGCACCACAGCTCACCAGCTGGAGCCATAAATCCTCAGCTGGGCTTCCCTCCTCTGCCCAGCACCTATCTTGACAAAAATTGTAGAAATTTGATTTGTATTTTTGGACCCTCTGCCTGTGAGGGTTGCTTGAAAATCAGTCAGAGATTCAGAAGCTTTTGGTGACCTAAGATCTCACACAGAGTGTTATCTAAGCTTTGTTTCCAATGGAAACTGAACTAAAAATCACTAATGGTCTTTGTCTTGGATTTGCAATGTTTAGAACTCATGAGTGCATTTGCACAGGCTCATGGTCTCCACAGGAAAAGTGCAGTGACAGCACGATGCTCCAGGGCCCAGCCATGGGCTCCCCCAGCATTTCTAGCTCAAGAGCATGCAGCTACCATATTTGTTAGGGAAGAATGGTTCTTATGTAAGCCATGACAAATAAAGGGAAACCAATTAAACCAATCTTTTCTTTTGATTTTCCTTTGAAGTGTATCCAATAAACTCAGCCTGTGCACATACCTGAGCTATCGCTTTACGAGTTAGGTTTTTGTTGTTATTCACTTCATTTTTTTAACTCAGTTTGCAAACCTGGGAAAGGTTTGTCTTCTGAGGTTGGACCTCACTGTCAGACTAGAGCTCTGAATCTTTATTCTCACCCTCAGCCCAGGCATTGGTAGAAGCAGCTATCCACAGCTTTCATATATTCCCAAGTAGCTGCCTTCTTGCTGACTGTACTTGAGTGCATGTTGCATGCTCAGGCCAAGGAGGGACAAGTTCTGGCAATAAATATGATAACCAAACACATATGTGCCACCAGATGCCTTTCACTTAGGGCTTAATCTAGTGAAAAATGACCAATTGATTTCAGAGAGAGAATTGCTCTTGTAAAGCCCTCATGGAAAGACCTTAGCAGAGCTGAGTCCTACATCATTGCAAACAGTAACTTGTGTCTTTTCCCAAGCCTATTTCTTGACTTTTAAATGAGAATTTTTTCAGGTGATACAACAGGACAAGGCTACTAAACAGTGGATGTTAAAACAGGACCTGTCAAATCCCACCCATGGAGAGTGGTAGTTAGTATAACTGGATCCCATCTCACTCCCCACCCCACAGCTAGGCAAGTGTCTGCTTCCCAGTGCCAAGCAACAGCCTTCTCCCACTCTGCCATCATCTGCCTCTCTGTGATCCCACTGCCATGTGAGCACCTCTGGGTGACCCAGCCCATGACACACCAGCTAGCTGTGCTGGGTATGCCAGTCAGCAATGGTGGGTTTTCACATGGGGGAAGAGAAGGCACTTGAGAAGTCAATGTTGCTGTTGTCACATTAGCTAGGATGCTTTAACTGCTTTTCTTAATTATGATATCTTCAGACATCAGAGTCAGGCATCAGGAATACCTGTGCAATGTAGATATGAGTGGGAAGGGAGAAGGACAGTTTGATGGCCAGAAAGGTGATCCTTTCACTCCTGAAAAGCACTAACAGCCTCCTGCACAACACATTAAGTGAGCACAGTGGTTTCTATTGAATTTCCTGGTCTTGGCTCAAGGTCACTGCCAGCAGTCCCCAAAAGAAGTATGTTTTCAGTTGAGTCAAATGAATTCTAGTCATAATGTTTTCAGCCAGCTCTGGAGTGTCTTCTGAGCAGTGCCACCTTGCAAACTGCTGTAAATTGCAAACAAAAGCACTTAGCCGTCTGCGCTCATTTAAACAGCACCCCCGCCTGGCCCTTCTCTGTGTTTGATTCCCCCATTAATTTCAGTGTAAAAGAAGTATGGAGAGAAAAATTCACCTTTAGAAACACCTTCTCTCCTCTACTTTGTTCTCCCAGCAAGGCAGGCTTGCTCATCTAGCAGAATTTTTCTATTGCTCTGTCAATGGACATATTGACACTGAGGTAGACAAACATATAAAAATCATGTGGGAAGTACAAGTGAGCATTTATAACAGATTTTTACCTACAAGCACACCTTCAGGTTGATAATGTTGTTCATCTTGCTTTTACAGGGCTTTGAGACCTACAGCTGGACAGCCATGTGTAGGAGCTAAGTATTGCTACAGTCTCACCGCTTTGCTCCTCTCTGTTTCTTTGGGGCAAATCTCTCTCTTACTCTCTCTATAGCAATTTAACCATGTGCTGAGGACCACTACTGAGGTACCTGCTCAGGGTATACCTGCTTAATTCCTATTTTGTAGAGCCCTTGCTAAGCTACAGTGATTGATATCACCTAACCTCAGCAGGGCTCTCCCCTTGGTACTGCCTGAGATGCTCTTCAAAATGTTTTGGATCTTTTTTGCCTTCTTCCTTAGTATGCTGGTGACAAATGTTTACAAAGATTCTTTATTTTTGTGTGAATGCTCCCTGTTCATTCATTCCAGAGGCATAAATTGGCCCTGATTGCTTTACTGTCTAAACATTACTTTTCTATAGCATCTTCTGGTTTTCTTTGGCCATTTATTGACACTGGATAATATAACATGAAAGGAGTGTGGATGAGCTTTTACTGAAGAAATCAGCTAAATAGCTATTAGAGGATTAAAAGCAATCCCATGGCCAGGATTACACATCTTTAAAATGCTGATAATATCAAGGAGCAAATGGATTTGTAATTTAATGGCAGAAGAGGGAAGACTTCAGATGTACGTTTTTTTCACATTTGATAGAAAGATTAAAGTGTCTGCATTTGGTGTGCAGGAGTTTGATAAAGCTGTAGCACGGTTGCCTAGGGATATCAGTGTTCGTCTTCTTTGTAAATAATAATTACGCCACATGGAGACAATTCTTCTGGTCAACATTTTTATTAAAACTTTAATTCTCAGGGTGACAAGTTGGATCATTGTCTGCTTTCAAAGTCTGATAATGATACACTTTGGAAGCTTTGAAGAAAACCTTTGTCTAGACAGAAACAACTTAAGAAAGCTTTTGAAATGTAGCATTCACTTGAAATCTTTGTTGATGCATGTAGGAAACACTGAACCATATTTGGGAAATTTTTTGTTGTTTTCTACTTCCTTGTGCTAAAAGTGCTAAAACCATGCAAGAGGTTTGTATGACAACAGAAACTGTGAGAAACAAAACGTAGAATGTTCTCTCCTATGAGTGGTTCAACCTGTGACAGGCTTTTCCCACGGAAAGAATTCCCTTTTCATCCAGAAATTAATTTTCCTTTAAAATAAAATTAATCTACATATGACATTCTAGCTCTTGAACCTTCAGCACTGAGACTGATCAGGACACATTTTAAGAAAACTTCCAGACATGTTAAAGAGAGTGAACTGTACAATCTTAAAAAAAAAAAAAAAAGGGCAAACTACAGTTTCATTAAAATGTAGATTTTTAACTAGTCTCCTTGACCTGAGTCACAGAAGTCTTTTCCAGAATGTAATTTCGCGAAATCCAGGTTTGGTTCTGACTGCAGAATATTAAGACTAAACAACAAATAAAAGAGAACGGTCTGAAAGTGCACCAGATCAGCCCGCGTCTCCCACGGGAAGGGACACGTCGCAGCAGTGACAGCAGCGACAGGCCCAGGGCACCACAGAGGGGACGGTGCCCACTCAGGTAGACTCCCGTTGAGCCACATCCCGCAGGAAACGAAGCTGAAAGGTGGCGGAGCCACCTGACCTGGCGGTCAACCCCTGACCTGGCTGGTGTGGAGAAGGCAGCACTCGCTACCCTCTCTCTGGGATTGGAAATCACGGTATGGCTCTCAGATAACCCTGTAAGGGCCAAATGTCTGCAATAACCATCTGACCTAAACATTTCTGTGGGGTGTTATCTGATGCCTTCTGCCCACAAAGTATAATGGACCTTATGGTCATCTTTATTCTAGTGGCTCAGTTTGATTTGGATAATTTATTGTAATTTGACATATATTAACTGCTTTTCATCTTCAGAGAGCTTTATAAACAACTGTCTCACAGAATTCATCTGAGGTACTCTGAGGGACCGTACATTTTTCATAGGTAACGGAGATTTATTCTCTGCTTCATGGGAGAAATGCAATTCAGTCTTACTGATAGAGTTATCACCAGCATTACTGTACTTCCAAAAATCTAAAATCTGAGGCAGAGAGAGGTTGAATCTCCTGTCAGAGACCACAAAGGGAAGAAGAAAAGCCAAAAAGTAATGGATCCCAATCAGAACACTCAGACCACTACCTTACTCTCTTCCCCTTTCTTTCAATAACAAATACAAACACTTGTGCACCCCAAAATAAGTGCTTCAGCTCTGGATCCTCAGAGAGAATTGTCCAGGAAGCTGGACATACACTCTTTGGGTCTTGGAAACAGATCACACAAAAGTAACAGCCCTTATAGAAAAAAAATAGTCATCATAAAAGGAACCTGGCGACTGCATAAAGAATAAAGAATGAAGCTTGTGACTTGCATTGCCATTTTTAACAGCGCTGCTGTAGTATGGTCCGGCTGAGTGAATAATTTGTAGCAAGCCATTTGAATAACTCATTTAGACACTTTCCATGTGTAAATAGTGTGATTTGCCTGAATGTATTTGCTTTTCAAGATTATTGGCTGAAAATTTTGAAAAAAATTGGGTTCAGAGCCTCAGCAATAGTTAGACCAAAACTTTTGCTGCACGAGCTTGAAGGTAGGCAGTCAATAGCTAGAAGTGTACCATCAGATGTTTCAGAGTAGTTTGCTAGAAATCAGCAGAGGAGTATTTTTATACATAACAACTTTGATTAGCTGCCCTAAGCACACACCTTTCTTTCTGCTCCCTTTTCTAGATTTAAAAACTCTTACAAGTTTCATAGTTAGCAGTTCATATTTGCTTCCTGATCATTTTCTTTATTCTTTCCTGAAAATTCATTATTCCTGCAAACACTGCTGCCCCGTTCATTATTATCAATAGAAAGTGGAAAAAAAACACAGCCAGGATTAATTCCACTTTTTATTTAAATGAAATTCATGGACATGTTTTGAGGTATTTGATCAGTATTTGTTCATATTTATACATGAGTATTTTTTCAGGTTTTCAGTCAGCATATCATGACAGGAAGAAAAAAGATATGAAACCATTTCTCCAACATGAGGCCAAAAAAGAAGTTTGAAAGGTAAGTGGGAAGCATATGGAAAAAGAGCCGTCTACCCCTAATTTGGAATGGCAGATACTTAAATATAAGCAGATAGTTAAGTGTTTGGTTAAATCTGGCCTTGGAGAAAAGGAAGGTTTTTGAGAAATTTGAAGAAAAATTCTGCATCAGATTTTAAGTAGACATGATCCAAATTAACAGTATTTCATAGATTTTGAAATATTAATCTTAAAAGGTGTAGTCTTTTAAAAAATAATACAATATTCTAAAAAAAAAGAGAAATGCCTACATTTTCATGCAGCTGTAAACTGATATATTTAATGTTTCCCTTTTTGTACCCACCAGTACCTAACCACTACAGGAACATATTTCTAAGCGTATAAACTCTGACTTGTCAAAAAGCCACAATCAATAATATTTTGTCTGCAAACTCAGTTTTCCTAAACGAAAGAAAAAGGCTGGAAACATTGTTTCGGTATCATTAGTGGAACTTTGCTTTTACAGGTGCAGTTTTATAAAACTCTGTTTGCCACTTTCTTGTATTGATTGGAATGAAAGTGTCAGACTTTCTTTTCCTGAAAAGAATCCTTCAAATAATCACCATATAGCCCAGTTTTCAAAGTATGAGTTGTTTCTTCCACTTTGGAGGATGACTCAAAAGAAATCCATTCACAAATATAGGCCTATTTATACAGAAAAAAAAATGTTTTTCGGAAATAGAAGCATTTTTGTGAGTTTTCTAAAAATTTTAGGGAAAGACATTTTTATCTAAATCTTACCTTTCCCAGTCCAATTGTTTATAACCCAGTGCGTCTCAGGTTAGCAGTCAGGAAAAACAGACAATAAAAGTTACAGAAGGGAGCAGGAGAGAGGGGAGGAGGATTTCCTGAAACTGATTTATCTGTTTGTCTCACCAAGCGCAAGGCAAAAGAAAATAAACAGAATGGTTTAATGGTAAAATGGCTGAATGGTAAAAATTGCTTCGGTTTTTACAGTCTAAAGAAGGTTTAGTAGTACAGCTGAAGCAATCTGAGAGAAACCTGCTTGCTTACAAAGCCTCTTTAGGTTTCATGCAGACAAAATTAAAAGTCCCCTGACAGACTGAAAATACCTTTATTTCTTCCTAGCTTTTTTTTTCCTTTTCCTGGTATTCATTTTAATCTGCAGCAAAATCCCCAAGGTTTTAGATTTGGTTTTCAGTCGATCTGGAAGGCTTTTGTTTCCAGAGAGGATGTTTCCTAGCTGCCTGGCTCCTCAAATTCACTGTACGGGGATGACGCTGAAGAGGTTTTAGACTCTCCATCACTGTTGCACTCCCTGGGGGGACCAGGACTGGGAGCTTCTGTGATCTCCTTGGCACAGAGTGTTTCCTTACCGCCAGACCCTAAGGGATGACAGTCCAGCAAGCTCTGCAGGTGTTTGATGTAACTTATGGCAGCTCTCAGGGTCTCCACTTTGCTGAGGCGCTTGTCAGCAAATTCCTTGGGCAGGTGCGCTCTCAGGAGCGTGTAACCCTCATTCACACAGCGCACCCGCTGCCTTTCCCTCTCGTTCCTCTTTCTAACGAAGGCAGGCTCAAAGGAGTAGTCATAGATGCCCACGTATCCGGGGAATGGGATATAGGAAATGTGACCTGCGTGCCCGCTGTAGGCTTGATCCCAGTAAGATGGGTCCAGGTGGAAGGGAACCCCAAAGGGCTCCCTCAGGGGGACCACGTGGGGAGTCCCGTGGCTGTTAGCCAGGGACGTCGCTCCTGAAAATGCAATCCGGTTCAATAGCCTGCCATCATCTTTATTGCTGTCCATGCTTTTTCTTTTTTTCACCAGTGCAATTGTCAGTTCCTGAATTTGGCTTCCAAATCTTGTATCAATCCAAGCAAAGAGGAAACATTTGTACAGGTACTCTGCCCCGCAGGCTGCAATTTCCTCCTATGGTATATAACAATTCAGCTCTTCAAGTACAGCTAACGATTCATGAGGTCCACTCTGTGCCTGAAAATCAGCTCGAAGCCTTGTTTTTATAGATGTAGGATGCCAGCTAATTTATAGATGGGTTTTGAGGACCATCACTCCACACTTTAAACCCTGCTTTTCCTCTGATCTTCATATTTCAAAAGATAAGAGGGTTCCTGTGTATTCCTTTTCTCTCCACTTGAAATTATGACCATAAGAGTTAATGCCAAACATAAATAATCTTCCAGGCTTTAAACACTTCTCATGTATTGCAATCCACAGTATCGTTTGATATAATTGTCTCCAAAAGATGGGTAATTTGGAAAGTTTACATGGATCTTCAAAGCTTTGGCAGAACTCCTCCCTTTCAGGAACCAAGGATCTTCTGTCATCTGAAAACTACCCAAAGGCTTTTCACAATGAAATCCAAAAGACAACTGCAAGTTTTGTTGTTTCTGCTGCTCTGGTCTAACTGAAACAGCTCACATGCAGTTTGCAAAACTTATATGGCATCTCTCTAGCTTTCTGGGGAAGCTAAGAAATCATCAAAGGAAAGAGTGCTCTCTTGTGGTTGCAAGTCATGTCAGATCGAGAATGAATACGTGCAAGCATAAGAGGAAAACTGCTTTCTTCACCTGAAGAGAGGCTTTTTCAAGAAGTGTGAGTTTCACAAGTTGAAAGTGTGCATTTTCAAAAATCTTCAACATTTTGCCTGCTTCTATTCATTGCAGAGATGTTCTGGTCATTACTATGAACATCTGTCTCAAAAAAACAAATGTAACGGTTATGCTCTGATTGCCCCCAGACAGCAGTGTAGGTATTACTAGATGTTTACACAGATACTGGCTTGCTAGATGGACTCTGCATATAACTTTAACTGGGGAGCGGAAAATTCCTCTTGACTGTGCCAGACGTGTGCTGCATCCTCCAATTTGCTTGCCAAAGAGAAGAGGTGGACAGAAGACAAGGATTTTTGCCAGTGTAAGGGCATAATGTCCCAACCTGTGTTTCTAGGATGTTCTGTTGTGTTAGGGTCATCTTCTGCAGCAAATGGAGTGTATTTGAAGGGTTCCATAGTTACAAAATCTTTCCAGAAACACGTTTGCAGTGAAATAAATCTGCTGGTTCTCCCAACATCAGTTTGGTGAGTTGAACTTTTGGTCTGGGAGAGCTATGGGAAGAATGTGAAAAGGTACCAGCACGTAGGCTCTATTAAAACTGTTCTTTTGCTCAAAGTGAAAGTTTCCGCCCTGTTCAGTGTTTCATGCCAAGCTGTCTCAGAACGGTGAATAACTGAAACAACATCCTCCACTCTGAGAAACACATCTATGTCTCTGCTGAGTCAGAAACGAGCGGCAATGATGTCAGTGTGCATTTTCAAGCCAGCTTTTGTATCTTTGCTGGCCTGTTCTGCAGCTTCAAAAAGCAATGATATAAGAACAATCTAGATTTTAATCTTCAATGTATGATAAACATACATACAGACAGTTCCAGAAAGAAATAAGTGAGAACAATTCTGGACTCTGATTTATGCCAGGGGTAGGATCAGCACCAAAATGGCTCAGAAGCCAGGGCAAGTATCCATCTACTTTTACCTCCTTCACTGACATCACCTAGCAAGAGCTGGTGCTTCAAGTTGAAGGTTTTGTAGCATTACCTGAGAGTCAGCTACTACATTTCACGAGGGGCTGAGATCTTTTTCAGTCACAACTAAATGTCTTTCTAAAATATGTGCCATAGCTCAGATGGAACATAGGGGTGCAAAGCAGGAATTACAGGAGAAGGCTCCATAGTATGTGCAATTCACTTCAGATCAAACGATCAAGAGACTCTTCCTACCGTTAAAAAATCTGTGAAAACTATTGAACAGCATGGGCTTCTCAGCATGACTTGCACTGTAACTTCTGCTGTCAGAAAGGTCTCTAGTAGAAAAGTTTTCAGAAATGATTCGTTAGATGAGAATAGCTCATTCACTGAGGCAGGTCAGGTTTTAGAAGTCTTCTTAAAGTAAAGAGGATGTTGATCTGTATGCAAATGCCTGAAGTAAGAAAATGACATTTGATTGTATCATTATTTAATTTGAAACTCTGTTATCTTTCACAAGCAGCACAGGCAAAGATCTTTCCCAGTTTCTATGATTTTTGCAGTGACAGTAAGGAAAAGGAGGAAGGAAATGGAAGGAAATGGAAGCATTCCTCTTGGGTGCCTCAGATGCTAGAAGTTTCCAGAGCTCCCTACAACTTTGCCAAAAGTCTAGCCTTGTTCAAAAGGCAGGGTTATGTTTCAGTTTGGTAACACAAACACACTATTCTTTGCAGCCAGACCTCTTTTCTATGTTTACTGTAAATGCAGGTCACCTGCACCTTCCAGAGCATCAGAATTCCACCTGCACCAAACAGACACCTGCTTTTCCTACAGAAAAACCCATGTTGGTTTTCTCTTTCTTCAGAGAAATACAAGAAAAAATGTTACAAGTAAATGTTATTTGTTAATCTGAATGACTGAAAGAGTTGATCTCATATCAAATGGAGTCTGTAGGCTGATTTTGTTTCCGCACAAGAGAAAAACGAAAATCCTGCCATAAGCTTTTGTTGAATGCATTATCTTCTTGACAAGCTAATGCCGCTCTCCTGGAAGGGGGGTCTCCCCTGGGCAGGGAGCCAACAGCCCACTGCAGATCCCTTTGGAGAGATCGAGCAGGATTAAAGCAATGAACATTTCTTGTCCGGACCTCTGGCCAAAGCAGGCCCTTCTCAGCGTGTCTGCGCATGCACACTGACTCAAGTGAAAGTAAGCAGGACTGACCCACCATAGGGTAAGGCTAAGGTGCTTTCTTCTTAAGAGTAGGTTAAGATGAAATGGATTATGCCCCCTTCTAAGAAAAGCCTTTGATCTTCTTTCTTGGACTGTTTCTCAGATTAACTCCTCTTCCTTAACACATTTGCCTGGGTGATGCTTTGATCCCAGAACACCACATCCTCCAAGCTGAAAGGAAGCAGAGAGCTTGGTTGCATAGTAGAAATAAAGCCTTGTTCACTCCTCTATAAGGGCAAAAAATCCCACTACAGAACTGTTGCAAGATGATAATCAGGCTCTAAGGTTCTGGAAGTAGTGCTGTTTCTATTTATATTACATGTTTTGCTTTTTTTTTTTTTTTTTAAATACAAAGTTTAAACTGGGACACTGGGACATTCCTTACATTCTCCATTGCCCGTGGCACTCTAACAGGTTTCCTTCCTTTTCCTTCTCCTTCACTATATACTATAGCCAAAACTAATAGAAAATATTTCTCACATACATACAAATAAAAGATTGAGGCATATTCCTTCCAGATATAATTTAGTTGTGGTTTTAATTGCATATATCCCAACACAATATCTACAAGAAAAAGAATGTGATCTTTGTAGTGTTATACTTACAAAAGAACCCTCAACTACCTGTATTACTACTTTGCTTCCAATTTGTTCCAACTCCCACAAGAATCATGTATAACACTACTAACATTCTTACATTACACAGTAATGGATCTGAATGACTTTGAATTACTCAAAGCAACAGATTCGCCATGACACCGTGTCCCTTTGGGTCTTCTCTGAAATGAAAATCATCAGTGGAAATGCTACAGCAGAAATGCAACAGTCAGCTGAACACATGCAAGTCCACCTATTTCCCAAGAGGTATCTCAACTATTTTATCTGTGAACCTATTACCAAAGAGGAAAAAGAAAAAAAACATCAGGAGTTAAAAGAAACCCTCACAACATTATTCATTTCTTATATTTTACTGTATTATAATTATACTGAATTCTAATATTTATTATGCATATCATAGCTTGTCTAGGATGTTGCAGTTTATTCACCTATACAAAATGGTGAAATTAAGAGTTTCTCATGTTATGTGTATATCACAGAATCACACTAATAACAACAATTTAGACTGAGACTCATGAATACAAGACTGAATAATTTCATGCATCTCTAATACTGTTTTCTCCTTCAGCACAGGCCATGTCTCCCCAGTTTTATAGCTAGAAGTAAGAACTATCTAACTGAAGGAGGGTTTTATACTGTGACCATCACCAAGGTACAGGTGAGCCTGCAAGGTGCTGACCAGCTGATGAAAGGTGGAAGGGAATTTGTTTTTTTGATGTTAAACAGGTGGCCTCAACTACTGTTTTTCTGCTTAATCGCTGTCCAATGTAGTCCTGCTCACCCTGAGAAACAATCCAATGGCAGGTTCACAACAGCGGCAGAAGAGAGCTAATGACTGTATTATGAGATGTACACATGGTCCAGCAGGGATTTCCACTCACACTACAAAGTACCAAAGCTTGTTTACTGCATCTTTTTTTCCCTGTGACTCCACAAGTCTCCCTTATGCTTCAGTATGTCTCCAAGATCTGAAGACAGCTTGAAAAATAGTGCTGTAATTTGTTCCTTATGCAGCAAGTACTGCTACAGATGTCAATAAACTAAGCTTTTGGGGACACAGTGCAGTTGTCTTATCAAAACACTTCACATATAAGTGTTTAGTATATAAAAAATACCTTTCCTTTCAGAAGTGATATTTCTGAAATGTGTTTTATCACAATACCTCGGGCATGTAGAATATATCTCTGTGAACAGAGATTAATTTCTCATTCAGTGACACTTCGTATTATCACTGACTTCCTTTGATACTTCGTGCTTTAAGCTGGTAGTTAGATATCACTTGTTCAAGGGAGTAGAGTGACTGCAAAACAAGCTGAAATCTGGGGGACTCAGACATTTGCCAGTAGGAGAAAGTACTCTTATCTGTGTATGACTATGTCCAATCTGGCTCACAGGCCACAGAGTATTACTTTCAGCTCAGTTAGTTAAAATAACATGAGGATTTCAGTAACAGGCCAGTTCTCTGGTAGAGCTAGTCTATCGTAATTGGCATAAAGACAAGCTCAGAGCTTGGGATAACAGGACAGAGGCAACATGTATTGAGTATAACTGAGAAGTTGCAAGGATGACAGAAATGAAGATGAAAGGTCTCCAGTTGTATTTTATGTATTAGGGAATGCAATGTGAAGAGAGGACTTTGAGGCTTTTCTTGTAGCTGCCCTTACTTTATCAAAGACAGCAGGCTTGTAATTTTTCAGTAGCATTTCTAAGAAAGATGCAAAGTATCAACAACCACGTGAATATGTGGTATTATACACATAAAGCACAGATAAACCTCCATCACATGCTTAGCAGCCCCTAAAAACCTGAGGGGCTGTCTCTGGCTTGATGAGATAATGTTCATCAGCTGATTCAGATACACTCGATCATGGAAGACTTAATATCATTTGGTTTAGTGGGGAACATGAGGGCTTGTGGAATACGTGGGAAACTAAATGAGGTCACTCTTTTGGTCACAAATGACACTGAGGCCAGGATTCACTTCACCTAACTGTAGTTCCCTACAAGTTATATATAGAGACTAAACTGACTATGTAGGTTCCAGTTGTACTGTGACTAGTACAGCAGCTATAAACACAGCAAAACACTTCCAAAGGGGATTCATCCCACGTCTTGGATATCTACCCTAGGATGGGACAAGGCACTTTCTATAGGAGCCTATTTCTCTCCATCAACTGCAGAGAGAGCTTGAAGAACTAGCTTATGTGAGCTGGCTAAATTTTAGACAGTTGAAGTCAAATGAGGAGAGACTATTTCCACCTCTAAAAGAACCGATGAGTTTGTACTGAACTGGAATTACCCTTCCAGATCTTCCATTTAGGCTTTTTAGATCAAAAGGTATCAGGCAGAAAAATACCTGAAGTTTCCTCCTGTGCAGACATCCTATCAAGGGATGTCTCATTAAACGAGACATCATTTAAGTGTTAGGCTTGATCAAATTACAGAAGCATATTACAGTGTTTCAGGAAGCAGACATTCACCCCAGTACTTAAGTAACTTGTAGATTGATTTGAGCAGCGTGTGATTAATATACATGTGTCACAGGTGACTGTGAGCTGCAGAACTACTCACACACATCAAAAGATTCTAGCCTTAGCCAGAATTATATGTATTTGCCATAAATCACACATATTTGAAGAATACCAGATCTCCAGAATGTATCTAAGAAAGCATGGGCTGATGACACCAGAGGCCATGAAATGTAACCCTCTAATGACAACAGACACACAGGTATAACGAAAACATAGTGAGAAAGCTTGGATCTTTGTGTGGAGAAAAATGAATAATCATCACACCCTTGATCTGAAAGAAGTGGCGCATGAAACGTCAGGTTGAACAGCAGGGACCCTCAGCAAGCCCATCAAGGCAGAGAGGACACTTCAGGGCTGCAGAATGCCAACTGAAATTGTCCTCTGAGGAGGGAAAAGAGCTTCCAGGACAGTTCTGCTTTTCATATTTCCTTCTTCTATTTCTTATTTTAGTAATATTCTCCTGCTCGTAATAACTTTTCATGCAAAACTCCGGAATTAACCTTTAAGGAAAGGATCACAGGACAGGGCAGTCGGCGTAACAGAGCTGCAAGGCGGCCCAGCTCTACACCGACGACGGCCTGTGCGAGGCCACCGGGTGGCCCAGGCCTGCGCTGGGGGAAGGCCGCGGGGCAGCTGCCGCCGGGCCCGAGGCCGTAGGGAAAGCCGGCGGCGGGCACCGGCAGGGCCGGGGCGGCGGCGGCGGCGCTTCCTGGCGGCGGAAGCGCCCCCCTGCGCCGCCGCCA
>NW_020447200.1:0-89987 GCF_003343035.1 Apteryx rowi | reverse complement strand
GGGCCTGCCGTTGCGAGGGGCGAGAATGGGCCTTGAATCGGCCCTTCATTTCTGCGGAGGGTTATGACCGCTGTAGGCATCGCCCGCCTCTCCGGCCCTCCAGACTGCTGCTCGGCAGCCCTGCAAGCGTGCCAGGGCGTGCGGGGCTCCGGACAGGGCTCCAGGAGCCGCTCACAGCGGGGAGGTGACAGCGGCCCCTCGGTGTCCCGCTGAAATATTGTGTCATCCGTCGTGCCTGGTTTTTTTGTGTGAGAGGAGCATGTGCCAGTTAAGAGCCAGGCCAAGGTAGCCTATTAAAACTCTGTAAAATGGCTGTTTTGCAGAGGTGACTCTTGTTCCTACTGGCCTGGTTCAGATTGATGGTGAATCAGAGATTTTGTGTCCATTGCCAGTTTTAAGTGATCTTTCCCACTCCTCTCCCATGAACAGAGGAGGAACTACGGACATGAATGTGGATTTCAGAAGTTATGAAATATAAATCAGATGCTGTTGTCCAGACATTTGTGACATGCAGCTTGCAGATTGGTCTGCATTCACAATACTTAAATCACAATGGCTTTGACTATAAGGAGTGAAGCCCTGTTTTCTAGACAACTGTAGACAGCTATGGTCTGATTTGTGTTTTGGAACTGGCTTTTAAATCCTGGATATTGGTATCTAATATCAATATGTATCGATCACATCATGATCTTAGTGTGAGTAATGTGTCATATGCTTAGCTTTCTAAGGCAGAGTTTTAATGTGTCAATATCTGGTTTTAAGTTTGTTTGCTCAGCCCTTCTTCATCACAGTACAGTAATCAGGAATGTTGCTGCTTCTGTTTCTCTCTCTCGCACTTTTTTTTTTTTTCTCCTCCTCATACTCTCTCTGTTCCCTGTCCCCCAGAATGAATGAAATGAACTTGAGTCCTGTAGGGATGGACCAGCTGACCTCCCCCTCTGTGAGCAATGCCCTGCCCGTCTCAGGGAGTCACTTGGGATTGGCAGCATCACCCACTCACAACGCCATACCAGCACCAGGTAAAGGGGGAAGCTCCCACAAAGGGTATGAAGGCTGGTGCTCTGTGTTTTACACTTCACGTGGAAGTTCACAGTTGGTAGCAACGTTTGCTCTGATAGCAAGTCCTGTGCTATAGTGGATCTCATGGCTCATCAGGTGATTGGCGTAGCATTGTGGAAGGATAGACCGTAAACCGTTGCTTATGGGGTGAAGCAAAAGGGACGTGTGCTTACCAGGCCTATACCTTAATGGGAATCTTATTTTGTTCTAATGGGGTGTTTTGCACTGTGTTTAGGTGCGTGGTAGCAGAGTCTTTTGAAATGTGAACTGTAGCTGCAAATCTGTCTCCATCTTTGTCTATTTTCACTTGTGTGGAAATAATGATTTTTTTGTTTTAACCTGTAAAGCAAAACTGTTTTCTTAACTTGTTTTTTTTAGGGGGCTCCACAGACATTTGCAAAGCAGAAACAGACCCTACATAATAAATCCAAAAAAGATCTAGCCACATTCAGGCATGCCCCTCAGTCTAATAACTGTGATCCTTTCTTTGAAGCTTGTCACCTTGCTTTGAAAATACCATACTGTGCTTCCATAGTGAACTTCTAAGCAATCAGAAAGCCTCTTTGGTTATTTTTTCATAAGCTCAAATAGTTCCATTGAGTTTAAATGGGCATTTTCTTTTGCAGGGTTGCCTGTTGCAATTCCAAACTTGGGCCCCTCCTTGAGTTCCTTGCCCTCTGCTCTGTCTCTGATGCTCCCAATGGGTATTGGGGATCGAGGAGTGATGTGTGGTATACCAGAGAGAAACTACACCCTACCTCCACCACCGTACCCACACCTGGAGAGCAGCTATTTTAGACACATTCTACCTGGTAAGTAGTCTGGTGCTGATGGATGGGAACACAGAGAGAGATTGTGTTAAGAGCGACGTGGAGGCAGGCCTGAAGCAGGCAAGACTAAATGAGTATTTTGTGGAGCTGTAAATTCACTGAGTTTGTTTGAAGTCTGTGTCATTTATGCACCTGTATTTTTCTTTTATGTCTCTCTGTCTTTTTATATAAAAATATGAAGAGAATTGCAGGGCATTTGCTACTTAAACTAAATCTCTGATTTCTCCTCGCGTTGTTTTCTGTTGATCTTATAAATAAAGCAAGGCATGCCTGGTTTTGATCTTAAGTGGCCTGTTGTAGTCTGAAAACTGCTGCTGTTTTTTATTTTCTCCTGTAGTCTGAAGTAACACATTGATAGGGGCATAATGCTCGGTTGCAGTAGTTCAAAGCTTAAAAAGAACAAGCCTTCAGTGAGGAGTTTGGGCTCGTTCCCACCCCTTTAGTCCATGGCACAGATTTTTTCATTATTGTTCAAGGCTGGTTTCCAAAGGTCTAACATACTGATTTCTATCTCAGTTTCCCTCTAGCATGCATTTTAGAGTGTAAATGTAAAATTTTACATGCAAGTACATCAAGACACAGAAATTTGAGCTTTAAATGTCCTCCTTGTTTTCCTTTATAGCTATGATTGACATGGTGGAAGAGGGTAGATAAACTTCAAGGTCGCACAGTGAGTGTTGTTGGTTTAGCCTGGATTAGGAAAAGAAATACAGCAGCCCGTATTAGATCCCATCCAACTACCTGCAACTGGTGGCTGAACTTACCTATTTAGGAGTAGCCTTTCCTACTAAGTGCCTGTGGCCAAAGGGCAGAGGAGGAGCCAGTGCATCTGAGGGCCAAGGGTATTTGCCATTCTTCTGAGCTGGAATAATTTATGCAGAAATATATTTTTTCCTTGTAAGCTGCTTGATGATTATTTGATGTTTCATAGGGCTCTTTTGTCAGTCATCTTACTGCCTTCAAGAATCTCCCTTGTTCAAGCCACATGGCAGTATTCCATGCAGAAATATTTGATACCGTTGATTAAATGAAACTGTTTATTACTAATTTCTTGGCTCAGCCTTTTTTGTGGGGTTATTCCACTGTTGCAGGAAGACTATCCATACATGCATATTAGTGATAATGTCCATATTTGAATGGAAAGCTTGTACAGAGCAAATGGCTCATAGGGTTCAAGGCCAAAAAGAAACGTGCTGACTCAGATCTTGCAGAATCTGCAAAATCTTTCTCTGTCTCCACTGGAAGTACTGTTTACACAAATGTGCTGATGTATTTCCTCCAAAGACCTTTCAGCTTTGTCCAACAAGAGAAGTTGGTAGTATGTAAGTGTAGGTCAGTGTTTCTTCATATCTTAAGTTACAAGGTTGTCTGACGTTTTGAAGAGCTTTCCAGAGCTACCAGAAAAGATGTTGGGGTTTATAATTTAAATTCTCAAACTGGTTCTCAGGCTATCAGGACCTTGGTAGGTTTTATGCTTTTAATTTAAGGAAAGAGAGCGGGTAACTCAGGATACCTTTGAGAGACCTTAGCTTGGTCCTTCAGGATTGCAACTGTTGAGCTCTGAGAGAGACAATTGTGTTATTTAGTCTTAGAGGAATTAGTCATTGTTAAAACTTAAACACCTAAGCAAAGAAGATATATCTTGGAGAGCTGTTTCTACTTCCCATATTCTTAGCAAAGAGTAACCAGGGATTATGAAATGTTTAATTCTACCATCAGTCTTTCATCTTTTGTGAGCTATTTCTTGAGAATGAAAAATTATAACTAAAATGTGAGGAACTCCTTTCTGATTCAGTTTGTGTACTAAGGAGCGTAGGTTAAATGCTGCTGGAAACTTGGCTGTTCAGAATATGACAAACAAGTAGAGGCTGGCTTTATTGGATGGAAACTCTGTTTTTGTTGTCAAATGACACCTTGGAAAGAGAGTCTGGTAGGCATAAGTTTGTGAGCCATGTTTTAGTCCTTAATTGGACATCATGTATAGAGTGTCTTCAGGGATCTAGGTCTTAATGTAGTGTACTGCAGGGACTGGCTCTTTGTTTAAATGAGATGTCATTGTCAAATGTTTAAATGAGTGAGATGTCATCTCACCTTCTTCTATTTTCCCCTCTCATTCTGTCAGGTATCTTATCTTACTTGGCTGACAGACCTCCACCTCAGTACATCCATCCCAACACTATAAATGTTGATAGCAATCCAGCATTGTCAGTCCCCAATAATCCCTCAGCCCTAGATCCGTACCAGCCCAGTGGATCCGTGGGGCTGGAACCAGGGATTGTCTCCATGGACTCTCGCACAGTGAACGCGCATGGTGCTCAAAGTCTGCATCCTAGTGACAGCCACGAAGTAACACTGGATACGACAATCACTATGGAGAGTGTTTCGAGAGTAACCAGCCCAATCTCTACGGATGGGATGACGGAGGAGCTTACGATGGATGACGTAGCTGGGGATCATTCGCAGATGCCAAATGGCTCCCGGAATCACGAACCTTTAGCCGTAGACACGGTGGGCAGTAACTTGACGTCGGATGCTGTGGGGCACGGCGGCGTCATCCCCATTCACAGTAGCACTTTGGAACTCCCCGTTGTCATGGAGCCCGACCACATCGCCGGGCGAGTGACTGGAATATCGGACAGCACACTAAATGACTCCATTCATACTGTGGCCATGAGCACCAACTCTGTGAGTGTGGCGCTCTCTACCTCACACAATCTAGCTTCCTTGGACTCTGTAGCCCTGCATGAAGTGGGCCTCAGCCTTGAGCCGGTGGCGGTGTCTTCCATAAATCAGGAAGTAGCCATGGGGCCAAGTCACGTGGACGTGTCTGCAGACAATCTTGCCTTCGTACCATCCTCTCTGCAAATGGAAGACTCCAATTCAAACAAGGAGAACATGGCTACCTTGTTCACCATATGTAAGTGTGCATTTGCTGCTTTCTTGGGGTAGGGTTTGTTATGCAGCTCTTGTCTGGAGGGAGGAGAGGTCTCTTGCCAGCAGTCTTACAGATCTCTGGTGAAAGAAACTTACATTTCTTTTAACTAGTCCAGAAAAGCTGGACATCTGCAATTACGGATTAACCTCTGACTAGTAGGAGTAATGGGATGGTTTAGCATTCTTCTCTTTGTATCCATTTCCCATGCCACCCTGAGGTTGGAAGTGTAATTCCTTACGAGCCTCTTGGCTTTTGTAGATAGCTGATACTGCCCTTTGCAATGAGACTGTTGTTTTGTAAAGTCACTTCAAAAATGACTCTTCTTGCTCCCTTAAAAAAATGCCCACGCTGTACACTTCCTCATGTTTGTATAATTGTTGAGTATAATGTGTGATTTTTGTAAAATTAAACCTTGAACAATCATTGTGAAAATATGGTTATCAACAGGACCTACTGGAAAGAAGAGCAGAAAGGGAGGGAAGTTTTTAATGTTTCTAATTATTCTCATCAAAGGACTTCAGTGCAGAAGTTAGCTGATCTCCTGGGAAGAGAGGAGCACTGGACATTGCACTCTCTTGATCCTGTCACAGTTAAAGGGGTGGTGTTCGAGAACTGTGGAGTTCTCATTTGCTGGGACAGAGGTCTTTGAACTTCCAGCAGCGGCATGACTGGCTTCCTGCCACTGAAGTGTAAGGCCAGCTTTTATATTCAGTTTTGTTTGTTGTGGTAGGAGTGCTGAGTGCTGCCTTTGCACGCAAACTGGTCCTGTATCTGTCAGATTCTTATGACAAGCTTTGCCTGCAGATCTTTTTAAAGAAGTTGAAAGAAACAGTGTTAGCAATGTGAGAGGTGGAATTTAGGTGCATAGTCCTCTGAGTCTAGTCAGGCACTTGAACAAAACTTCCATTTTTTTGTGGTGAAATATAACTTAAAATCAGGTGGGTTTAGAACTATGATAAAATTATAACTCTTAGTGGAAAAGTTTCACAACTGATGCCCTCAGAAGTTCATACTAGCATCTGTTGCTGACTATAAGGGCATGTTGAACAAATAACAATCAAAATACTTTGATATCCACAATGCCAGTGATGAAATCCCTTCTCTCATTCACTCCAGAGAGGTTTGGTGTGCCAGTTTATTGTTGCTATATTTAAACTAGTCTAAAGCTGTTTCCTAGCTGACATTCCCCATTGGTAAGATATTATAATAGCTGTTCCACTCCTAGAGCTTTCATGTGATTTGCAAAATAGATCTTTCGCTTGGAAAGGTTTATATTTTAACTTTTTGTTGTTGTTTTTAAACTTCTCCTGAGTAAAACATGAATTTTTGGATGAGTGACAACAAGGAGGAGGAGTTGTCTTAGAGCCTGTTGATGATCTTTCCTCACTGGGAAAGCAGGGGTTGGGGCCTTTTGCAGAAAGATTTTGTAAAACATTAAGTAGTACTTGTCACCTTTGTTTGCAGTCATGGGTGCCTAAATCAGAGAAGTAAAACACTGTGATTTCCTTGCATTATTTGGCAGGGAAGAAGGTGAAAAGGAAACAGTATATTGCACATGCCTTAGAATGTGGGGATTTATTCATCGTCTTAAAAAATGTATGGAACCCTAAACCTTTGCAGGTGGAGGTGTGAACCCCTTTAGAAATGTCACATGCCTAAAACTTGCTTTTCTTCCTTTTTGCCTCGTTGGGGCTAGTCCATGAACCCCCAGTGGTCTGTGATATGCAAGGCTAAAAACAACTGTTACGAACAGTGTTTCTCCTTACTCAGGTCTGGTTGTTGTGGTTGCAGTACTTCTACATGTCATGTGTACACATGAAGCAAATATTATACAAGCTCTACCTAAGTAATTGTACCTACATATCTCTAAATTTTTAGTTGCTTAATTTGTACTTTGTATGGGGCCAGATTACAGTAGTCTGACATATTAAGGGATTATCCCCAAAGCTCTCTCTCCCCCCCTACCCCCCCAAAAAAAATTAATGAAGCTGTTGTTTATGCCAGGTGAAGATTGCTTCTGCAATAAGTCTGTCATACCAAAGTTGAGCCTAAAGAGGACAAAAAAAGTCTTTGTGGAGACTCTGCTTAATTAGCTGTTCAGAAGAAGAAAGATTCATCAGGAGAGTGGTTGCTGAATGGGTGTTCATTGCTCCTTTTATATAGAAGTAAAATGACAGGAATGTTTCTAGAAGTGTTTTATGCTGTGCTTTTTCCTGAAATTATTGGACTGCATAAAAATATCTTCCAGTGGTTTATTTATCAGCAGTACTTAAGCTGAATGACAGACTGGAAAAATGATGCTACTGCCTGTTCTTGGACCTATGTTTTTGTTCCATTCAGTGACATCTCATAAAGGTACTATATGAGTTTACCGCAGTAGGCCCTTCAAGAGCAACAATGAGGCCAGGTTTCTGCTGCCATGAAAACCTGTGCATTGTCTGAATTTAATTGGAAATAAGGGGATATGTGGGTTCAAATTAGAAGAATTTTAGAAAGAAGACCTTCCTGTCCCTGTGCGTGATTATCCTTGAGGTTTTACATGCAAGAAAACACTTGTGTTTCTGGTAAATTCAGAAAACTTAACCAGTCAGGCAGTGTTTGGTTTGGTCTGACTTGTGTTTTTTTTTTTTTTTACCTGCCAATAGAAGAAATTTCACTTGTGATCTGAAAGAAAAGGGCTCTCTCCATCATTAGTATTAATGCCAGCTTTGGGGAGACTGCCATCAGAGTATTGTAGTAGTTTTGGTGAAGAGCGGACTCTGTCCCATGGCTAGATTGCCCCTGTAGGGATAAGTCTAGAAGATTAAGTTACCATCAGTAAGGTGAGTAGGAAATCCTCATGTTTGATCTGAATTGGATAGGAGCAGCCACATGTACTACCTGACTGTAGTCAAGTGATTCATGTTCTTCTGAGTAAAAGCTGGTAAAGCTGATGTGTTAAACCACACAGAAGCAGCCTGCTCTTTGAACATTATAGGATTTTTACCTTTCAAGTTCTGTACCCCTTGTATGAGTTCAGACAAAACATCTCTGGCAGGGACTGAGCTGAAACATGTTGGTCGGGAGCTGACGGCACCACAGGGGCTGTTGCATCCTTTTGATCCCTGTTGTCCCTTTCCCTCTCTGCAGGGTGCACGCTGTGTGACAAGGCATATCCCTCAGACTGCCCGGATCATGGGCCTGTCACCTTTGTTCCTGACACCCCGATAGAGAGCCGTGCCAGGCTTTCTCTCCCTAAGCAGCTTGTCCTCCGACAGTCTATCATGGGAGCTGAAGTGGGTAAGAATCGAATTACTGTATGTTTCTATGGAGCAGTTTAAAATACATCCACCTCCCGAAATCGCAAACCTTAGGGATTTTAATATGGGAAAGATACACTGCCATAGAGAGGTGGTTCCCTCTTTTGTAATCCCCATGACTTCTTATATTATGTAAGAGCTGCTTGTCCTCTGGTCACTGTTTAGATTCTTGGGGTGCTGCCACAGAGTATTAGCTGAAATACTTGGTAGGGTCAAGAACAAGCCAAGTATGATGTTTATTCTTATCATGTGCTAAACTGCCCAGGCACAGCTTTTTGGGAAAACATTATAGTAACTGCAGTTTTGGGGAAGATAATGATTAGAAATAATGGAGGAGATTTCTTGTTCATCAGCCTCGTTTGCTACGTCTTCTGGATGCTCTCATTGGAGAATTGATCACAAGTGCCTCTTTTCTCTTCTTCCTCCCTCATTTGCATTTGGCATGTAGACTGTGACCTTGTCATTGGATGTGGACCTTGTTACTGTATTTCATGCCATTGACACCTGGAAATCGAAGAGTACAGTACAATACTCTAAAGATCTGAAGGCTAGAGAAGAATGTGATTATTGGCTTGCTTAGTGATGCTGCTTGTTAAGAGTAGATTACATCTGTTCTTTTCAAGCTGCACTAGTTTCCAGTGTATTCCTGAAAGCTATTCAGTGTATTCTTGTAGACCTATATATATAAGTGTTTAATAATAAATAATATACACGCAGGAATCCCTCTGCCCATGACAGAAATACAGCTGCCTCTGGGGAGAAATGCAGAAGCTGCTTAACAATGCCCAGCAACAATTCTGGAAATTCCTGGGGATTAGGTAGGCGAAATGTAGTTACTGAAACTAGTATTTTCTGCTTCTGCAGAAAGTGCAATGAAAATTTTAATTGGTACAAGTGGTTAGGATCTTAGTTCTTATAGCTTACTGGAAAGTAAATTACTTGCTTTTGACAAACAAAATAAGTATTTGTAATTACAACAAAGCGGCTCCCAATAGTGTCATGTGGTGGTGGTGGTTCTTGTTTCTGCAGTAGGTGTGTTCTACATGTGAAGTAGAAGCTTTGATGATCTTATGCTTAGATATTACTCTTGGAGCGTTATCTCATAAACCTCCCATCTCCTTGTTATGCATGATTAGTTGTTTCTATAATTGATTTCTGCAGATGTTTATCTTCTACTGATAGGTGTGTGGACACGAGAAACCATTCCTGTAAAGACTTGTTTTGGACCTTTGATCGGGCAGCAAAGCCATTCTTTGGAGGTGGCTGACTGGACGGACAAAGCAGCCAGTCACATCTGGAAGGTGAGTGGATGTTACGGCTCACAAATCCTGCAAGTGTGCCTGTGTCTTGTGAAAGCCACCACAGGACACAGCAGCTTTAACATTATCATCCTCACCTGAAGTTAGACCTATTTCAGCAATTTGTTTGATTGCTTAATACTTATT
Source organism: Apteryx rowi (assembly GCF_003343035.1). Lineage (NCBI taxonomy): Eukaryota > Metazoa > Chordata > Aves > Apterygiformes > Apterygidae > Apteryx > Apteryx rowi. The sequence continues at coordinate 80,419 of NW_020447200.1, read as the reverse complement.
ACCCGCACAGCAGACCCATACAGCATGTAATATACTGGTAATCAGTCCTGAAGTACAACAACCTTTAACACCTTTTCTTTTAAAGGGCTGTTTGTGGTTTCCAGTATCTCTGTGGAATTGTAGCAAAGATTGTATATCAATTTCTAGGGCAGCATTTGTTTATTTGCTTTATATCATTGTTTGTTGAAAGTTCCCACAGGTGATTAATCATTTGCTGTAGGAAAGCTACTTTAAAGCTTTCTTTTTCTCATCAGTTCATGTTGAGAAAATAAAAGTGGTCTGTATAAAATAAAGCATGTACTGTTTGCCCAGATACTATTATTCATAAGTTTAACTTGTAAGAAAAACAGCCAAATGCATTTCTGCTGGGAGCTAAAAGTGGTGAGTGGGAAAGTTGCTGATAAACAGTTTTTCTAGCCTCCTGGGTAGTGGAGAGGTCAGGATTCCTGTGTGAAAGGGCAAATAAGGAGTAAGAACAGGGCTGTGATCTTGGCAGCGGGAATGGAGACTTCACTGCTCAGTCTAAGTAAACGCTTCCTCTATTAAAGAAAGAAGCTGTCTTTGACTGTTTCTGTTGCCGCATTTTACCCTAACATTGCGTTTTGGTGTGGATTTTTTTGTTTGTTTTTCCCGTTAGATCTATCACAGTGGCGTCCTGGAGTTCTGCATCATTATGACTGATGAAAATGAATGCAATTGGATGATGTTTGTACACAAAGCCAGGTAGGAGCCATCTGTCCTGTGCTAAGTAGCTTTGGCTACTGGGACGTGGGCTCATAGGAGGCTGTGCAGGAGAACGTGCAACCTGCTGTGCTGACTGCCCAGATGGGTAGAGAGTTCAAGTCCAAGTGGCACCTGGGAGTTTTCTAGGCATCTTGGACTGGGGAGGGGAGCAATGAAAGAGAGTACCCAGCGGAGACCTATCTGGACACTTTGTTTTCCTTGCTTTAAAGCTTTATACCAGGTTCTTTCTATTTTCTTCCTGAATGTTAGCTTGTTACTGTCGTCTTTCTGTCTCATTCCTTCCAGATATATCTGTGAAGATGGTATTGACTGGCTTCTTTTGTGTTTGACCTGTGTTAGTGATGTGTCCCTGGGTTCTTTTGGCTTGAAGATCCAAACTCTTACAGATCCCGAGAGCTGTCCTTTTTGGTCTTTTTAGAGTGAGAAACTATGCAGGCTGACATCAGTATTGCTCCATATGTGGGCCAGTGAGAAAGCTGGACCTCTGCTATTGCTCTGTGACAGAAAGTAGGTTTTCCCTGCAATTCATTTCATCGCTCCAGTATGCAGGAGTCAAGAAGCTGATGCTTGATCTTCCATTGCAGTGTGGCAGTGCTTTTTCTGGTTTCAGATAATGGGAACACAGGCATACAGCTTCAGAAGATGAATTATCACATCTTGGAAATGTTCTCCAAGAGTTATTTTTGAAGATAACTTTGCTTTAAGGCTTTCCTGATATATATATATATATATATATATATATATATATATATATAAAATATATATATTTTTTATATATATATATTTTTCCCCCTTGTGTGTTCTTTATTTCTTAAGGGGTTTATTATGAAAAAATATATTTGTTTTTTAATTTTTTTCTTAAGAGGTCACCAACTCTTTTCCCTCAACCTACTCCAGTCTCTGTTATTTTCTCTGCAACATATTTCAGTGTCATGAATGTTTTATGGCTTACTGGACTGAGTTGGCTCTCAAGGTCCTTTTTTTTTTAAATAATTAATAAAGAAGTGACAAAAGTGAAAATTTTCACAAAGTGCTGACAGGTCTTTGAGGTTCTCTTATTGCCTATTAATAGGAATTTCCCCTTTTTTTTCCCCGTCAAAAAGTGAGTATTTCTGGAGAGTTTTTTTTCTTTATTGTCCTTATTGCTGTAGGAACCGGGAAGAGCAGAATCTGGTAGCTTATCCTCATGATGGAAAAATTTACTTTTGCACCTCGCGGGACATCCCACCTGAACATGAGCTTCTCTTTTATTATAGCCGGGACTACGCACGGCAGCTTGGTAAGTAAGCACTGACCTTTGTTGGCTTTGCAGGGAGCACTCAGCTCAAATTACCTTTTAGTACCATCTCTGGGTACTGTGACTTGGGAGTGCTGTATGTTCTGTGCCAGTTCCTACCGGTACACATCACACTCCCTTTTTATATTTCATTGCTACAGGAGTACCATCATTTACAAGAAATGTTTCCTGTCTAATTCTGCTGATCAGGAGTAAAAGATTTCAGTTTTGAAGAAAAAGGGTTGTTTTTCTGTTGTTCATCCATCTGGTGCTAAGGGAATTTTGCTAGTTGAAGATGTTCCCACCCTCCCCACCTTCAGTTGTGCTAATTTGGGTTTGGTGGAGTTGTGCTCAAAACCAGTCCAAAGCATGGCCCCACAAAACAGTTGAAATGACCTGCCTGAAAGTGCTAAGAAGGAAGCACCACCACTGAAGGGAGCTGGAGTGAAAATCTCTTCAACTGCCTTTGCTACTGGGGCAAAGTGTTAACTTGGGTCATGCTCACTCTCTGTTAGGCCTTGCTGTGCCTCATTAAAAGTGATGCTTTTGTATTCAAAGGTGTCCCAGAACATCCGGATGTGCACATCTGTCACTGTGGAAAGGAATGTGCTTCCTACGCAGACTTCAAGGCCCATCTGAGTAGCCATATTCACAACCACCTCCCCAGCCAGGGGCACAACAGCAGCCATGGGCCAGGCCACGGCAAGGAAAGGAAATGGAAGTGCTCCATGTGCCCCCAGGCTTTCATCTCCCCTTCCAAACTCCACGTCCACTTCATGGGGCACATGGGCATGAAGCCGCACAAGTGTGATTTCTGTAGCAAAGCTTTCAGTGATCCTAGCAACCTACGGACACACCTCAAGATACACACAGGTAAGGGATGTGGACTTTATAGATAAGCCTGTGCTAGTAAATACTTTGGGGCAGGACCTGTTTGCTGATCCCTTGGCCAGTTGGCAGGGTGTAGCTCATGACCATAAAGCTAAACTCTTGCCCCCTCCTTAAGAGTGGCAGCATCCTAATGGTCTATCGGAATGATTTCTAGTCCATGCTGACCCCAAGTAATGCCTGGACATTGCCTGAGAGAGTGTAGTTGGCCTGGGGTGGGACAGTGCTGGGCTCAGTAGTATGGATGCTACAGAACTGTACTTAGCCCTGTGTTCTGGCCCAGCACGCGATGTCCAGAATAGCTTTCGGTGAGTGGAAGTACATTACAGTTGGGAGGAAGTGTCAGGCCTGGCCTGGGAGATAGAAACCCTTTGTTCACTCACAGCAGATCCAGTGCTGGCAGCTATGGTGAAACTTAACATGAAGGCTTCCCTCTGACTCATGTGGAAAAGCTAACTGGGATTGAGAGCTTGTGATGTAGACGGTTGTACACTTATGTACAGGGCCAAGTCTTCTGCTCTTTCCCACTTGAGTTATTTTTCACCTGAGGCAAATGGCACAAGACTGAAATTGGTGACTGTGGGTAAGTCTGTTACCCAGCTCTGTCAGGCTTCAAAATTTAAGTCTGAACATGCTGTTGACTTCTGTGTGGCATTTGGATATCACTCTAGAGGTTTTGGGGATAAAGTAAGAGTTGTCAGAAGATAGTGAATGAGAGCTTTTAGAGGAAAATAAAATAGCAAAAGATTTTTGAACTGTGTAAGAAGAGAGGGAATAAGAAAGGTATGTATTCAATACAGAGTGAGGATAAGGGATGGAATAAAGATCAAGTATGGTCCAGAAACAGGCAATGTGGATATCTTTGCTTCATTTTTTCAGTGAGGTTGAAATGGCTAGTGGGAGTGAAGGTATGGAAATGACAAAGCTGGAAGGTGAATAAAATTGGGATTTCAGTGCACTTGAGTCAAGCACAGGAAGCTGCAGGCTCAATAGTAAGGAGTTTTAATAAACTGATTGTGCAAGTGTGGTACCGTATGACCACAAAATACTAAGTGGGATAGGGATTCAAGTGGTGTTCAGTCTGTGAGCCTGAATTCAGTGGTACGCAGGGTTTTAAACTGCATCTGCGAAGGAATAATGGAAGAACTACAGATAGTAGAAAGTGGGGTAAAATACAGAGGTACCAAAGATCTTGATAGCTTGCTTGATATTTGTTAGGTTAGAGAACTTGTTTACTTAGACAAAGGCAATGCAGTGCATCAAATCTGTCTGGGCTCCAGTAAGGCATCTGATGCAGTTCCAATGGGAAATTAGTGGAGATGAGGAGGTACTAAGCTGCAGTAACTAGATGGCTACTGGGCTTAGTATTAAAAAGGAGGCTATGATTATTTTTACTCAAGAATTAATCCTACTCTTGTTAAATGTTTGCATGAATCTCCTTGCTGGAAAACTTATTACACGTACACTGGTGGTGTTTTGTGACACCCCAAATAGGGACGCACTGTTAGCATAGACAAGAATCAGAAAGCATATCTTACAGGAAAAGCTGAATGAATGACTACAAGCACCGGAGGAAGAGGAATGGATGGGGTTTAGCGGAACAATGTGCAGGACCATGCACCATATGAAGGGCTCAGTAGTTAGAAACAGTAGCATGAGGGTTGTCTGTCTTTTTTTTTTTTTTTTTTTTTTTTTGATGAAATGAAATTAGCTGTCTGCTTTTTTGCATAGTTAAATGGGGATTGTAACTAGGTAGGCCTTTATACTGAGTGGGAAGGAATTGTAGGTGGTGATAGGTCCTTTGCACAAAGAATCTGCCTTTCCTCAGTGTAAAATTTTATTTTTCAGAAGTGGCCAGGCTTGTTTGCTCTTGGTATTTCTTGGCACACTGACTCACTCTGTGGGTGCATGTATGTAATCCTAGGTCAGAAGAATTATCGCTGTACCCTCTGTGACAAATCATTCACCCAGAAGGCTCACTTGGAATCGCACATGGTCATCCACACGGGGGAGAAGAACCTGAAGTGCGATTACTGTGAAAAGCTATTCATGCGGAGGCAGGACCTCAAGCAGCATGTACTTACTCACACACAGTAAGTGATCTAACAGGATGTGTTGGATTGGCCAGTGCAGTAAATAACGAAGCTTACCAGCCTGAGAGAGAATCTCCAGTTTACAAATTGTTTGGCCTAGGGAGAATAGGTTCATCCTCTAAAATGAAGTGCATCTGGACAAATTCCTTGTTACTGCCATTCTGCTGAAGTTGGACTGTTCTAGTATTTGGAGTATTTTAATGACAAAGGGAATTCCAGGCATGCAGCTTGTGTTGTGAAACAGCATTCTGAAGAGCTCACCACTTTGATTAATATTTAATTTTCTCCTGAAAACTGTTTCCAGGTCCCAACATGACCATTAAAAATCATAAACTCCTCAAGCGTATTCTCACTGAGTAGCCCATTAGTGAAGTCTCTTGCTCTGTGCTCAGGAAGGTTCTTCATTCCCAGCTGTAACCTCCCTCCCAGGTCTCATTCATGCATTTTGTCGGTTCCTTGCAGGGAGGCAGCCACAGTCAGGCAGGGTTGATCTGCACCCCCAGATCCTCTTCCATTGATCTCTCTCCCAGTCCCTCAGCTCTCTGCCAGGACAGATCCTTCCCTTTTTGCTCCAAGAATCTCCTCCATCCTGTCTGGAGCTACTCCCAGTCTGAGTTCCTCCCTTAAAGGCTGCTTGCCCAAATTTAATCCCTCTGCTTGTTTCACTTTCAGCATCTGGTTCTTCTGCTCACTTGGAATCAGATTGCTGCTTCTTCTGTGCTGCCTAGGAGACAGCATAGTGCAGCTAGCATCAGAGACAGAGACTTGCTTTGCTGTTTGTTTTTTATGGCCAGAGCTAGGAGCAGCACTACTTGTGGGAGGAGTTCTGCAGAGTCATCTGCAGAATTTGACTGTCACACTCTGGTAAGCCTGAACTTAGCATTTGCAAACTGAGGTTTGTTAACACTTGGCAGCTTCCCCCCCCCCCTTTTTTTTTTTCCATTTTTTGTTGCTGTTTCTACAGGGTGGGAAGGAGAGGGACTAACCTTGCCACCATAGCAACACTTCTGCCCTTGCCAAAACATAGAGATTAAGATGAGTTTGATCTTACTCCAAAAAAAAAAAAAAAAAGTTATAGAATTGTTTCTTCATTAATTTATCATTAGGAAAGAAAAACAGTTGGTAGCAAGCTAGCAGTTAAGCCAAAAAACCTCAACTTTTGCCAGCGGTCTTGCGGGAACAGAGAATAAGGTCTTTGTAAACGTACTGGTTTTGTTAATGCTGTGCAGTTTTCTCTCACTCCAGTACTGCACTATTGCTGTTATCTGTGGACTATTTCTACTTCAAACATACTGAAACCAAAATTGAGAAAGCAGAATAACCCTTCTATTCTCCTTCTCACCACTTCCCCACTACTTAATACAGTGTCAGCTGCCTTTCTGCAGGAGTGAACTGTAACTTTTTCATGTCTTGCAGAGAACGGCAGATCAAGTGCCCCAAGTGTGACAAGCTGTTCCTGAGGACAAATCACCTGAAGAAGCATCTCAATTCACATGAAGGAAAGAGGGACTACGTCTGTGAAAAATGCTCCAAGGCTTATCTAACCAAATACCACCTCACTCGCCACTTAAAAATATGTAAAGGCCCCACATCCAGTCTGTCAGCCCCAGAAGAGGAAGAAGAGGAGGATTCAGAGGAGGAATTAATAGACTCTATGAGTACTGAAGACTGTAGAATTAACAATGGAGTATATTCAACAGGTGATGCCCTCTCAGGACACAAATGAAGAAAGTGAGAGGGAAATTTTCTTGGATGTTGAAAGTGGAAGGAAAAAATCTTTTCCTTGTTTCCCCAGTCAATATCTTATGTCAAATGAGGAGTTTTCCTTTTGTTTTGGTCTCCCCACTACCACCACTTAATAAACTCTGTAGCCAAAATGCTGAATGAGAATGGATCATGCACTTACTGTTGACAATGAACAGTTGCTAAGAAGAAACTCTGATGCAAGGAGATTTTTCACGTACACTGTGCATACTTGTTTTTCCAAATCAATCACTCAGATTATCCAGCCAGTGCCAGGATACATGAGACACCTTGCATAGTCCCTTGAGGGAAGAGCCACAAACCAGAAATACAGTTGAGTGATTAGAGTGATCTGTGAGCCAACTGTCCTGAATTGCCAAAGCCATGGTAGTAAACAAAAACAAACAACAAGTTGGTGTCAGTTGATTTTGGGGGGGGGGGGGGTTTCTATACTTTTTAACTGAAGGATGTGGTTTGGCAGAGAGAAGGAAACCTGAGCATTGATATTCTCTGCTAAGAATACAAATTTAATGCTTTGGTTAAAAAAAAAAAAAAAAAGCCGGTGAAATCAGCATTTGTGGACAAAGCAATTGCCCCACTACAGCAGTATTCAGAAAATCAAAAATGGGCTTTTGGAAAGTGGTTATTGCCTCTTTTTGCTCTGGGTCACTAGGACATGTAAGTAGGTAAAGAAAGAGGGGAAAGACTGTATTGACACAGTAAGGAAGAAGCTTACAGATGATCTTTCAGTGTTTACAGTATGTATTACTTTTATTGCTGTGCTGTAAACTTTTTACCACCTAGAGCGATGGGAGGGTTTGCTGCTATTATTATTTATGGAATGAAAATGTATTTCATTCAATTGTTTTCCTTTTGAAAAAATTAAAATGTGGCTCTTTCTTTTCTAATGTTCTTTTTTTTTTAATGATTACATATTCTTGAAAAAAGGGGTTTTATTTCTAGTACTGATGGGAGGAGAGATAGATAGCACCACTTACTTATTCTGCCTCTCCCAAGGTTTCCTGGTATAAGGTATGGGTAAGAACTCTTTCATGAAGATGTGTGGCTAAAAACTTTGGTCTTTAACAACAGTGTAGTCTTGTACGTGTGCTGTATGGCTCCTCTGGCTCTGCTCTACAAGGAAAACAAACAGCTGCAGTCTGTTCTTTGACAAGATCATTGGAGCTTCCCACATGAAAGAGGCTCCAGTTTTTGTCCTAAATGGCCTAAGTTCAGGCATACCTCTCCCTCTACCCCACATTTTCCCTAGAGAGCTCTGTGGGGGCTGTAGACCTTCTTGTTCTATAGTTCTTCCATCAGCATTCTGTATTGATGTGATTTATCATTTGCTTTACCTCACTAGTATAAGATATAATGGTCTAGCATGGAAAGAAGTAATATGTGCACTGATACTACAGCTACTTTAATACCAGGTACTTTGACACCCAGGACATTTTTGCAGCAGTAGTGCTTTAATACACATCTTCCAGGATGTCAATATGCAGAGAGGGAAACACTTCACAAGAAGATAAGAATGTGATTTAACTTCTGGCCTAGGATAAGACACAGGGTTTATTTTAAAAGTGAGGAAAGTGCTTGAGTCACATTCCCCAATTAGGTTCCTGCTGCTCTAAACCATAGTGGTTAAGTCAATGGTTAGGCTGATATTCAGACTGCTTCCTCCTTCAAGTTTCACACAAAAATGCTTTTGAGAGGTTAAGAACTCAAGTACGAACACAGATAGCTTGAACAAGACAGAGTCACTAGCTGAGATCCTTGCCTAAGTTTTGTGCTCTGACAGCACTTTTCATCCCCCTCTGCATAGTAGCTCCTATTTCAATTCAAATTCTTTTTATATATCACTTTTAGAACAAGGGGGTGGGAGATGCACCATTAGTAACCTCTATGTGCTGTGGAACTGGTGAAAAGAAACTCTTGATCCTGATTGATAGGAAAGAGCTGGGAATATTTCTGGTTTGATAGTGGTGACCTCACGGCCCAAGAAATAATACACTCAAGACAAAAACATTAAATAATAAGAAGAATTTTTAAAATGTATTAGAAATCTGTAAATCTAGCCACAAATTATTCAAAGGATACATCTCTTGATTATTTACACTTGCCCTTTTGTTCAGCATTTGTTTTACACTACACCAGTTCTGTCTGAAATATTTTTCATTAGGCCATTAAAAGAGATTTACTTTCTTTGCAATATATGACACACACTTCTGATTGATAGTGCTCTATGTTTTTTCTGGTGAAGATTTACAAATCAACTTTACAGATGTATGGCCTGCTGCCCCCCTATTTCAGGGATCATGATCTCCGGCACAAGCAAGTAATTTAATCTTTCAAAGCTAGTGATAGAGGCAGGAACTTAAAACTGCTGACTTTGAGCATAACCATGTGACCATGTTTCTTTGTATGAGATGGAGAAGGCTGCAGATTACAAGACACTTGAGTCATTTCTATGAACACTTTCCAAGCAGGGGAAGTTGTAGCATACACATTTATCTGTAGAATACACATTATCTGCAGTCCCATTAATTACTTTGATTTTGTGAGGTTTGATCTATCATGATTCCATTGCTGTCTCCGAATTGTTGCCGCTACTGTTGGCCAAGGAGCTGCAAGCCATGGTGTTCGCACCAGCGAGAACAAGTCTCTCTCTGTTTCCAAAAACTTCATTCACTGCAACACAGATAAAGGATTGCTTACATGTTTCTTTCCCAGGTACAGGAGCAGTACAGCAGGTACAGTATGGTTGACATCATAGAATGGAAATCCTAATCTGATGCAGTTTTCAAAGCTCTCCCCCTTTTCCCTGAGCAGGGAGTTGAAGTTTACATGTCAGAACAGTCTCCTGTATATAATACTTAAATTACAAGTCCTGTTCTTTCTCCACCAGAAAACCTTGATGTTTTCCTGTGCTTAATTACGAATGGGCTGCATTTATCCTAAGTACAGTGAAAGGGATGATGATTTTGGTAGAGCAAAGCATTAAGCTTAAATAATTTAATTCTGGTTTTAGTCTCTCTAGTTTCCACCAACCTCTTAAAGCCTTCTCAAAAATTCATGCCATTTAGTTGCATGCAACCCAGACGACTGATCAAAACCAGTCCTCACTTTTGTTCCTACAGGTACTCAAGAATATGATACCTTGATTACACCAGGAACATTTAGGAAAAAAAACTCAAAACATAGGTTTTATGAGAAAGCAGTTATTGTATTTCTGCTGCAAGGAAAAAGACAAATGTACAATTCTCAGAAAAGAAAAAAAAAGCTGACAATGTGAAAACACATCCAGTCTTAGGGTATTTCTTTAAAAATAATAACCTACGGTTTCTCTCAGAACCACAATACATTACTGAATATGCAATATACCCTGAGGGCAGGGAGGGAGCCACAAGATTCCAATAAATGAGAACATTACCTGCAGAAATGCTGCTTATATCCCAGATGCGCAGCCCTTCTCGCTCTCCTCCAAAAGCAAAGACAAAAGGAAAGTCAGGGCAGCAAGCTGTGCAGAAGAGAACACCCTGGGAGAAAGGTAGAGTGATCAGTTTTTTGTTGGTTTTTTTTTTTTAATTAGATACACTGACTTCTTAAAATACTTTTACCAGCTAAGTTTAACAGATGTAAGCTTGCTGTTTCCTCAAAACTGAGTCAAAATTATTTTATAAAGACACAAAATTACAGAGCTTTTAACTACAAACAGTAAATCACTTCTTTGCCTTGAACCTGGTAGATACACATTAGACTACCCATAGTTCTGCTCCAGAACACTGCATCTGGTATTCAGGTCCAAGGCTTTGAAGTGTTTGGCCAATTATATGTTGAATTGAATACTGCAATGTAGTGAGAATGATTTACCTGGAATACACATTCTTAGATGTGATTTTTTTTCTAAAAGTTGTCAAGTTATGGAAAACAAGATACAAGTTAGAAAAAAAGATTAAGCAGACTTGGTTTATATATAAACCTCCTTAGAATCAAGAGATGAAAGTTACTTTACCATTTTCATATCCCTGGAATGGATTAGACTTGGTTTCTCTCCCAGGATATCCCAGATTTTCACATATTTGTCAGCAGAAGATGTCACAAGGCACCCTTTGATCTGACTGCTTAGTTGTAGCCCTGGAAGATTACAGTGCATCAGTCAGAGCACCATGTAATCACTGTTTCACAGAGACAAGGATACATTTTGAGCAAACCTAATATTCTCCACAGGCCTTATGCTAAATTTTTTTCCAGCCCACAAGAGCAAAAGGTTAATGGAAGTTTCATGCTGCCATTGCTCCCATAGTGACAGAAGTAACAGTCTCATGGGAGCAAATTAACTTCAGGTAGGCCTATTTCACCTGTCTCTCTAACCACAGAGTCTTGCACAGTGCAAAGATGTTATTCTTCTTATTCCACATAATCAGGCTTCCCCAGAGAGCTTTCTTCATTCATTTCCCAAAGACCATCTCTTTTGCTATCCAAGACAATGGGGCATATTCACGTCATCTAGTTTTAGACAACTGATCCAGTACTTCAAGTTGCTTTTTAGAAGCTCCTACTCTGGTCAAGTTATTAAAGTAGCAAAAAGCAGGCAGTGTTAAGACCTTCCCATGTGACATAGCCAAGTAATCTCCAGAGTGAATATCAGTATAAAATAATTATGGATCCAGGAGGTAAATGCTACAGTCAACAACCCTCAACTCTTTTTTTTTTTTTTTCCCAACCTAGCTTCCACAGTTTTTGTCCTTCCTCTCCCAAAAAGTATACGGAACATGCCCCAAGTGAACAGATCTGCTTTGCCATGCTTAGTCTTCATGACATTCACCGAAAAGAGTTCGCTTGTTAAAATACTTCCCTTGTAATGACTTCTCAGCAGAGATTTGTTTCATGGGCCAGCTACCCACGATTAGTACACATGACTTTTGTTAAGCAAGTAATCACTGCCGCCTCAGCTGTATCAGTTGAAGACATCTTCTAGATGTGTACCTCCATGTGTTTGGGGACAAACACAAAAAACAGACACAAATTACCTGATACCTCTTCATCGTGAGCCTTCAGAGTAAACAGTGGCTTATCAGAACGAGCATCCAGACAGTACACAAAGCCATCTTCTGTGCTTGCCTAAGGAAAGCACAATACTTTAAAAACAAATAATCACAGTCATTCATCCAAAAAAGCTTCTATGAAATAACACCCACACACTGTCTCAAACCACAGGGATTTAACAGACTTGCACTACTTAGCAGGGCACATTACATTGCCCACTGAAGTCAGACTCTGGCTGGTACCCGAGCTACTCTAGGTACCTAAACTATGCTGCACTGACATACACACAAGTCTTATCACAGAATCACAGAATGGTTGTATCCTATACAAATTTCTTAAATCACATTTTGAAAAAGGTTACACTACTAGGCTTGGTTCTGCTATTAGGCAATGAAATACAGAGCCTTTTGTCTCTTAGCTGCCAGTTCAGTGTTTTTTGGGCCATCCAGTGGCTGCATAACTGTCTGTGCAAAGTTAAGCATGATTTTTCTAAGAGGGATCTATATCAAACTCAACAAAACTGAGCAACTGCTTTTGTTGGCTGTATACACAAAGCAACAGAGAACTAGACAGCAGTTGAGACTAAACAGGATTTTAAACGAGTATTTTTGATTAAAAGTTTTATAATAAAAGATTTCCAGAGAACAAGGTATTTTTACTCTATACCAACTAGGAGGACAGTGCCCTCTAGTGCTGATGTGAAACACTGAATTAGTATTCAGGATCTTAATTCTCATTAGCTACTTCTCAGCTGCAATGGCCTCTCTACATGAGGCATAACAGGGACTACGCAAAGGAAAATATATCCCAGCCACTGAACACTATGACACCATGGCAAAGACACCACCTCTGCAGTGATTAAAGGATCAGCACCAATTGCTTTTCTTCTATCACAATGAAGAGATGATACCAAATGAATAACTGAATTCAATACACATGCTGAAAAACAACCTAAAAACATCCCCCCACATACACACACTGCATTTCTAAACTAGGCAACACCAAGAGCTCAGCTCTCCATCAGCTCCATTATATGATTCCGAAACATTACGAACACAAAAATACAGGTTAATTAAAACAGCAATAGACAACAGACCAAGAGTAGAAGAGTATACACTCACTAAGAAGTTGCAAGGCGAAAAATGATTCCACATTACTCTTTCAACTTGACCACTAAACCGCCAGATTCGATGGTTATCTTGTGGACTTCTGCAATCATACAGCACAGCTGATCTGTGGGAAGAAAGGATGGCAGAGGGGATCACATCCAAACACTTCATGAATTTGATTTGATCTAATGAACATGATTTGAAGAAGTTTGTTTTTAATCACTGTCCTATAGAGGATCCACGTAAATTACAATGCTAATATTAAAATGGAAGCAAATTCAATATTTAGTCTTCCAGCTCATAACAGATGAAAAATCTCTTACAAGTACAAGCTTCAATGTTTCATCCTGGTTAGAAACAGCAGTTCTATTGAGACAAAGCAAACAGACCTCTGATTTGCTCAATACATAAGATACTTATCGCATAAAAGACAGTAATTATGCAAACATATCACTTAATTAGGAACAAACTTTAATATAGTCAAGTAATGACTGTTCAAAAATAATATACTAATTAGGAAATCAGTGTGTGACACAAACATTTTCAAATATGCTTTAATCAAAAAAATTAATCTTTAAAAGTGGTTAGGGAAATGTTACTTTAGCAAGGACAAAGAGCAGATGGTATTTAGTAGGTCCTTTGGGATTCTTTACAGCTGTGCGCTCAGCCCAGTGGGGGCAGAATCTGTTCAGGCTCAGAAAGCTCCTTTATGCAAATGTAAGAAAGGATAGATGCTGTCACTCTAGCAATATCTCATCTCAGTCAACATCCACAGTATAACACATTTCCACCCTATCCTATAATTATAGCCAAAGAAATCCGATTTCTCAGTTCTTTTACCAGACATTTTTAAAAACAATTTTAGCGCACATGCAATTCTTAATTGGTCTTTCATGTTATGAAAGGATCTGCCAGTATTCCTTGAATAACCTGCTGTCCTGGGATGCTTTACAGGAGAAGTCTACAAAGGCACTACACTGGCTTATGGGTGCCAAGGGGTTGAAGGACTTGCTAATAAGCAATGGAGAAGTTGGCCTCAGTGTTTGGACTTTTTTATTCTTTTATTCTATTCTGACGGAAGTGGACAGAAGGAGGTTCCCAACAATACAAATTCTTTTTCCCCCAGTAATTTTACCTAACAGAATGTAGTAAGAACATAATATAAGCCAGAGAACATAAAGGCGTGGCTAAAGATTAACGAGTCTTTAAATATACAAGTGCAAAGTCTTAAAAAGCAGAATAAAAATTTAATAGAAACAAAACAAAACATGGTTATAGAAGTTATTAAGAAGTTACCCCCAGAAAGTCTTCTGATTGCTAAGTCTTGCACAGAACAACAATTACAGAGCTGGGCAAAGTGTCCAGTCACAAACCATTTCACAGCACCTCAAGACTGCAGTTACAGGCGGTGCCCTGTGAGGTTTTGGCAACAGCACACCTATCAACAAAGGCTACAGAGAGCTAATGGGGATTTTCAGTTCCCACATCCCCCCCACCTCAGGCTTACAGTTTGGTCAAATCTGGACAAGCTTTCACAGGGATGAGAAATGGCACATTTCCAATGCAGAAACTGCAATAATGCCAAACTAAGAAAAAAATTCATTTTGGAGCAGACACTTGGCACAGAAAATTTCAGTCCAGATGGTTAAAAGATTTGGCCAGTCCTAAGAAAGAGGCAAGGAAAACTGCATATTTTGGCCACATTCAATCCTGGCTACCTTACTGGGGGGGGGGGGGGGGGGGGGGCAGAACACCCCCAAACCCAACATTACTCAAATTTGGCACAGTTATAAGCAATTGAAATAAGAAAACATGAGGCAACTTAATGGACTCAGTTCAATATTTATACCCACCCTAAGTATAACATTTGAAAACACCACCCTTGCTTACTTATCATAAGATCCAGAAATAAGGGTCTGAGTTTCAAATGGATGAAACTGCAATGTCTGAACCTATATGAGAGAAATAAAAAAAAGCATTGAGCTTTAACACACACAGCACTTTCTCAGAAAACTTCTAGACTTCTAGTAAGCTTGTTGAAACTCTCATTCTCATAAAACAGATCAAAAAGTGCAAGAGATGCACATTATTTCTATTTCAGTCACCACTGCCCAGTGGAAACTAAATATTGGCCAATGTCATTTAACTGAGCAAAACCACATGCTCCCTTTCTACCTTAAATATTAAAAAAATAAACTAGAAGACGTAGAAGAACAGCTGCTTCAGTTTGGCAAAAAATGCATACGTTAGCAAGAACAGCAACAAAAAAAAAAAAAATCAGGGGTTTGCCAAGGGCAGTGACTTTGTTAACAGCAAAATAAGGTTACAGCTATTAATAACTAACTTTCACATTTTAATTAATGTAAGATGAATTGATTTCTGAAGTACCCATCACTATGGTATTTTGGTATCATTTATTTTAAAACATACTCATCTAAAACAGATTGTAACTGACACTCATTGTTTCCTTAAGAGAGTTACAATTTGACCTATTCTCAGAGACCTATTTTTTGTAGCTTATACCAGCACTATTAGATTCCCAATCATCAAGATTTATATAAAAGTGTCTTAAAAACTCCAAAAAATGCTGTAAAATCTTCCCTCAAACTTTCTAAAGGATAAGCTAAATAAAACTTTTGAAAGTGAATAGTGTTGTCCACAAAAGCAACTAATTCAGAAGTTTGAAGAATTCTGCACAATTCTGCACATTTTTTGGAAGTTACAGAATTGTTGTTCTAAGAGTTCACTACCAAGCAGCTAATGAAATAAATCACAATATTTTTCTCCATATTTTACAGCGGAAGAAACGTAACTATAATTACATACCTTGTCTGTGTGTAATGTCAGGTTGGCTGCTGGCTTACCCACAGACATATCCCACAGAATCACAGTATGGTCAGCAGACGCACTTGCTAAAACATTCCTTACAACATAATCAAAAGATACAATTTTTAAAAACTTTCTATAGACACAAACAAATAATGATAAAAAAAATCCAAAAAACATACAGAGTCTGATTTTGAAATCAGGTACACTCTGATCTACAGTCTACATCTTTCAAAGCACGAGAAATAACTTCCTGGAAGGTAATTATAAATCACATGCGAAGATTACAAACGGACCATATTACATTACATTAGTAAAACGCTTTCAATACAAAATTGACAGCTTTGCTTGTATTTTTCCCCACGCACACCTAAAAAAGAAAAATTACTTACTGGAAGCTTTTTTTAAGCAAAGCAAGGCTTTTGAGGACTCAGTCCTTTCCTCTGGCATTAAGGGAGTATTTTTAAACATTATTATGCAGCTTCGGTTTGCTTCCATATGCACATGCCAAGAGCCAGACAAACTTATTTTTAACAAAATAGTTCACTCTCCGGCATGTTTGCATAATTAATAATGACCCAGCACTGTACCCCCTGCATAGAATGCTCAAAGTCAAAGCAATTACTAACAATTTACAATTAGTTTACAGGCCCCCACATTTCAACTTAAATATCAACTATGTTCAGAGCAACAAAGACAGTTTAGACCTTTAAACAGATAAAGCCCCAAACACTCCCAAAGGCCTGTCAAGTACACAGAACAATCACTAGCAGTGCTCTTAAATACAGATCTATTACTATAACATGCTGTTTCTGTTTGAAATTGCTCCTCCTACTCCTCTCATACTAACCAAGTGTTTCTAACTGAAAAGGCTGGCATTCTCCTCAAAATACTGTTCTCTCAAACTGTGCTGAAAGGGCCAGTTAAGAACACACACAGTGGAAGCTAGGCGAACATTTTACAGTAACCCATTATGACCTACAGGCAAAAAGCTATTTACAAAGAGCTGTCACAGCACGACCTGCTCTACAAAAATGCATTTAAATATAAGCTGTTGCAAGGAGCTCCTCGTTTTGCACAAAAGCTTCCCATTTCAAGGCTGTTTTTTTCTCCTGGAGGATCTACTGGTATCAATGAGTTTGTAACCCAGCATATTACAGAATTATACATTTCAGACATTTAACTATTATAGCTGTAATTTCTGTGACTTTTCTATATACTGCCATCAGCCAGCCACTTCCAGGTAACATGAAAACTACTCTTTCGTAAGACTGATGGAATAATCATTACCATACTCTGTGCATATATATAATTTAAAAACAACAGACAATGCACTGTAAATTAAGAGTGCAATTTATGTACTTTTACTGAATGTCTATGGGGGTGGTTCCTTCTTCAGTGACTAGATAATAAGGAATTATAAGTGAAGGTTGACACTTGCTGATCAGGAGCATGTGGAAATGATTACGTGCATCTTCAGAGACATTTATGACAGCAGGAAAAAAAAAAAAGAAAGTCTGTTATCTGACTGGAACATTAGTTTCAAGGCTCATGCCAAGGAACCTCTGACAGCTGTACTGTTAAAAATGACCGAAGTGATTTAATAAATAAATAAATAATAATAAAAGCATCTTTACTTCAGTCAGCACGTTCACTGGCCTTGACCTGTCCCTCAAGATGAGCCAGCTTTGTGTTCAATAGCAGCATTTCATTACTGGTTCATTCAAGCAATGAAGAATCTCAGTCTCAGGTAACCCAAGAAGTCAGAGGCATTTCTGTATTTGTACTATTACTGCTTTTATGTTCCCTTTTTTGCTCACAGCTCTGGGGCAGAAGTCAGAAGTGGGGTGGGAGGCCGGAAAGGAGGACTGACAAGGAGTTCCTTCTATAATAGCTACCTCTATCTGTTGAAATGGTGTTTCAGATCATCAGCAAATCAGCACAGGTCAGGGCAACCTTTGTGCTACTCTAGTTTGTGCATCTGATTTAAATGTAGCTGATTCATTAAATGGCTTGGACCAGCCTTAGCCCTGCCCTCATCTGGACAACTTGCTAATAAAAAAGATCTGGAGCAATATACAGGTTTAAGGAAAAAAGTAAAACCCAAGACTCCCAGTTTGAGGGGAAAAAAAAAAAGAAATTGGGCATATTTTGAGAATTAAACTGTGATTCATTCTAACACTGTTCTCAAGTTCAAACTTATAATACACAAAGTTTTGGATTTGTGTGAAAAATGAACGCCTAATTAAGTATGCCAATTTGTAACCATCCACTGGAAGTTATCCAAGTATTCTTTTACCTGCTTTGTTTATTCCAAGAGAGGTCAAGCACAGCATCAGTATGTCCTTCCACTGTCCCTTCTGTAGATAAACCCTGTGTATGTGGACACAATTTAAAGGAGATTTTAGAGCCTTGATGGAAATCAAACATTTGATTGAATCACAGGAAAATATCAGTCGTAAACTATCTGGATAAAACCATACCTTTATCTTCTATAACCCATCTAGACACCATCTTTCAACAAGACAGACAGAATTAAACCAGACTGCATATGGTTTTCTTTTTTCAGTGTAGAAAAAAAGAAAGAAGACATTATCCTTGCTCGAAATTTCTACAGTCCAAGAAGATAAGCTTCTTTGCAATACTTACTTTCTTTCCTTTCTTTTTCTTCTTTTTCTCTTTCTTGCTTCCTAGGGAAAAGACTGGTTCTAAGGAGTCCACTATATCAAGGTCCCAAATATCAATAACTGGGGTCATGTTTCCCACTGCAACATAACTTCCTGCAGGAAGAAGACCATTACAAAAGAGCATATTCGGCAATCTAGATGTTGCTCATTTCTTTAATTAAGTAAAATTTTTAATTAAGTAGAATTTACCCTTATGTGCCAGAATCTTCTATTTAAACATTTTTCATCATTAGAACTGACAAAGACCAATTTAAAAATATTAACTGACAACAGACATGGCCAGAAAAATATGACTTGTTCTCCAGTACACTTCTCCATTAGCAAAAGTAATTGTCCAAAGAAGCTGCACAAAGCTCCACATTTAAGGAAAAAAAAAAAAAACAACCCACATTCCAGGTGATATGAAAACATTCTGTGAAACACAGGAAAAAGTTACTAAATACATAAGTACATATAAATTTTCTTGTGCTTTATAGTTGATCAACTGCATTGGCCAGAATGAGTTTGACCAAAAGCAAACTTTCATTTGCAGACTGAGAAAAGAAGATTAAGAAAAGAGCTTTATTTGGGCTGCTAATTAATAACAACTTTATTATTTGTAGTAAAACCAATATTTTCATTAAAGTCATTTATTATGACTATATCACCAAACCAAAGAGAATTGATATTCATTTTTTCCCCTCTTAACACCTAGGTTTTATTTCTCTGTTAGTACCTCTGGAGGAAACTATTTAGCGACATTACATTTATATACTTCAAATAAGAATGTTTTTATTGGACATATACAGTCTCCTTTGTCATTCATTTACCTGATGATTCAGCAGGATTAGGATCAAAATTCAGCCACTCCACACTTAGAGGATATGCAGGCAAAATAATATCATGATGTACATAAAATGAGTCCTCTTCATGATTATAAACTGAAAAACAATTAAAGATATTACATCCACAAAGAGACAAAACAAGCAACTATAAACAGTTCATTGCCACAAAACACACATATGGCAAATACTAAATTCTCAAGAAGATTTAGAATGTAAATTTACAGTGTGTTCAAAGATTAACATAAGGCCAGAGCCTCCACTACTAATGTTACACCTCACAGAATTATGCAAAATAAACACTCTCTAACGTACTTTACATAAGAAAGTGACAAATTCAGCAAAGCTTAATCACCTCATTCCTAACACGCTCTGTTATTTTTTGTTTGCAAGATCTTTTGAAATATGTTGCATATATGTATCACCGCAAAGCATTCCCCTTTGTGCATCAGAGGACATTAATGAAGTTTTAAAGACTTATTTTACAGAATCAGTAATCCACAAAAAATGAAATAATTCCAGATTCAGTCACATGGGAAATGGGGGTAAAGACAGTTTTCAAATTAGAGGAACCTGGAGAAGTCAGGGGAAGTTACCATTAGTAGGGTGTAACTGAGGTACAGGAAGAGTTTTAGTAAAGCAGCTCTATACTAAACACAGCACACTCTTTTGCCAACTATTTTTCTCCTCATAATAAACTAATTTAGTAACTGGATAGCAGATAAACCCTATTAGTAATCTTAACAACATGGTATCATATCATCTCACACATACACACACACAGAATCACTGCACCATTTTTAAGTCCATGTTTTAAGTAGCATGCTGAGAGCACATTTAAATAAGCCAGGAGAAAGCAAGAAAAAAAAACAAACAAAAAAACACGAATACAGGAAACTTGCCTGGTCCAGATAGTAAGACGGTTCAGAAGAAAGAATTGTGTGTTTAGAAAATAAAAAGGCCTTAATATTTTCTAAGTGTTATTAGGAACACAGTAAGGAAAGCAAATGTTATATAGACTGCAAAAGGCACACTATTCTCTAAAATAACAGTAACTCCACATGGAATACTTTGTTTCTGGAAAGTGGGTGAAACACCAGGGCATAGGAAAGAAGACTAAACACATAGGGCAAATGGAGGAGGGGAAAAAAAAAAAGTTCCGCAAAGTGACAGGGAACAGGCTATGCAAACAGTATTTCCCAACTTCACTGCAAGGAACAAATCCCATGTTACTCACCATGGACCTCTAAACTACAGTAGTCTTTATCAACTCTGCCACAAAGTACAAGATTGTCACTGGACTTAATCATAAAGTCCTCCTGTTCGTACTGATCCTGAAACAGCAAGAAGGAGAAGACCATGGATGTTAGAAAACACACACCAAACCACACATGTTCAAAAGCCTGAATCAGTAATAATTTTTAACCATAGCTGAAAACTCTCAAAACCCAACACCCTGCTCCCCCAAGACCATCTAATGGTGGTAAATGGAGAAAGGCAGGAGCCAGAGTCCATCATGGGACATTTAAACAGTTACCATATAGACTGAAGGAGTGTTTAGGTGGACTGAGGTGGATTTATGGAGATGTTTAAAAACCAAATATAAAACCACCTTTTCAGGTTCTGTGATGCAACACATGGCGGAAAACTAAATCACTACCAGGAGCCCACACATGCAGCTTATTTCCCTTAGGCTCTCAAGCCTTGAACATTTATATAGCGTAACAATGTTTTACACAATAAATATATTGTAGCTGCTCCTCACATCCAGGAAGTAATTCCAACAGCATTAAAGTATTGTCCACTTTCTGGAAAACATTTCCAGAAAAATACTGCCTGCAGCTATACTGGGCATTCAGCTGCACCAGAGCAGATGTAGTCTCTCATCTCATTTTCATTGTTAGTGATGAATGGATGCCATTCATGGAATTTTTATTGCTTGAAAACCAAGAACTGTAAATAAACCTCAGTAGTGTTATACAAAAACTACCATCCTTCAAATATACAGTACATGCAAGACCTTTTAGCCTTCACATTGCAAAATTAGGGTTTTTTAAAATTTATCCAAGCATCTATTTAATATTAGCGTTCCATCTATCAAGAATGCAATGTTTTAGTTAGGCAAGTTAATGCTGCACAGTACTTAGTCTTCAACAGACTAGTACACACCAGAAATAACATAAAAAGCATGCTAAAGCATTTGTTTTATGTATAAAAGTTTTCTCCTTCAGAATTTGAGGAAAGGACTTCAGTATAGATGTAGGGGACAGGGAAAATGGTGTTCACTATTTCTATGTCTGGAACAGAGCCAACTTTTTTGACACAGAATTAGTGTAGCTCATACTCTCTCTGATTCTCCTTAAATCCCTGTGCGAGTCCCTCTTTGATTTTTAAAATCACCTTTAAGACATGTCTCTCCTCTACCAGTACACAAAAACAAGAAAAATCATCAACCAATCAGTGGAGCACAGAGAAAACATACAGTGCCATAAAATGTACATAGCAAGTGAACCGGTTTTAAAGATAGACTTAAGCTTTCCTCTCTGAACTTTGTTACAGTATGTGAAGTCACCATAGTAACTCACTGCCTGAGACCACATGCGTTTTACAAGTTCCCCTGACAAACAAATATGACATTGCGGTAGGAGTCTCCTGCTACTCTGCTCTGTCAATGTTATTAGCTATGTAAAGAATTCAAAATAGCAGAGAAAAGTCAGTGTCCAGATAAATCTCAGAACCTTTATGGATAGAAGACATCTCAAAAACTCACCTACTCCATCACCCTGCCCTAGATGTTCATAGTCTCTCCTGGTCACTCTCTAGGTTATGTTTTTTCTTCTCATTCAACCTCTCCTTGTAAATTAAGTCTATCAGAAGTTAGAGTCTATCCTTATAAATCATATTTCTGGACATTCTTTGAAATCTCTCCATATCTTTTCTGAAGTGGCACTCAAAACTGGACCCAATATTCTAGCTGAGACATTACCATACTAAGTAGGGTAGAAGGATTACCTCACATCTTGCATGACACACCCCTGCTTACCAGAAAAAGACATTATAGGCTGTCTAATGGCACAGTGTTGTTGAAACAAAGTTAGCTTGCAATAGACTACAGCCAGAGATTTCCCCCCACTCTGCAGGGCTCCTATAAAATTTCCCATCTGATACATTATGGGAACTGATACAGGCAAAAATAGTCAACTACACACCATGCTGTGCATAAGGGACATATTTCTTCATGCCATACCCCTAATTTGACACAGTAACTTTGAATTTTAATCCCATTCTCTAAAGTAGTCCGAGTCCCTCTCAGCTTGCTTTCTTCCACAAACTGGTGGAAGACTCTTATTGATCTGGGTCATTAGTGACCCGAGATGACGAGATTTGTTATTTCTTCAAGCACTTGCTGGTCCCTGCTAGATAACTGACAAATCACCTCCACATACAGAAGCAGGCAGCTTAAATAATGAGCCAGATCTCCCTTATATGTGACCTAGAAGTGAAAAGCACGCATAAAAGGGACTGCACAAAGCAATTTTAAAGGAAAAATGTTCTGTTGCCACAACATTTTTTGCAAAATGTTGCCAAAAACCTGGAAAACCTTTTGAAAAGGACCACAGGCATCTATAGACTATAAGTCAACCTGGCACTGGTGAAAGTTTAACAGATTTTTATGTTGTTCAAGACATTTAACATTTTTAAAGTACTTACAGTGCTTTTTAGGGTGATGTAAGGATCATGATCATTGCTCCCATATACTGCCAGACCAGCTAAAGTCTCTCCAAGCTTTGTATCACCTAGATACAAACACAACATTTCTTATATGGATCAATGATAAGTGAAGTCTTAGAAACTCCTGTACCAATAACTGTATTGCAAAATATCCGGAGCAGGCATGATCAGAAGTTCAATTTCCAAATCTAAGAAGAACCTCAGTAAGCTAAGTTGCTCAGTGCTTTCAGAGATGTCTGCTGCTCCGTTCCACCACTACAGCAGGGGGAGAGACAGCCTTTCCAACTCTGCTCTGTTTCAGTGCCTATCCCTTAGGGAGGGGGGCACTTAAATGTTTCACTCATTCAATGGCTTCTTGAATCGGGACAAGCAAATAATTCAAAATGTCACTTTCCCACATTTGAAACAAAGTACTGCATAATTTTATGATACTCGTGTCTTAAGTACAATGAGAACCAAAAAAATTCACTCACACTACAGGTTTGACATCTAAATTTCTCTTGTTACCTGTGCTTTCCTCTTCATCGTATTTGTCCAAGTCATATTCAGCCAGTTCATCATCACTCAGCTTTTCAGCGGTTTCCTCCTGGTCTTCATTTTTAGGAGAAGACTCAGCTCTGTCAGCAGTAGCAACATCCATGCCATCTGCCATCTGGCCTTGCTCTTCTTCATCGCTATCGTCAGCATCCTCCCTGTTAAAAGACACGCATCCCCGAAGAGACGGACATTTAGAATACTTCCAGGAAATAGGGGATGTGTAACAAGATTTTGACATATTCATTTCACATGCATTGACTGTTCACATGCAATCTATTCTCTCCACTCCTTTACTATCTTTTCCCAAAATACAAAGCACCATTATTCTCAGACTGCTTGACAGAGCTAAACCAAAGTGTGTCTAAACCCATCTCTCCTATCCTTTCTTTGTGGATACAATGCTTTCGACTTTTCCTCAGTATGTTCTCATATGTCCAATTCCTTCCTTCCTTTTCCTTACCCACCTGTCCTATCATTTGTGATGAATCTTGCACTTCTGCAAGACTTTTAAGACCTTATTTCCTTTATACATCTCAAAAACTAAAAATCCTTCAGCTAAGACCTAATTAGCTCAAGTTTCATAACTGCAACCTTCTCTCTGCTTTACCCAATAGCAATGCTGCCCCACCTCAATCCATGCTTGCTAAAGTTATATTCCTATGAATCTAACCATCACAGACCAACTCTTTTGGGCATCCTAACGGATCTGGTTACACTTTTGTATTAGAGGAAAATAAAACAAAAGCTTCATTAGGTAGGGCCATATTGCAGATTACTTCTAAAGACAAAAACTAGGCAACATCTAGAGAATTCTGAACTTTCATGACAACGATTCAGTTTCTGTTAACACCTGCACGGAATTCAATAGAAGAAACTGTGCAGCAAACATTGACCGAAGACCTAACAGACATCCCAGACCTCGCAAAGGAGTTGCATAGCAACTCCTCCCTGCTGAGTACACTCTATTACTGTCCTTCTGTTTGCAAAATTCCCAGGCATCAATAATCCAAGATGCTCTCATAATCTTTAAAGTGCCAGAAATCTATTTTTATGATCTGTTTAGTAAAATAAACACTTTTTCTCCATCTAACATTTTATTCTAGTAACAAATGTAAAAACTGATAGCAAAGTAATTAGAGATTTTAAATCTGAATCTGATTTGTGATGTTTGCACAGGAAAAAAAAGTGACCAATATCGCAATGAATTCTACAAAGTACAAGATGTTATGAAGAGATCATAACACTTTTGGTTGTTACAGTTATCTCTAAATTTTCATGCTGAAGTTCAACAGAATGAATAATTACTACCAAAAAGCACCTCAGATTTTTCTGTATTTTTGTAATTGCAAGAGAAGAGAATCTATTCAGGAAACAAAAGCATGTATACGTAAAGATAAATACGTAACACTGTGTGCAACAGAAATGTGAAACAGTTTGTTAAGAAATGAGTGTGAAATAAGAATCTTCAAAACATTTAGGATGATTTTGAAACCATTAAAAAACAAAACCAGAACAAAACACACTCTGGGATAAACACTTCGTTCAGTAATAAAGTCGCAGATCCATGTAATAGAAATCGGGTGGGTAATGTTTACTCAACTATAGGTTTAGTATTTATTGCTACCTACTGTATCTGTTCAATCACACAATACTGCAGTATAACCTTACACACTACATAGCTCAAACAGAATCAGAAGCCTGAATCTGTGAATAAATCTGTAGTTGAAAATGCTGAAAATGGAGTAAAACCCTCAATCCTGCCTCTTTTTCCAGACAAAAGAGACCCACTCCTTTAACTTCTTCCATAGATTACATTTCCTACATCCCTCACTGCTGTTATTCTTCTCAGGGCTCTCTCATCCATTTACTTTTTTCTTTAAGGCAGAGTGATGAAACTGAATCCAGTTACACAACTAGGAACTTTCAGAGTTGAGTGGAAAGTAGTGACATCTCCTGTTTCATATATGATCCATCCTGAATGATGCTTTGCCTTTTTTTGCCAAAACACAGATACCCACTCATTTATCCTGAGCTCCGCTACAGCCTCCAAACCCGCTGAGACGGCAATGTCTCACACTCAGCATCCACGTGTTAACACTGTCAGTTTGGTGCTTTCACCTCGGGCTGGCGCATCTCCGAAGCGCCTAACGGCCCCCCGACCTCCCCAACACCTGGGATTACAAACTCGATCTCTTACTTCCTCCTTCCAGTCGCGGACGGCGGTTGCAGGGACCAGGCCCCGCGCGGGTCTCCGCAGATCTCACCTGAAGCGCTCGCCTCGCCCGAGCGCCAACGGCCGACGACGGAAGAGCCGCCACGAAGGCGCAAACCCCCTCCCTCCCCCCCATCGGTCTCGCTCACCCCAGCCTGCTCCGGGCCTCCCCGATCAGACGCTTCAGCTCCTCCTCGCTGAGCTGCACCTGCGGGCGGACACAGAGAGCGGTGAGAGCGGCGGCGGGAGAGGACGGGGACCCGCGGGGACCCGCCGGGACCCGTCCCGGCCCCCCGCCCCCACCTTGTCCGGCGTCTCCTTGGCAACGCCGCGGCGCACCCACGCGGCGCACGTGACTGGGCAGCTCATGGCGGCGGCGGCGGGCACGCGGGGGGCGCGGCACGTGCCAGCGGCTCCGGCGCGCCGAGCGGTCGCGCCCGGAGTGACGCAGCCCCCCTCGGCTCTGCCTGTAACGGCAGAAGGGGAGGCGGAGGCAACAGCTGCGTGAGGTCATCACCGAGCGCCGGGAAAGCCCAACGGCCGAGGGGGCGTGGCCTGAGGGGGAAGTGGCCGTTGAGCAGCTGGCGGGGCGGGGCCTGATCTGTACGAAGAGGGAGAGGGAGAGGGAGAGGGAATGGGAATGGGAATGGGAATTCAGCCAGGCCAGGCTAGGCCACCGGCCTGCGTTTGCCTATGCCATTAACCAGTTAGGGGAAGAAACACGTAGGGTGCCCGGCCCAGCAGGATCCTCTTTAGTGACACTGGTCCTGCTGCTGTGAGCAGAGGAGGAAGGGGCAGCTGGCTGCTTCCTGAGGTGCAGTTTTCAAGCCTGCCCTTCCAGTGTAGCCCCACTCCTCAAGCCGCCTGACTTTTGCTAGCCTGCTTTTACTCCTGCATCTTGCAGAACACCTTCACATACATTTGAAGACAACCCTGAGGCCGGAGATCCAAAAGCAGTTCTTTGGCAAACAGGCTGGCATAAAAGCGTCTCCGCCTGTTCCCCAGTCACGCTTTCTTGCTCCTCTCTCGCCATCTGCATTGTACCAGCACAGCCGCCTCTGCAGGTGCACCATGACTGGGATCAGGGAACAGATCTGACTTCACAGGGGGGACAGGAATTGGCAGCCAGAGGGGGACAGCCACTACCGCTAATGTGACATAAGCTTAGTTTGTGATCAAACTTGCAAGGAGACCTATTGCCTTGAGCAATAGTTGCTCCTGTTCCCAGCAAATTAATTCCAGAAAGGTACTCAGTTTTGTCCCTTAATTAGCCTGGATTATTATGCTTGGCACTCCTGCCATCTTTAGCTTGTGCTAGGACTAGGCAGAACTCAAAGACCCATTTAGTAGCAAAAATTAACACTTTGCAACATAATACATCTTTGCATAACCACTCTACTTGGATGGTCTGTTTAAGTAATGTGCTGCCTCATCTCCAGGCTCTTCAAGTCCTTTACTTACTGCACCTAATTACAGTTTCATATTCTTGCAGGAAGAGACCTGCTGTACTGTCCTTCTGCTGTTTTTATACACTTTGGCTCTAAAATATTCCAACAGTAATCCACCAAAATTAGAGGTTTAGCAAAATAAAAAACTACACTGATTTAGCACAAGATTCTGCTTTTGTATCAGCATACATACATGGCTGGAACTCTGTATAACTTACTGACTTTAAACTTATAGCTTGTTGAATTTTGGGGGATATACATATAATCCAGGGGGGATTAGAAGATATTCACTGTCTTTGAACATCACTAAATACACTCATAGTATTCAGTATAGGTGCCCTTTTTGTTACTGCTTTTTAAATATTGTCCAAGGAAGATAAACTGATGCACAGTCTCTGGTGTGAGGAATATGCAGGAACCTCTGTGAGGGAATAGCTTGCTCGCAGGAGATGTTTCTTTTTTCCCCTCCCAAATATCCATATCCTATACTAGCTACTTAATTAAATCAGAGAAAACTGATAAAATGTCCTTTGGAATATATAGAAAGGTAACCTTTCATTAACATGCAGAAATCATTGCTGTTTGCATCACTGAAATCTTATTTCAGAGGCTAACTGCAAATTACAAGGATGAGGAAACAAGGTTAGGGGAAGGAGCATTTCTCATGGTAAAACTCAAGGATTTGGCAGCCAAATTTCAGCTTGGCAGATAGGATGGCTATGTTATTTCATCCATATGTCACTAGGCAGCACAACTGTAGCATTTTCTTTATTTTATTTTGATTCCTCTGTGGTTCTGGCATGAGAGATAAATATCAAAACATTGCTACCTCCCCTGCTCCCCTGTTTATTTCACCCATTTGCTGTGTTTTGTCTTAACTTAGGAAAAAAACATATGGAGGCAAAAGCTATATCTTTTTAGCTATTTGTACAGTACCTTGTAAAATGGGCATCCTAGTCCTACCTGGGGTCTATGGTAGGGGTGATACATAGGTAATTACCAAACTGTGTTTTGCTATGCTGTTTTGCTGTGTTTTTGCTGACATGTTATTATTTGCTTTGCTGGTCTTCTCTTACTGCGTTAAGAAATCCCTCTTTTCCTCCCATGCATGAATTGGCTACAATTTCACTGCCAGTCCTTTTCCAAATTCTTAGGGAAGTTTTGTGTAAGCAGATGCTATTCCCAAAGGATAGGCAGAGGGAAGTGTTATGCAGCCAAGAGGTGGAAAGAAAGGTTACTTTCCAGTGACTGTGGTTCTTAGATGTGTTTTTTGCAAACATACATTTACACTGTGGATGTTTGTACAACAAGAACTTGAGCCAGACTTTTTACGGAAGCAATACGCAGAGGGGGCTCACGCTCTGCCTTCCCTCCCACTGTATACATAATCAGAAAATGGTAGTGCCCTGTGGTGATGCTCAACCAGAGGAGTACCAAAAAAGAGACTTGGACATGGAGGAGGGACAGAAAATAGGTAGCAAGTGTACATATAGATAACACAGCCCAGAGAATTGCAGTTACTGCTAAATAACTTTTCTTCTCCTTTGAGAGCCAATACATAAATGCTAGGTGTCTCTACTACTTCCCTCCTTCATACGCTCTCTGGGGATTTGGAGCTGGGAAAAGAAAGATCAAAGGGCTGATTTATGAAATACATTATTGGTTCAGGGTGCCTTGGCAATAGCACAGATGTGGTTGAAAGAGTGGAGCCCCAGAGAGGGAAGCTCCCTGCAGACACCTGGGATAGTAACTGGTTTGACTCGAACTCTAGTGCAGTACAGCCCCTAAGGAGCAAACCAGGACGTCTCATAGATCATAACACACCAGTAAAAAATGGTCATCTTCGTATCTAGTATGCAAAGATGACTCTGCCATAGAGGTGTGAGGCTTAGGAAAGAAAACAGATGTTTATTTCTTAATTTGGATGGAATTCTGACACAACTGTGTGGGATGCACCCAAAGAGCTGTCCTAGTTGAGAACAAGACTGTATAGATGACAAAAGTCTGAATCTCTCTGACTCTGCTAGGTGGAGGAAATGGTCATGAAGACGGATATATGCAACAGGAGACAAGGGCTTGAATGGCTGTCCCAGGCTGTCCTTGGTTGAAAGGACCAAGTTCAGATCCTATGGAAGTAAGAGGTCTCTGACCAGAAGAAAAATTATCATCAGGCAGTTACAAAACATTCTCAAGCCATAGTTTGTTCTGTAATGGCCTTGAGGCTTTCCTAAAACTGAGCTTCTAAGATTTACAGGCTTCTTTTTTTTTTTCTCATCAGCAATCAATCAGACATGGCAGTACATCTCCTGCAGATTTGGACTCTGGCTGGAATCTCTCTTAGACACATTTCTCTGATGAGCAGAGCTGAGTTTACTTTTCCTCTGTGGGGCATCTGCAAAGTAGGGCAAGACACAATATTGGTGATTTTCATTGTTTCAGTTTAGTCACTGCTTCTAGTGTCAGAAACTCCTATGCCTGTCTGAAGTGAAAAGCACTAAAACATTGGCCCTATTTCTGGATCTGCTTACGTAGAATTTGGAGCATTTGAGCTATCCCAACCTACTACTTTCTACCTAAGGATGCAAGGGCTGGATAGTTCTCATCAACAGAAAGCGTGTGTGCTTACTTTGGTCAAGGTGCCTTCATCAACATTCAGAAAGGTTCATCTGGATTAAGTTACCTAGCTAAGCAGAGCAAAGTTGTGATCTGGCATGGACTTACCAGGTCAAGAAAAGGCAGGGGGTGGGGAGGGAGGGCCAGGGCCAGGAAAAGTAGTAGGAAAAGTCAGTAGCTCCTTTAAAGGGAAAAGTCAACTTCTTCATTTTAGGGGATGGGTCAACTTGGTGCCAGAGAGCTAAGATATTTGTCTTAACACTAATGGTGTTAAGAGAGGAAACCTGGTTGATGAAGAAGTGATGCCGAAGTAGCTGATACCAGTAGGCTCTCCAGTAATTATCTGAAAAATTGAAAAGAGGGCACTGCACTCCCCAAGGCTCCGCCGAGAATTTGAAATACCTTGAATGATGAAACTGTCAGGGACACTGTAAACATTTCCAATATGAAAGTTGGAAGCTACTACAAGGCCATGAAAAGGTTCATACTGTAAATCCTATGGGCTGTAAGTAAGAAAACAGAGGGAATTTTGTATGTTTTAAGAGAGGTTATGCTGTAGGCTTATGGCTGCAGTTCAATTGGCCTCTACAGATGTAAAGAAAAGCAAGTAAAGGAACTGATACATTAGCAGGCCCCCTTATTAAAAAAAAAAAAAAAAATTCTCTCTTCCCAAATGAGCTGCAAAATATTACTTCAGCTGTCCCAGAGATGAACAGCTGAACAGCAAGGCCAGGACATCAAGAAATCCTCTGACTTAACAAAGAAATAAGGGAGTACTTATTCTGTGGCTTTGAAACACCAAGGGTAGCCATAAAAGTCCTCAAGGTTACCTTTTGATTCTCCATTTGCATTCCCTGGGTGTTCCTATGAAGTAAAGACTATGAGTAGTGAGAGGAAACCAAAGGAAGATCAGATCTCAATAGGGCAGCATCCTGTCAAGGGAGACTACATACCGTATTTGCACACAGCAGCATAGCCTGGAGGGAGAACTCCTCAACTGACAGCTAGGCATAAAGTTACATTTTCGGGTAGCTGAAATGCGGTAGCTGCTTTTGTTTTTCATTTATCCACAGTCTCTCTAAGGAGTTCTCCGGGAGAGCACCAACCTCCTCACTTTAAAAGATGAGGCATTCTTGTGCCAAAGCTTATTCTCCCAGGTCTTAGGTATTGCTTTTGGTGTTTACCTTTAATGGAATAAACTAGATCTGTTGCTTACCTTTTAACTATGCCTAGTAATAAGTGTGATGATCTCAGGGTGAACCAGATACACACATAAGGCATTAAATGCTTATTGGAACAGTGAGTTTATTATCAGTGCAGAGAAGTATGCTTATGGAGCATCTGCTTCCCTAAAATGTGTGCTGAGAGTTTGGGAGTTAGAATCCCATCATGCCTGCAGTGACTGTTTTAAGATAGTATTGGAGTCAACATAAAGGAAGAGGAGATCTTCTAGTCCGTGCCCTCTCAGCAATCTTGAAAAAGGACTTCTGGATGTGGATTCTGGATTCATATTTGCCACACACAGCCAACAGAGGAAAATAATTTTAAAGATACTGGTAGAAAGCAGAAGTAGTAGAGTTGAGAGGAAAAGGGGAGAGCTGGGAAGGAAGAACCAAGAAGCACATGAAGGTAGGACACAGTCAAGGGCCTAGTCGGCCATTCTTGGCCAACACACACAGAGAAAATGACAAAAGTTGAAAAGAGCATAGAACATTGCAGTATGTTAAAGATTTACTAATAAAGGAAAGTCAGTACACATATGGGTACAGGGGAAAAAAAAGAAAAACAATTGGTAAAACTCCCCAAGCACTGTGACTCGCTACGTTATTCAAGTTCTGCCCTTTAATGGTCATTCTCAGAGCAGGCGGAAGTGGGGTCTGCATGCGCTCTCTGGACATTGTTGTGGTCTCCACCCCAGACTTTGCCAGTCAGACCTCCCCGGTGTGAATGTGCCCATGTGAGCATGCCAAGGAGAGCCAGCGGGGCTGCATCACGCCTCTGAGAGCTGACGTGCTCATCAAAACACCTGATGACTCTCACCCCTCCAGCTGCTCTGTGCCATGAGACCGATGGGAGCTATTAGGGCTGGGATTTGGCTCAGTGGTAGGACATATTTATTACCTCCGGATCCTAAAGTATATTGTTCAATACTAATTAAGTATTTATTATTTCAGAAGAGACTCCAGCTTCTTACACAAGCCACGGGGCTTGTAGAGCAGAGGGACTGATAAGCTCTAGAAAGGTAGTCAGGCAGCAGGGCTGCGCTGGGTACGGCAGCCTCCCAGACTGCAGAGGATATGTGCACAGGTTCTCAGCATTTATCCTGTGGTCTCAGATCTTCATAGCAAAGCTTGGAAATAGCCAGCCCACACTCCTCTGGAAAAGCATTTCCCTAGAAACATTCATTAGAAGAAAGGAAAGCCATTGCAGAAGTTTTCATTAAAATATAAGGCTCTATTGACTTGAAAAAGTTTGGCTGATATTATTAAACACATAGAAATATGCCTGTATAAGCCACTATGCAGAAATTATTATTTTTTTTTTCTGAGTGGCTTTCTTAAATTTGGCTTAGATGTTACTGTTACCTTTGAAGTAATGTAAGTTAAACTGAGAATCACTTTTTTTCTGCTACACAAATATCTCTGCTACTGACTCCATCAGTAGACCTACATTAAGCACTTCAACAGTGCTGTCCTATTTGAACAGAACCTAAAGCTCCTCTCAGGTGAGCACTAAAATTAGCAGTGGTGGTTTAAGATATTGCTGCCCCTTTCTGCCCCAGAAGAGGAGAAACAACAGCAGTGGGTGTCCTAAACCTTAATTAGCTCAGTGAATACATTAAGAAAACATCAAAAAATGTGAACTGAATATAACCAAAGCATAGATGAGTTTGCAGAGAACACAGAACAATGTTGTTCTGTCTGTTGTTCTGTCAGGTCTCTCTGAACTTCTCTGTTTTTCTCAGTGAAAGTTCAACTCAGATGCCCAGAAATGTTTTAAAATTGTCCCTGTATCCTTGCTTGGGAAAGGAAACACATTAATCCAGTTTGCTAACAGTGAAGCTTGCTTTGCTTTTTCTTTCAGTTAATGATACTGGGGAGGAAGGGAAGGGGGCCTATATTTGTCACAAAATTTAGACAACTCTAGGGTTCCTCTAGAGCTGCCTTTCACACTGTGCTCCCGAACAGCTAAGCTCGCAGAGCCCAAAGGCACCTGACAGAGCCAGGATCCTGTTCTGGACAGTCACCCAGTTTACTGTGAGCAGCGTCTCACTCCCGTGACTCGCATTTGTGGCTTTTTCTTTATAGGCCATACTTGAAAGGCGATTACCACTTTTTGCCTCCTGGACCAGCCTGTTTCATAATAATCTGATACATTATGAAGAAAGGATTTGACTTTAAATCCACCAAAACATAAATGGTATAAAACATTTTAAATTAATTTTAAATCCTAGATCAACAGATGAAGTAAAAAAATCCTAAAATCAAAAGATTTTTCAATGCTTGCTTTAACTCTCAAGCCAAAGTTAATCAATTCCTTCTATTTAATTCTGACTTCTCCTGTGATACCCCTTTGCTGCTTATTTGTATACACTTGCAGCAATATAACATAATGAAGCAAGCTTCCAGACTTTCAGATCTTCATGTATTCAAAACAGCTTGTCTACAGTGCATTTGCAGATGCTTAATTTTAAGCACGATGGAGCTCCGTTCCCAGCCTCATGTGCACATTTGTTGCCAGATCAGGGCTCGGACCAGAAGCTTTGGAAAAGCATCCACGTCACTTCTTCACAAGCACAGCAACCATATTGACAGCACAGAGTGGGGAAAAACAGCACCAGAATTTCCAGATGAAAAAAACCCTGAAGGTATATGGTTTCTGGGAGATGATTCTTGGAAGAACCCCAGTCCTGTAGCCATCTGAAGTATATTGAGAAATATCTGAACTGGAGAAGGAACAACAAAAACACTCACAGCAGCCATTTCCTAGGCTAGAAAACAATGGAATTTTTATTGAACAGAGATGGCTCATAAACACACTCAAAAGAGTTCCACCTGCTGTTCAGCAATATTCATTGCCATCTGATAGTAACCTATGGGGGCAGCTGTATAAAATAGGAATAAAATACCAAATTGCTATATTCATTAATAACTTTGCCTTCCAAATACAGAACTGTATGTTATTATTTAAAGTCTGAAAATAGACTACAATTGTTAGCATTTAAACCAAAGTTTTATGATAACAAATATACAAAAAGGCAGTCAATATATTAAACATTTAAATCAATAGCATACATTTCCCAGAGGTAAACACTGAGCAAACAAAGCCACCAATGATATTCAGAAGTCACGTAAAAGTTTTAAGGTCAAGCTCCAAATGCTGTAGCTTTCCTAAAGTCATAGTGATATTACACTTTTATCTAGCCCCTAAACTATGTAGCATGAAATTTGAAAATATAACATTTGCTACCAGCAGGAAATTGGAAGTTTCTGGGGTCCTCATTGTGTTTATCTTTAACAGAGGGAAAACAGGGGGAAATGGGAGTTAAGCACTTTGTTTTGCTAGGTTGGGGTTTTAGTTCTGCTATAAACCAGGGCAACAGTGTCATCATATTAAACATGAATTCCAGCACTGCCAAAAAAAGAAGTATTGGCCTGACAAACTGCATGAATAATCAGCCTTGCAACTTGCATTAAACAGAACGGGATTTGCATACCTGCCTATTTTCTGAAAGTCAGTGCTATTTCTACTGCACAGAGAAACTCTCAGTAGTTGATCTAATGCCTGAGTTTGAAAGCTTGTTACATACACTCAAGAATAATGTGACAAATTTACTATCAATAAAAACATGTTTTAATGCCAACAACTAATAAAAGTTCATATTCCAATATTGCTCACAACATAAATGTACAATTTGCACAAAACGTGGCTCTTCAACATGAATATTTTGCAAGCTACAATATATATATATATATATATAATATGTATAATTTCTTTTCTTAAAGAATTATAGGCCAGAGTGCATGCAAAGAATTTCAAAGCAGTAACACAACAGGAGCAATCACTTGTTTACAGGTTACTGAAACCATTCAATACAGAAACATTGGGATATTAGATAGACAGACAGACAGACAGATAGGTAGATGTATATACACACTGCTTCTTTGTGGACCTTCCCATGTGACACAAGAAGTGTGGGTTCCTTCTTATTAGATCAGGTCCCTGTTAAACACTGATCCAAACAGGGCTTTAAATGTTCTCCACACTCTTCAAATATCAGAAACCATAAATCACTTCCCTTCTATTGGAGATGACAGCGAAGGAGGCACTTGTCCTTTAGCCAGGAGTGGAGGCAAGCAGTCTTCTCCATAGCCAACATCTGTCCCAGTTCCTACTCCTACAATTATAAGCAGTGGGTTGTGATCATCTATCCATCCTATTTTTTGGCTGGTCCCAAGCAGTCTCCAGCAGCCTTTACAGTCAAAACCCAAGACTGAAGAACCTGGATCTCCTAAATAGCAGTGCACAGCACTGCCACCACTCTAATCAGATATGTACAGGGAATGACATGTATCCTCTGGTTAAAAATTTACATAGAATATATACAAATAAAGCTATACTATCAAGGTGCAAATTTATTATTCTCTGGTGTGTTCCAATGAAGATTTCTTAAAAACCTTTATACAAACCCACCAGGAGAGTTTACACAAAGTTGCCATTTGTCACAGTTCATTAGGTAGACTTCTTCTGCAAGCTTTATATCAGAAGCTCCCATTACTTTCCCTTGGAGTTCTGCCTACGTACAGGACTGGATTTGGTAGACTACAGTCATGTCTAATAAAATTTTTTTGACTTTGATACATTTCCAACTGGGGTGAATTGGCACCATGTGTTTGGTTTTTTTTTTTTCCCCCGGGAAGTCATCAATCTCTATGAAATGAAGCAGGACATGTAAGTTGACATCAAGGGTGGGGTAGGGGGAGTTGCAGTTTGTGCACCCAATCCAGCTTTCCTTGCTTTTGATAGGACTGTTTGTGGTATGTGAAGCTAGCAGAGTTTGGCCCCAAGGGTATATTTTGAAGTCCTTGGCACTATTTTACACTAGCTGATGGCAGGCAATCCCCTCAAAGAAATTTGAAAAAAAAAAAGATCAAATGTAATTTACTAAATAGTAAACATCAGACTGATCCACTAAACAGATGGATATGGAATGCAACTTGTCTAAGATTAGAATGGTTGATGTTTTCTTAGGCAAGTCTAAATTCATAAAAATCTTTCCCACCACACACAGGCCTCTTTCTGCAGCATGTAGATATATGATCCTTTTAATAAAGTCATTGGAAATGCAAAGGCTGTGATACAACAAGCACAAGGAAAGCCTACCCTCTCCCATCTCTGTTCACCAAAAACCTCAAAATTGTGCAACTAACTAACTACCTGTTTATGATCCTTGCTGAAGCTGGGTTGCTATGTGCAATGACAGCAGGATTTGACCTTCAGTCTTTATGGTGTATGAACCACAACTGTGCAGATGATGGGATAGCAAAGTATATCTGTTAGTGCATTAAAAAAACCTTACAGCCTTGCAGTAACTCACATTAAATATTCCCACTGACTTCGCGAGAGGTAGAGCAGACTGTAACAAGTGTGTGTTCTGCACCACTGCAGTTAAATTTTTCATCAAATCTTTATAAGGCCATTTTCCTCCATTTTATAACTTGATTCTAACAAGGCATTCAGAGCAGAAGCTTTGCACATGTAGTCTCAAGCTAAGGGAAATATATTACATGAGAAACAAAGATCTATTTACTTTTTCCCTTTTTTAGAATAATACAATAAAAAAAAACCTTGCTAATTTCACATTCTGTCCTGCATTAATACAGTGTTAACAAAATGATGTTTAGCAACAACAAATGAATCATAACCTCATTGGAGATTTTAAAAGGATTAGCATCAGACAGAATGGGGTTTAAAATGATGTAAGGTGCACTCGGAGAACGTTCTCAGAGTTTTCCCAACATTTATGCTAAGGATCTAATTATGAGATAGAACACATAAAGCTTTCTGATCTAGCTGACTGAATACATTATGCTCAAAGAAAAAATTATGTTCACAATAAAAATAATTAAAAAAATAAAAAGAAATAAAATATAAACACACTTTTAAAATAACATTAGGGCTGTGGACAGGGTGGACAAAAGCTGCCACTTCAAATTATGGCTGACCTCCTGTTTTTAATACATTCCCCTTCTGCCCTTTCACAAAGGGCCATAAGTCAATTTCTTCAGTGGAAACAGCTTGCTCTCGGTATATTAACAGCTCCAAATAGGTAATTTTCAAAAACATCTAACAGTCTTGAGAGACTGACATCTTTGAATGAGCTATAGGAATGAGCTATAGATGCTTATCTGTCTTTCTGCGGAAAAAAAAATGGTTCCAAAAACATTTTTATTTCTTATACTCTTTGTCTGTTCAAAAACATCTGTCATCCTATTTTCTATACTCTGTGCTATTTGTAAGTTGAGCATTCATAAAAGGATAAGCAAAGAGGAAGGATGTTTCATCTCTGTTGTTAATTGTAGATGACCTCAAACACTTCTGCAAAGCCACAAACCAATACTTAAGGTACAACTGTGGAAGGAGGCCAATGTCTTCTTATTTGTTGAGGATCACTGTTGGGTTGTGTGATATTTCATTTGCTTCTCCATATAAAGTGAAACCTTCCCATACACACCCTAACAATGGATGCCAGCAAATAAAACCACGGTGCTAGGAAAGAAAAAAAAGAATACCCAAGAAACAATCATAACCACTCCTAGTTTTACATTGTGCAAATTAGGAATCTGCCTCCCCTCCCATAGGAGGGAATTCAAAAGCTGCAACAATCAAGATTCACTCAATAGTTCTGCATCATTCTAGAAACCATCTTATTTCTAGCACGTCCTTTCCTCTGGTCTTCATTTTTCTCGTCTAAGTTTAGCTTCAAAGACAGCTCAAAGATGCAGGTGGGAGTGGATGTGAAAAAGGATGAAGGAAGTAAACATTTGTCACATGGACAGTGCTAGCTCCTCTGTCTTTTCAGAGTGCTCACACTGGGATTTCCCCATTCAGCTGTTGTTTTCAGCAGCAAACAAAGATATAAAACCAGTAGGGGAAGGCAGAGGAAAGATCTCTTCCCCATTTAAGGATCAAGATTGTGCTTTCTAATTACAGATATGCATTTGGCTTGGAAAGCATGAGATGCAAAAGGACTTCAAAGGTGACTGATAGTATGAAAGAGAGGTGGAAAACAGACCTGATCCACAGACTAGAAAAATCAATGAAAAGGCTTCCAGCAATTTCAGTGGGGTAAATTTCATCATGCTTTCATGTTTGTTTTGTGAATGGTGCTATAGTAGAATCCTAACTTGTATTTTTCCTAGAACGCTCATTTATCCTTCATTTAACATGGAAATTACTTTCTTGAACCTTGTATCAAATATTTATAAATGCTAAAGTAGGTACAAAGTGAAACCCTTTTGGGAAAGTGGGGCGGAGGGAGGTTTAGCTGCACTAATGGATGTTGCATTAATGCTTAGCATCAAGGAAGGCTGACTGCCATTAACAAGAAATCTCATTACAAACATGATTTCACGCCTCATAACATATCCTGTAGATCTATTTACTGTCCATCTCTCTCCCTCTCTCTCTCTCTCTCAAACAAACACACAAAGATAACTCTATGGACAGAAAATCCAAAACGTTTCATATGCTCAACCTCCCTCCCCTCAATAAAAAAAAAAAACAGAGAAACAGAAAATGCACAGCTCTGATATAAAATACAGTACTTTATAATGCCACCTTTGTTCTGAATGACTCGAGATGTTTTCCAAACTTTAAGCTAGTCAAAAGCCTGCTTTGAGGACAACGATTGTACAGATGATATTATAACAAGCTTTCAGATGACCTGGACTGAAGTAACCCACCTCAGGATCTCAGTGTTCAGGATGCCTTGGGCTCTTTAAAAGATACACAGATTAGAGAGAACCAGACTTTTAAAAGTCTCATTTGAAAGCCTCTCACGCAGTAAGCCATATGAGAGTTAATTTATCCACTGCTGGGAAGGGGAAAGGGTAAGACCGGGCTCTCTTGTACCTGTGGCTTGAACAAGTCCAGATGTTTTGAACCATTTTAATCTGTCCCTGCCAGCATATCTGAGGTGCTAAGGCTGTGGCCTTAATTAATTAAAATGACCTCCTAACAGATTGGCTTTTTATAAGGTGGATGTCTCTCTCTCTCTCTCTCTCTCTTTTTTTCCCTGAGCATCTCCATTTTCTAATGTGGCTTATTTTAAAACATGAATGATTTCTGATTGGGTATTTCAGAGAGGTTTTTTTTCCCCCTTTGTTTGCTTAGAAAGGCAATAAGAAACAAGATTGCCTCTAACTGCGGTGGGTAAAGCAGAGTAATGGAAGTTTTAATGAAAACACAGCAGCAGAGATGATGGGAAGTGGAAAGACCAAAGCTAACCACACACAAAGGGGTTCAGGCAAATTCATTCTTGCAGCTGCAGCAGTGGAGATATTTATAAGGACAAAGAAAAGTTACCAGTTGCTAGAGCTCCACTGCTGAATCTGAGAAGTGGGAATGAGCAAAGCCTCCGTGTGAACACTGAAGAGACGAGAGCCAAGCGGGCTGGTTGGGAATGCTGAGAGACACATGGGAAATGAGGCTGCTTCCCTCTTTCCTCCTTCCTCCTCTCCTCATGTCCTTGCGTTCCCCTCCACTCTCCTTTGACTCCATGGAACCTCCAAGTTGGAGAAAAATGAAGCAGGAATAAGGAAATTCCATATCTCTGAAATCCAACGCAAAGATCTGGGGCTAGACATTTAAATTCTTGTACCTAATCCTTTTCCCTAACTGAGACCTCTTCAGCAGCATGCCGTGCCACACTGACAGAAACCTGTGCCTGCTCTAAGTATGCCTGTTCATTCAGGGGCACAGCACCATCACCTCTGCAGCATGAAAAAACAGAAGAGTGAGTAAAACTATCAGCCCAAAGAAGAATGGAAAAATCCCTCCCCGAGTGAAAACAAACACCAAAATTGCTGTTCTGGTACATCATCTCCAATCAGGTGGACAGACCTAGCCAACTAAGCAGCATAGCTTACAAACCAGGAAATGTTTGCAGAGTCTAGTGTTTCTGGCCAATGCAATCCCCTTTGCAAGTGACTGCCATGTCTCCTGGTGTTTCAGAGAAGAGCAGTCCTAGGAAAGCACAAAAAGCATCATCTACAGAGACTACACAGACCTCAGGAAAACAGGAGATACCACATTTTGAACCTTCTGCACAAAAAAGTCTAAGATAAATATACACTAGGCCATCAGTGGTTGATCCATGGAAGGAGACTTGAGCAAAGATAAAAGAATGACGATTTAATGACAACAAAAAGAAATACCTCCCTCCTACACACACTAAGTTTAGTTCTTAGGCCCCTTGAAATCAGTTAACAAATGCCCATTAGCTTCTGTACATATCCAGCCAGATCTTAACTCAGGAAATATTACTGGTGAACTTGATGGCAGATTTTCCTTCTGCTTTGGGCACCACATTTGTAATATTTCAGCAGTGGTCTCACTGAACTCACAGATCATCAATTCACAGCTGAAGACTCAGCTTTAATATTTTTGCCTTTGAAGACCAGTTATGAATTGTAGGCCAGGAACAATTCTACTGAAACATGATAATCTGGTCAGGGCTGGGAGCCTCAGTTTGTACCCCTTGAAGATAATTTGTCTTGCCTAAAAATAATGAACATGTTAAAGAATAAAAAACATTAATTTTGTTATAAATGAATGGAAGATGTGATTGGAAGTGATAGGAGTTAAAGACAAAATGTTGTGCTTATATGCAGTCATCTAAAATAAGTGATTTTCTCATGTATGGGATTTCAGATATTATTTCAAGGTTACCGTTCTGAAAGCTAGTTTATTATATATTTGGACACATCCTAAACAGCCTTCTTAATGCTTATATATTTCAATCGGCCCACATCTCTGGGCTAGGGAATGAAAGCAGCATCCAGCCCTACGTTTCTGTAAAGCCCTTGCAGATCCGCACATGAAAGACACTTTGTCAAGCAAACTAACTCTAAGTCTTTGTTTGACTTTAGGTAACTCTCTTTCATCAAAAAAATTATCCACTGACTTCAGAGGCAGCTTTAGTGAAGGCAGGCTTCAAGAAGATGTCGTCCTTCAGGAATATTTTTAAGAGAGAACCAGCTCTAAATACCTGCAACTGACTTCAACAAGCTCTGCAAGTTCTCAGGCTCTAGGATTTGACCCACAGACAACAGTACTAGGAATGACATTTTCTCTAAGCTGGCTTGAGCCTTGTCTTGAGTATGCAGATGTGTGAACTTTAACAACACCTGCATTTTTCTTGAACATAAAAAATTCACTTAAACAGGGTCTCACATACCTGAGTCCCCACAGACTTAGTAGTATTCTGTGCCATAACAGAACTCTGATTTTGGATAGGTATGGGGAAGAGGCTCTCTTTCTTCCTTCTCACCACACCACCTCAGAGCAGTTTATTCCAGTACAAACTGAGGATTTTTTTTTCTTTTAATTTTAAGAACAGCACATCATGCTACGCTGAAACAAAATTAGAGTTCCTGAAAGCCCCCTAACACACCAGATGCTGTAACACATCTAGAAGGACTAGCACAGTGTGTGATATGAAGCCAGTGGTCAGTGGATATTCAGTACAAAAAGGCTCAGTGTCGAAAGTAGCACGTGGAGATTCAGCAGGCAGCTCTCATTACTGCCAACAGACTTGCTACTAAGCCTTCACACGTCTTTAAAGATGTTTTCCTCTGTCTTTAATAGACATTTGCACAAATCTACTCAGAAGCTGAGACCAAGCAGGAGAAGTTTTAGCTGGGAAAAAGTCTTAGCCTTTACAAAGCTGGCCTTTTTCCAGAGTGGAGAGCATCTGGACACCAGCTGTGTTTAGAGGACAGAAGGCATAAGGAATAGGTCACGGAAAATTTGAGTAACAAGAAGACAGTGCTGAAATTTGTCCTGAAAAGAGTACCAGCCTTCCTCTCTGATGTCCAAAACCTTTGCCCTCATACATTCCCCATCCATTTCTCTTCCCAGCTCTCAAGCTCATTATTGGAAAATTACTCATTAGTGAGAACACAGATACCATTTCTGGGCTTGGGAAGGGATCCAGCAGGGCTCAAGAATAAAAAATCAGGACATGTGGAAACTGGCTGTCTGTTAGGCAAGGTGGAAATGTGAGGAAAATCTGGAAACTAAGACAGGGCCAAGTCTCTTGTAAAAAGGCAGAAGGAAAGATCTTCAGTGAGGCTGGGGCAGGATGCCTTTAAGTCCTCAAGTATTACAGCAATGGACTAGTATAAAAAAGACAGATGGAAAGGAACCAAAACAACCCTTCAGTCATTTCAGGCTAGAAAATTATAATAAAAAAAATCTCAGGTTTTTCTAAGGATTTTATATTTCTTCCATTTCATCTAGAGAGGCTGGAGAAGGCTGGAAGTAATATTTTCTTCAAAATTGGCAAATTATTGCAAGTTGTACAAAGACTAAAGAAGCAGAAGGGTTTTTTTTGTTTTCTAAATGATAATACTATCTTTCTAAAATGCTAATAAAATGCTCTGATAGAAGAACCTTATCTGATAGAGATGGTATTCATGGACACCCACTGATACTCACACTGCTTTTTAGACTAAATTTATCACAGAGCCCTTCCCTCCACACCCCAGATTAATGGAATGAAGAATCCATGCATGAAGCCACATATAATAAAGCTAGGAGATTATGAAACATGCTAGAAGACAGGACCAAAACTAAAAACGATCATGATGAAGTAGGGAAATTGCCCCAGTTAAACCAGAACAAATTTTAATAAAGATGAGTTGTAAGTGTTACACTTTGGAAGGTACAAACGAATGGACAAATACAAATGGGAACTCCTGGTAAAGCAGCAGTAAAACCCCCAGGAATTATAATGAATGATAGACTAGATGCAAGTCAGCCATGGGATGTTCTTTCAAAATATTTTCTGGGATATATGTTTAGATATTCTGTAGGTAAAACTCAGGAGACAATTACTGCAGTTTACTTGTTATGGGATAAAACCCCTGCTGGAATAAAGCATTTTGGGGAAACTAAGAAGTCAAGAGGGGAATAACAACAAAAATCAGAGGCCTAGAACATATTTTTGAAGGGACTAGGAAGGACTTATACTAGTGAGGAAAGTAGGATAATTCCTCTCATACATAAAATATTCTTATAAGAAGGCTGTGGATCATCTGCTCTTCATGTCAATCAAGGCTTGAAAGAAAAATGGCTTGCTTTGCAGGAAAGAAATTCTAAATCAGGTATTAGGAAAAACTTCCAAGGTGAAGACTGTGGATTCTTGTCACTGGAAGTTTCAAGAGCTGGCAAGTTACACATCCTCTGGGGTGGACAAGCTATGCCTCATCCTGCTCCCTGGCAGGAGAGGTGGGCTAGTTTTCAAACTCTAGTCTTTGGATCCATAAAGATCCACGGACTACTTCCAAGAGAAATGAATGCTTGGGTTACATGGGCTGGCACTTTTGCTGGCAAAAGTTATGGGGTTCATCTGTAAAAAAAAAATGTGAAAATCATGACTTTTCAAGGTTCCTTTCAGCTATACATTGATGACTTTGGCATGACCAATGTTCTTAAGGGGAAAAGTTACCTGCTTATATATCAGTAGCCACAATCCTTTCCTGTAGCAGTTTTGACTGATATGCTACTTTGGTGGTGTTCTCTTCTACCATATGATAGAGACCAGCAAAGCAGATCTGGTGGTGACAGTGGGGTGCCCTGCTTTCTGTCATGCTCAGCCATCCAGATTCACAAGCCCCTGAAGGAGTAAAGGGACCCACAAGTGTGTAGGCTCACACAGTTCTGCTGAGGGGCTCATGCAGTGTGTGCCTGATGGCAGGCACACACTGCTGCTGGAGGCTTGAGTTCTCATTTTGCCTTTGGGTGCCAAAACACGATGACCATTCCATTCACGGACAACCACCAAAGAACAGATTATGCCCTTCATCTCTAAAAGAAAAGCAGCAAATGTTAACACAGATATTCTTGACTCAACTTATCAGGAGAAGGACTAGCACAAGAAGTTATCAGTGTTTACTTCCTACTGTGTCTCAGGCTGGTTCCTACACATCCTCAAAAACCATCCCATTCCAGGAGTAGCCCATGCACACAGTTCTCTCTGTCCTATTAACGAAGCACAATTAGCATTTGAACTAGAAACACTAGCATGACAGTTGTGGCTATCATTATCACATTAGACACCAGACTGCCTAGCCACATGTATACCTGGGTGCTTGTTTCCCAGCAAAAGATATTCTGCCTGTGGATATATGCGTATGCAACTCCTGATGACTTTGTTGGGCATTACGCATGTACCCAAGGGAAGAATTTTAGCACTGTGGTTATTGTCTGAAAAACTCTGCTATTTTAAAACTTGAAGCTGCAGGGTGAGGTCTGCTGCTGTCCTCTAGTTATTATCGGTTTGGAAGGATGGGTTTCCTTGGCCGAGGAAGCACATATAATAAGCACCCCTGTGTGTTGTAGTTGCATCAACCACATTCTTGCTTCTCTAATATCACAGCATTCCCAGAAAAGTTGCCATTATCTAAATGTTCTGGACATCATCTTGTATGGACAATTACTGTGCAGAAAAAAACTGTTTAATTGACTGACATGCTGTGTCCCTGCGACATTAGTGGCAATTCAGACATTTTTGTAATTTGTTGCAGATACTGTATCGGTTTTAAAAGACCAAGCATACAGGAGGATTTACACCTCAGAGTCATAAAACAGCTTCCTACTGTCTTGATAACTAAAGCCAAAACTGTTCTCTGAGCATTCCAAAAGCTATAAACATGGAAGAGCACCCGATGCAGATACTTCAATGAAAGAACAAGAAGTTAACATGCACTGCCAAATTAAAACATCTAAAGTCTATGGACTGGGCACAGTTTCTGAACAGCATGCTATAAAATAAATATATTAATGTCATTTTGCCATGGTCAAGGCAACACCTTTGCCTGCTTCTTAATGTGGTCTTCTCTATGTTTTAAATCAATTGATTCATGATAGGTATTATTCAAAGACAGAGCATCAGGAATGTGGTGGC
Organism: Apteryx rowi; assembly: GCF_003343035.1. Taxonomy (NCBI): domain Eukaryota; kingdom Metazoa; phylum Chordata; class Aves; order Apterygiformes; family Apterygidae; genus Apteryx; species Apteryx rowi. The sequence goes on along the minus strand of NW_020447200.1, from coordinate 35,448 downwards.
ACTTAACAGATTTGCCTTGCTAACAATACGCTGCAAAATAAATGGAGCCCTGACATTAAATCCCATCCCTGATCCCACCCCATCCAAGCCCTGCATTGTAGATAACCTATACATTCTCAAGATACAGTGAGAAATCGTTCTATAGTACATATTTAATTATAATTTAAAAAAGTCTAACTCAGACACATTCTCTGGCCAGTAGCAAAGTATTGACACATTACTAGAATAAAGATCTGTTATTATCCCTTCACTGTAACAAACAGAAATCAGCATCTCGGGAAGGGTCTCTGGGGGTATCATATCACAACCAATTGCACTGAATGAAAAAATATGCTAATTTCACAAATGGAGTTTGACAAGAAGTAACATTGCATTTGTCTTGGCAAAACGAAGCACAAACATAACGTTTCACAGGTACAGTTACCATGCAAATGCATGTTGAGTTTGTCATTGTTTTTAAACCCCAAATCACAATTAGCATGCAGTTCTCCTGCCCCCCCCCCCCCAAACAACTGTGATAGAGATAGTCTTGGTAATGTACCTCTTTGGTGTAACCATTGCCTGTTAGGCAAGATTATACCACCTTAGGAAAGAATACAAGCAAAACTTGATCATATGTATGTTTACACAATGTACATTTTACCATTTAAAAAACAAACCGTTACATAGATTCTCAAACACAGCTCTGTCGAAAATGAAAATTTAAGCTTAAGAAATAGTTTTAAACTACAAGGCCACCCCTTTATTTTTTATGAACAATTTAAAAAGTTCCCACCCCTAAAAATCTGCCAGTATATTTCCTCAATTATAACAGTCTTACCCACTCTCAAACACAGCTGATCATTGCTCAATGGCAACTAACAGTTCTTACATTTCTTAAATGCACAAGATAATGGACGCCGGGATAGATATAGTTTTTAAATGTGTAACACTGTGGAACAAAACAGCCTTAAATGACTAATTTATGTGTTCCATGGCATCACTGCTCAGGCAGGGGCTTCTGCTGTTCATTGATGTGGGTTCTGGCTTTTGTTGGCATCTAGCTCCGTGACCACATTTTTGTGTTCAGAATTTGAATACAACAGTGATTCACTAGACAATGTTGTATCCCTGTTACTCAAAAACATGGAGGAGCTATGTATTCTGTATTCCCTCATCCAAATGAGGCTGCAGCCTCAATGCAGCACCTTTGGCCAACACAGAACTATTTGGATGTGAAGCAGAATTTTTTTTGCATTCATTTAAGCAACTGCAACAGGAGACTTAACTTGCAGGGTCTTTATTGAAGTGTTACCATCTTCTTCAGCTTTATACAACGGAGCCCTTTGAAGAAGACAAATGAATTGACTGAATCCTTGTGGCCAACGTCCTCTGTAAGTCCTGTAGTACATTTTGACCAGACGTTTCTCCATTCCTGTCATACAACAGCTGTTTGAAAGCTTCATTTTCAATGAGGACCATCATATTTTTTAGAAAGTAGCCTTCACAATAGGCAGATAGTTCTGTGACTCCGAGAAACTACAAGAAGTGAAATTAGAGAAAGATAACCATTCTGATAAAACCTGGTCAGCAAATACAATGCTAAAAGCTGCACACAAACAAATATACAAGCCAAGCCTTTTGGATACAGATGCATATGTGTGGGGGTGGGAGTTAATCAAACAGTATTTTACACTGACAATTCTAATGACAAATTCCATGTTACAAGGCCCTTTGTTACAGGAAAAAAAATTCCAGGGCTGAAGTTTGGGGCTCTTGGAAATTGGTGGGAGTTTTACCAGAAAGTTCACTAGACCCAGGATTTCATGCTAGAAGTCATACCCTAAACCTATAGGTTTGGAGAAATCTACTAGAGACCAAGTTTAATGAACATCATCCTTAGCAAGGATGGGACACACCCCCTCCAAAACTTGGCATGCAATGTAACAGCTTCAAAAAATCTTTGGAGGAGAAATGGAGGTTTGTTGGGCACGTGGTGTGAGGCTGTCAGCAGTCCCTTTACGCTGACCATCATGCCTTTGGAGCAGGCAGGGATGACGTAATGCATGAGCAAACCTCCAATGACCCATACTAGGACATGTAGTCACAGTGGCTGAGCTGTGGGCTGGCTCCAGCGGTCATGCAAGGAGTGGACATGATATTCCGCTATAAGTCATGCGAGGTTACAGAGCAGTGCTCAGCCCATCCTCCTGCCCAGGTAAGCTCCTGCTCGGTCTGAGCTCTGAGAAGAAATGAGAACCTTTGGCTCGCTTGAGACTGGAACGACTACATCACACTGTTACCCACTACAACCTTAACATCATGTTTGGAACTAAGAATGGAAACCACTAAAAAAAGAAAATAAATACAGATTAGGGCTAGGTAGCTTTCTTCCTGAGGAAAATGAACGATTTCAACTTGATTTCAAACCGTGCAAGTTTTCATCAAATCATGAGTGAATTATTTTACACTTGGATGAGACAGTGTACGGTGTGAATCTGTATTCTTCTCTGAAGCACCATTCATCCCTGTTCATTATTTCATTATATTCACGATATTGAGGAAATAATGTGTTTTTCTTTTCTTTCTTAGACTTGCTTTGAGCCCCAAATTGCAAGCTGTGCAAGTGCTGAGTGTCTTTAGGCATACATTCAAAACTCCAGTTAATTTTGCTGGGTATGGGCATTCATGGAAAGCACAACTGCTATCCAGTGGTAACTAATCAATCACCATTATAAAGCCAATTTGCCAACTTACTCCATCTCTTTCTGGAGATAACAAACAGTGACAAAGATTTTGAGTGAAAATGAAAACCTGAAAGTGATACTAATCAAAAGACTGCCTCTTTGTAGATGTTTGCAATTGAATGGAAAACAATGGAAAGTTCATAGGATTGCTACATATGATTTTAATACTCTCAATTCAGCTTTTAAATTGTAAATGTGACCAAATGCACATTCTCTCACCTTCATACCATATACTTCACCTCTAATCCAGGGCCTCAATCTCTTGTCCCTACAGCTCCTACTACACAGCTCACCACCCTGCTAAACACTCCTCTCCTACAGCTTATGCCCCCAAAACAGACAGACAACCTTCCAAATCTGCTCAGTTCATGCTATGCTTCTGCCAATTCATTTCTTCCTCCCAACCATGATGACAAAGACTGCGCACTCTGTGCCTCAAGGCCAACCTGCTCCCCATCTAGAAAAGCAGGTCTCAGCATTGCCCGAGTACCTACAGGCATAGCCGAGTGTGCAAAATACCAGGCACTAGAAATGGTATCTAGAACAGGAGCAAGTTACCCAAGTCCAAAGACACAGTCATCTGCTCCTGACTGACACAGTGATTCCTCGCTTCAGTGCCTGCTCACCTTATTCCCACCCTCACTGCATCTAACATGAGCTTCTTTGACACTTCAGACAGCAACATGGAAAGCCAGACAGTCAGCTGGCAAACTGCGCTTGAACTGCTTCTGAGCTCCCTTGGCTCATGAAGACCATCTGGCTTCCTCTACCACATATCATTATCTCGTATTTAGATAACAGGCAAATGAAGCTACTGTGTGTGACTGGAGCACTCTGAGCAGAATGAAATGTGCTCAAATTAACAACCTGCATATCACACAAACCTGAAGCAAAAAGATGGAGGGTCTTCTCTACTCTGCAGGCAGCATAATAGAGAGATATCTGAACTACATTTAAATGGATTAGTTCAGGTCTTGGAAACCTTCCAACTATGGCAGTATGAAGCTTAACACTGGTCATTTACTGGAAGCAGGGCAAATTAGCCCATGCAGAACTCTAGGGTGACGTGGCTTAACTAATTCCAGGACTCTATACTTCATTCTCAGCTAGCTTAGATATCCTTGCTGTGAACTCCACATGTTAATGCATACATGACCCTGGCCTTTCAAGCCTACCAAGTATACCGTTTCCACTGAACCCAGAGAGATGCAGGGATGGAAGAGTTTCAGGTTGAGGCCCTTACAGATAAATAAGGAGCCACATTTAGTCATGAACTAATCCCAACTAATCCCCCACTAACCAATCCCAGCACTGGCTGCATAGAAGTTCCTCAGACAAGTCTAAAGCTGGGCTCAAGAACGTTCTTCAGTCAGGATGAAAATAAGCGCTACATTTCACAATTTGGAGAAAAGAGGTGTGATCTTAAAACAAAATTATATGTTTTACTTACACATTACGTGTTTTACTTTTAGCAACAATAACATAAACCCCAAAGTTCCCACATGAGCTTAGAAGATAAATCAGGTATTTTTCAAGAAGATTCTAATACTGGTGATTTTTTTTCCCTATTACAATAAATGGACCTGCAGATACATTTAATCTATTATTCATTTTGGAAGTGGAACTTTATGCTGTTTCAAACACTGATTGCATGTGTCTGCACATCAAGGCTTTGCATTACCACTCTCTGAAGGAAATACCTGATGGTGGGAATAAATGTCTGATCAGCAGGGGTTTGGAGCAATCTACAGGATTATTCTGTTCAGTCAAACCTCTGTGTCACACTACAAAATTTTATCTTTCATATAGACCATGTAAGTTATGGAAAGACCATTTAAGGAATACTTAAAAAAAAAATTAATTGCAATTATTTTTGTATCATTTCCATCATGCAAGTGAAAGTCTAACTACATAGCACAAAAGAGAAGGGGACATAATCAATATGGCAAACACCTTCATCAACGACCTAAAATAGGTTTTCTAGATCTAAAAATGCCATGTCCGATGGCTTAGGTCCCCCTCATAAGCTAAGTAAATATTTGATTCCAGTGAGAGGCTGGGAATCTCTCCTCTCCAAAACATAAAATTCTTACTACCATCCTTGCAAGGTTGTGAGACATTGCACTTTGACAATATGACATTTTCATATATTGAAAAGCTGACACTAACATTGAGTATATCACCTCTATAGGCTACAGGCAGAAGGAAACAGGAAACTGTAATTGGAAAATCCCACGTGGAAGGTGAAAGACAGAGGTCTTACTCAGTTAGGTGATTCTTGCTAAATGATTCAGCAGTTTGTGTTGCTGTGATAAGGGGTAGGTCTGCCACATGGTGGTAGACACAAATAGAGTTTGAACCGGTTAGGGAAGGGGATGTGTAGCTGCCAGAGACGCTCTTATACTATGTGATCTAGAGCTGTCACTATACTAGGTACCTACTAGCCATTCAGTCTCAGTAAATGCATGACAAATCCTTGATACACGACAAACCACACCAAGTCTATCACACATCTGTCACTACTTATCATGACCCATGACCACACAGAGTATGAGGACAAACACATACATAACATGCATACATATGTGGTTATTTTTACCTTGGCATGATTATAAATATCCACGCAGTTTTCTGTATTAATGCTTTTTGCACAAATGATCTCACAGTGTCGTTGTAAAGCTTCAAGCTGGAAAAATTTAGCAGCAGAGAGAAGCTAAAAAAAAAAAAAGGAAAAAATAGTCAGAACTGCTGAGCAATACAGTATCAGAGCTTGCTTCTTCACTGTTTCACTATATTTTTTTCCTCAGCCCCTGCTTCAGTTTGAATGAATGTATTGACCCTTGATAAATAGTCAGAATGAGAAGGTTGCTTTGTTGGTTCAACCCCTTGCAGTCCCCTCCACATCAGACTATGGGAAGCTGTGTGTGGAGAGACCACCACTGGCCGGTCGGGTCTCCATGATGACTTTGGGAGGGGGGAAGTGCCAAAAAGAAAGTAGCATCTTGGAGAGTTTTTGGTCACTTTGCAAAAATGACTCTGCATGGAGGGATCTGCAATCACATTCCAGGAAGAAAATGTCTGGGCTCCACTGTTCCCCAAGCTCTGGCTGAAGGAAACACCTGGGTTTGATGTGGAGATGTCAGGAGAAGGGCCAGGACCAATACTACATAGGAATTCAAACCAGATGACAATAACCACCCTGTGTAGCTTAAAAATCTATGGAGGTAATAAACTTCAAACCTATCACCTCAGCAGGTTCAAGGAAATGGAGTCAGATCTCCATATGCTCCTTGCTCTAGCTTGTGAGCAGTGGTAAGGTCATGTCTAGGCCACAGGCACTAAAACACTGTCTGGCTCCACAGGACTCCTCGGGGTGGGCACACAGTGGGATACGATGCAAACGTGTGGACTGGCTTGGTACAAGGTAATGCCTCATAACACTAGCACTAGTGTGATGTATCAGTGGCTGCACTAACATGGCTCTCGTGCTGGCAGGACTCAAGCTGACCTCTCTCTTTGGCACTGCACCCACTTCGTGGGTACACTGCCTGCACTGGCACTACCTTGGGGTCTCTGCACTGCGCTCCACTGTGTGCTCTAGGCACAACCTGAAGCTTGCAGGGTGAAGGTGTGGCTTAAGCTGTGAGTTTTCCAACTGATTTCATTAGTGCCAGGATTTCCCCTATTGCCCCTTTTCTGTTCTTTACAGCTGGGGAAGAGGATTTAATTTTTTTTCTTTTCATGGTAGGTCATCACCTCTGGCTCTGCTCTGGCTTAGAAAGCACACTGGGGTTCTTCATTACTTGACACCTTGCTCTAACCCAGACGTGTCTCTTAGGCCAAGCTGTTGATCTCTCTTTAGGCATTTATATGACCCTTATCATCATGGGCCCTGTGACAAAAAGCCATCCTGTGACTCCCAAAGAGCTCTCATGCTGCTAGGTGGAACAAAACCCTGAAACTGCCGTGACATTATTCTGCCTCTCCTGTGCAGTCTGCTCAAGCTCTGCTTTGATCCCATAAATAAATCAAAATGCTGGAAATCTGCAGTGCTGATGTGATAGCAGCCAGCTGGCCCCAATTATGAATTGCAGCAAAGATTTCTGTGGAGTATTTCTGGTGCTTCTTGTTATCATATTTGTAATAAGGCAAGTTGCTAAATGCAGTTTGGAAAGATAAAGCCAAATCCTATTCCAGCTGCCTCTGTGGCTTAAGCAGTCACGTGCTGGTTTGTAATTACTTTAAACTGTGAGGAAGCGTGGCTAGATCTGTTATCAATAGATCAGTCAATCAGTCATACATTCTAGACTCACAGAAGTTTTGGGATGTCGCAAAAGTAGAGCAGACAGCTGAACTGCAGCACAAGCTTTTTAACAACCTAGGTGATTACATATGCATCTCTCTAAAGCTGTTTTACCATCTAGTTTGACAATCCTTATTTGAGAAAGGGTTAGAAATTCAGGAGCTTCTTTCAAAACTGAGTGAAAGAGAGAATCAGTGACCTGTTTCTATAAAGCTCAGAAGGTCAATGTGGGTAGGTTTAGTTAAAAATCCACAGCCTGCATTGGAGAGGGCTAATTTCAGTCCTGACTAGTTCCATCCTCTGGTTGCCAGCAGGATTGTTACAGATGTCCCTGTACCCACCAGAGCTGATTCTCTGGTCAGTCATATGCCAGAGAAGAGCTGCTGCCAATTTCTGGTTAGCCTTATTTCGGTGAAAGTCAAGCCTCGCATGAATGCCCCAGACAGTAATGTCACAGGAACAGACTAACTAGTGTGAGCAATAATAAAATATCGTGGTGCTGGTGGACTATAATCTGTACACTGGTGATTACCAGCATATAAGTAGCTCTGACTTTAGTATTTACTATCCTGTGTTCCTTTTGCCTGCCATAACTTGATTGTTGTCCACAGGAAACCTCCCTGAATGACTATCAAGAATTTGCTCAAACATGTCTTAGTTTTGTTTATTGGGAGTCATTAGGTTGGTCACTGCTGGTAATGACAGCACACAGTATTTGGAGGAGGATGACTTAACATCCGTACAGGTTATGGATGTGTGGCTACACTGAAGTCAGCTCCAATTGGCTTGGCTTGGCTTTTGCAAATTGGCCCGATAGGACTGTACTTTTTACATCCAGTGATATTCTTGAAAGGAGAAAGAAAGGGGTAAAGAATTCTCTGTATCTCAGGGTGCAGCTTAAGACTTCATTCAGAAAATCAGACAATCATGTGCTTACTTGCCACTGAATTGAACTTTGGCTCCAGTGGGATTGCTCCCATGGCTAAAATTAGCTACCTGCCCCAGAATTCTCCTGAATGATGAACAAAACTGGGTGCTTTTACACCGCTGAGATAGATTTGGACATGTAAGCCTGAGCTGACAGGCCAGGAGTCACAGCATGGCAGAGAGAAGCTGAATGGCCTCCCTGGAGCAGACCACCTCACCTATTAGGCCAAGAGAGAGAGAGGATGGTATGCTATGCTGCCAGGTAACACCAGCTTTTTATTTCCCTAAAAGAGCCTCTCAAAGCATCTAGCTAGATATTTTTATTCCAGATAATTTTTTTTGTTTGATGACCATTATTTTTCTACTCTTTCTTCTGTGACAGTCAACTTCATACTGGCAGAAGTTATAATAATGGACAAACAGCAGGGCTGGAAGGAGACTGAGTATCCTCCTGTGGGACTGCAGACAGCCTGGGCACTTTGGGCACTGAGGGTGAGGTGATGCTGGGTCTTATGGGAGATCTCATGTCTTGCCCAGCAGCCAGGGTGCCCTTGTGCGAATGGTACACAGATCACTTAGCATTGCTCCCACTGCAATTAAAATAAACACCTCTTACCTCCATAATTTCATTATTTTTAATCAGGAGTGACTCTGCACCTCCATAATAAAGATACTGCATAACCAGCTGCAACGAAACAAAGGGAGTGTTTACAAAAAGCAATCCAAGGCATCAAGGGAGCAGGGGTGGTGGTGGTGGGGGTGATGTAAAAATTGCAGGGAACACCCGAGACTCTCCAACACCAGGGTTCTGGAGATAAAAGTGGCCCAAACCTCCTGATTTCAGGATTTATTTGGCTACTCTCTCGCTCTCTGCACAGTTCAATGTTTCCTTCTTGCAGGTACTCTAACTTGTCTTCTCAACCCTCAACAGCCACATTGCCCAGACTTTCTGGTGAGGTCCAGACAGCATACAGGAAGCTGATTAATTCATTCTGAATTTTCCAGGTATTTTTCAATATGATTAGTACATTTTTTCAGGAAAGAATGGCATATATAATGGTTAGTGCCTTATTCCTTCCCTGGCAACAGCACCCATACCTTCACCTAGCTGTGTGTGGGCATGCATGGATGATGAGAAAGAGTAGGGGAGGCTTTGCGCTGTAAGATGAGCCGACTAAGATTTCTCTGTAGTGAGCTTCGAAGCACGCTTAAAAGTTACTGTAGGCAGCTGGGAAATATCTGCAGCTGTAACAGCCAATACATGGAAACTGTCCGAGTGCTGACTCAAATAAAGGGAAGCATATACATGCATATGCTACATATGCAGAAAGAAGGCTCTATATTTTCATGAAAGAAATGTGATTAAACGATATTGCTAAAGACAGGAATGGGCTATGTCTCCTCCAAGCCTGTCCATTAAATACAGAAAGAGCCTATAGGATAAAAAGGTATCAAGTACTTTACACTGAAATGTCCCATGTCTGCACACCCCATGTAAGTGAAATGTATGCTATTATATCTTGCTGGGCACATCACATGTTTGCAATCAATAGCACTGTGCAGTTTAGTGTTTAAAGGGAGATGAAGCCTTTGTTCATGAAACGACTATTCTGAGCAATGTTTATCAAATACAAATGTATTAATTTGGGCAGGGTATATGCAATGTTCTTACTAAATGTTCCATTCAAATTCAATATGAGAACTGACTTTACCTGAAAGATGGGGTACTTCACATAGTTGATCTCAATACAAGTACTATCAGCTGCAGGCTTGCTAGATAGCAATGCTTTAAACCTAAATAGAAATGAGCAAAATTGAAATACCAGCCTGGTTATCTCTGTGAAAAAGTACAGCAAAGTGGAAGGACAGCATCAGCTCTTTCAAAAACAGTACACTAAAATGAATGGATTTGTCACTGAACGACATCAAGATTTAGACACTGACATAAAATAAAGTTCAAATTGAAAGGAAGAAGCCCCTCTTTTAGGAAATTTCAATTCAAAACTTTGGAAAAATACATCTGATATCACAACAGAAAAAAATCTGTCCAGGAAATTCAGATGCTGTAATGTTGTAGGGCATATTATAAAACCAGAATCTTAATGTTTTTTTGCTTGAAGAAAACACAGTCTTATAGGAAGACTTGCAACATTCAAAAACAGTGCACTGTCTCTTTCAAAGAAGATCAATTTGGGCCTATTTGCCTCATACTGCTTTAAAAAAATGGTTTGGAACAAAATATTTAAAAACCTACACTAAGATTTATTAATGCTTTTATGCAGACTCAATACAATTGTGTAGGTACAGGCAGAAGAGAAAACTGGATAGGTTGCTGTTCTCTGATTATCAAAACCTGAAATTCAAACTTGACTTTCAAGATAAAAACACAGCGGAGTTCTTTTAAGTTAATAACTGCTGATTTATGTGAGATTTATATAAATATGTAGCAATCTATGTCTCAAAGCTAGGTATTCCCATTTGATCAGAAGGTGAAAATGGGAAATACACTGTCAAAAACATCTGCCTTTGTATTTCCTCTTTTTGATAATTCATCTGACCTTCTAGAGGTAATGCAAAGCTTAGCTTATCTATCAAGACCAGCACTTGCTGGATGGTAACTTTTTCCATACAGGAACTGCACTTTGTTAATTAAAATATGGATAACAATTGGTTTGTTTTTACTACTGTCAAACTCTACTATGAACACAATTTAATCGGTTTAAAGCTGGAGTTTGGAATGTGCTTGTATGTTTACCAATATGCTCTAAAGCAAAATAGGCACTTCTTAGGCTGAAGGCAGGGTCAAATATTGAAGTTGCTTTATGCAATCTTTTTACTTTGTACAGTGATGGGTTGGCAGCATCTCTATCATTGATTCCCACATTTCTCAGACTATGCTAATTCAATGGCTTGCCCTTGCCACATCTTGAAATAAGCCCTTACGTAGGGCTGGCTAAACTTGTTTAAAAGCACATCCTGAATGATAAAGCTGTGTACAGACTAGATTTGTGAGCAGTGAAGGAAAGGATTTTTCTTTAAGGCTGGGCTGAGCTGGGTGACCTGGATTCTAGCCTTCTGAGCACAGGGAACAGACCACAGGTACTGCCTTTGGATACAGCGTGCCATGCTTTGTAGATGCTTAATTTTATTTTTTAAAGTGTAAAATGCTGTCAATGAATTGTGTGATAGTAACTTGTTTATCCTGGAGATAGCCTATACTGATGCAAGGCAGGATTTAGTGGCTCACAAGATAAATAATTGTTAAGAATCAATGACTCCTTTACAATTAAGGGCCGGATGCAGCAATGAGCTCCATGCAAGCGTGCCTTGGTGAAATGAAGTCATACGCATGGCCATAAGCACAGAACATTTACAAGGTGGGAGCCCAGTGACAGGAGTGCTAAAACGTCCTGCAAATCAAGCAGAAACAAGCTGTTGACATTTTCTGGTTAGGAGAAACTTGAAGATTGAATCTGTTAGCACCATTAGTCCTCAAAGAATTGAGGCAACAAAATGGCAAAAAACCCACCAAAATACAAAATCAAATTCTATTTTTGTTAAAAACAGAAATGTTTCTATATTTTACCTTGGTGACGCGGTAAATAGCAACACTCTATGTGCATAAAATGGTCTTCCTTCCACCAGAAATGTAACATCTGACATCTCTTTGTTGTTAAGAAAATGCGGATCTAGAATCACAAAATGAAAAATAAAAATCAAACAAATAACTTTGGTTTGGAAGAGGTCATGAACGTACAGAATATTTTCCTGTTCTGACCAAAAAAAAAATACAATAGTGTAAAAGGATATTGTTTTTAATGAGTAAAGCCCATAAAGTTATTTTAGACAGTCTGAGACAGAAGATACACAGACAGCCAAATGCAATTCAGACAAAGGAAATACAAAGCTTTGAAATCCACGTTGACCTTTTGCTACGAGGACAGCCATCCCTCCCGTATAGCTCAGATCCGGTGGAGAGCTGGCACTGCCTCCTAGCTCTGTTACCCAAAGATAACTGCATCTAAATGGACACACGAGGGCCCTATTCTCATGGACTTTATTTCACCCAATTACGCCATGCAGGGAAGACTTTGTTTGAAAGAGAAAAGGGGCCAGGAGACTCACTCACATCTTCTCTAGATCACATTAAAACAACTCAGGCTCTGTCAGCATGGCTGGGAGGGCTCTGCCTTTGTGGTGAGAGAAGATCTCCCGACCTGTAAGTGCCAGCCATAGCCAGGCATGGTGGTTTCAGACATGGACAGATGTTTGGCTTTAGGCCCTGGGCTCAGATCCCAGCCTAATTAGCAACACAGACAAATCTTTGCAGAGTTATGGCCCCGTTCTAATGCACCTGATGATCCATCAGTGGGAGTTGTGGGTCAGGTGAAGTTCAGAGCCCTTCATTTTTCTAGTTCTGCCATTCAAATTCACATTTTCTCTGACTTGTGCCCTCCCAAAGCACCCAGTCTGCAGTGCAGAGTTCCCATTGCTCTCTGTAAAGAACCAAAGAATAACTTTAGGTCATGGCCTATAATGCACCTGATGCTTACCTAAGCGAGAAGTCTGTTTGCGCTTAATTTCAACAAGCTTTGGAATAGGGTAGGGTCCATAGCAATGAGTGAAAATGACAGACAGCTGCTGACTTATCACTTCATTCTAAACAAAAGAAACCAAATATACACAATATAAGGTTGAGTATTCAAAGGGACATGTTACAGCGTTCTCAAGAGTTGCCTATTTTGAAGCTGAAAAATGTCATCATTGAAGCTTTATTAAAAATCAGCACTTAGAATTATCAGTATTGGGTTATAAACTACAATTCTTATTTACTAGTTTGTTATGTCCCCTGTAGGAATTGACTGAAATGAAAAGTCCTCTTCTTGGATTGAAGTCTTCTTCCCGTGCTAAACTCCACAGCCCCTGAGCCCTCCAGTAAATGAAGCTCCTTTACAATAGCAATTTCATTTCACTTGCAAACTTACTTTACTGTAAAAGGACATTTTGTTGCTTTTTAAAAAATGATCATTGGTCACATTTTAGGAAACCAGGGCTACAAAACAGATATAGCTGCACTGCCTGCATATATTTCTAACCAGAATACTCTCACAAACAGTCCCCACTTTATACAGTGACACGAGGCCTCACAGCTTCTCACAGATTCTCTTCATATAATCCCAAGTATTTCATTAATGTGATCTTACATCCTTGGCACTGGCCTTGGCACTACTTTTCTGAGGAAGCCACCAGAATCTCACCAAATCTGGGGCTGCTCCCTGGCCCTACCCATTTCTACCCAGACTCTGGGGGCAAGGCATTCGCAGGACATTTTCCTAAGTGCCTGAGCAACTTAAGTATTTGTAAGCCTGAACTGCAATGATAGTGAAAGGGATTTAGCACTTAACTACCTAAGTCACATCTAAAAGCAGGATTTAAAAGCTTTTGCAAATTTTATCCCACCCTTTGCTGGTAACTGGAGCAGGTCTACTGAAGTCAAGGGTGCCATAAGGCTAATTCATGAGAACAAGCATCTTGCCTTTTAACTACTCTGTTGGTTGGCAATTCCTTTCGATGCTAGGGAACTGTGAAAAGATAAGGCACTTGGATATGAGGGGGACCAGGGCCAGGGAAATAAGCAGGTAAGGGAGAAAAATAAACTTCATATGAAAAATCAAAAAGTTTAGATGTTCAGCTAAAAATATCTCCAGGCTTATGAAGCAGAAATTGAAGCTTTCCTTTATCTGAGCACATTTCAACTCAGCTCTAAAAGTAGAGATCCCTTAAATTCCCCCAAAAATGGGGAGGAGTGGCAGAGATGCTGTAATGACTCATGTATGGCATCTAATTAGATGGGGTGGGAAAAGGGTAGAGCTGTGCCCTCATATGCAGCGAGTGCTGATGTCAATGGAAATTACACACGCTCACCTCCAGGCAGAAGTTGGCTCCTCTCACTACGTCAGACATAATACTAAGAGAAACCTGCTAGCACTGCTCCAATTTACTGCTGAGTAATACCCAATGAGCCGACACACTGGTGTCCCCGAGCGGGGAGCCAGGGTACCAGCCCCTCAGACAGGGGCCTGCCACTGCCACTCCGCTTAAAGACAAGGAGGACATTCTGCATGGGCAGCATCTTTTTGTTTAGTGTTTTTCATACGGAGCTTCTCAAAACACAGAGAGAGTGAATCATTAGGCTAAGTGAAAAGGAAGATTTAAGGCCAGATTTAAAGAAGGAAGTGACTCAGTTGCTCAGAGGGCTGAAAAAAGAGCTCTAGACAGACAGGGCAAAGAGAGCAACTGCTCTCTGCTCAAAGGGTTGTGCTGAAGAGAGGCGGCTGACTGAGTCAGCCCGGGAGGAGTGTGCTGGAGGGATACTGATTACTGGCAGGGCAGCTCTGAGCTGCGTTCAGCCATTGCCAAGAAGCCAGTAAATACAACAGAGGATGGGAATAAAACTGCAGATCAGGGCGGAGGGAAGGTTGCAGAGAGGAGACATAAACGGAAGAGCAATACTCGCCTTAAACCAGGGAATAAAAGGAGTTACTGTACTAAAGAAGATAGTTGCTGGCACCTCTCTCTGCCTCTCTAGTCTGTTGCGTGCACAGGTCCTGCCTATGCCACCGTGGTTTTAATGGGCTTGTGAACTCATTAGTCCTAGCCAAAGCCACCTTTTCAAAAACACACATACATAACAATAAAGATAAAGCACCACCTCCTTCCAGTGATGCCCATGTGAACATCCTGATGGGAAATGTGGACATATCCCTCTCCATACCCCTGTAGGAGACCGGGGGTCTCACCCATGTAGCAGACGGGGGTGGCAGCCAAGGCACTGCACACTGTGACGTCCAGATGTACTGAGGCCAGGGGAAAAAAGGCCAATCCCAGTTACATGGGTGGGCAAAGAGGATCCCTGTTTGTAACTCAGACCAGCACAATGAACTGGTTACACGCGCAGACAGTCCCACATGAGCCTGCCAACATCGGTGAGGCACTGCTAGCTCCTGGGATAATTAATGGGGCATGAGCCCTGCAGTGTATGGATGGAAGCCCATTATAAAGCCACCTTGCCACTGACTGTCCACAAACCTGTTGAAAACTCTGGTGTAAATGAAATTTTAATTACCTCAAAATGTGAAACATTCAATGTGAGATACTTAAAAAAACCTCTAAGGTATAGAATAGAGATGGGACAAAGGAAAAAAATACAAAAAAGGAAAGACCTTACTGTTGGTCAAAGAAGCAGAACCATCAAACGAACAGTGACTTTATCCATCACAGAGCCTCAGAGCTCAAACACAGGACATTACTTGTTTGGCAGAGAGGAGGCTGGAGGCCTTTGGCTTACATCGATAAAACTGAATACTCATTATACATGCCTTTGGAAAGCCAAAATCTGCTAAGCTAGAAAGCTAACAGGAGGATAAGTATGTGCTCATTTAGAGTCATAGCTAGCAAACAACAGCAAGGTTTCTACCAAAGACATGGAGAGGGGAGTGGTGAGATATTACCACAGAGCAACTTAACTTCCCACACAAACACACACAGAGCCAAGTCTTTAAGGGCTGTGGCCCTGAATCTGCTCCCTGAAGTCTGCTGCTTTTACCAATAAACCAGGCAGGAAGCAGCAGCAAAGAAGAGAGATGAAAGGGAGTCATTGTCAAAGGTACAAGTCTGTGACTGGATTGCTGGGGAAAAAAATTGCTTTTTCAGAATCCAACTCCTGCTCTTGGAGCAGGTTGAGCTGGGCTACCTGTCAAGCAGCTGGGAAGAAATTACAGGAGTCCATGAAGAGAATCTGGTGCATCAAAGTTGCTATAATGGAGAAAATGTATCTACCCTATTCAGTCTTCCCTTTTGCACAGTGTCCTCACCAGAAAGCTGAGAGACCACCTTGGTTACCACGTCCATCCTGCTGAGGCACTGAGTGGGGCAACTCTTCCCTATTTCTCCTATCATCCTACCAGCTGATTGTAAAAGAACAGCTGTAAAAGCTTTCAGCAGTAGTTGTGGGTGGTGATATTAACACTGGAGGGGCAAACCGAAGTTTGTTTTTTTGCTGCAGTTTGATGTTGGAAAACATTTTGCCAGGATGTGTGATGCTGAGATCTGGACTGAGGCCAGCTTCCTTTCAGACATGGGTGTTCATTCTCAGTCAAAGAGAGCTGATGTGCATCTTCTGTTGTAGGAGGGAGAATATAGCTTGGCATTGGATATTATAAAGCTATTTACCTTTCTATGGGGTAATTACAGATAGGCAAGAGGGAGCAGGGAACAACAGTGAATCTTCTTAGGGAGATGGTGCTTCCAGCAAAGAGCTGGTTTGTGAGCAAGCAACTTTGCTTTGTAGATACAGGCAGTCTCCTGACTTAAAAGCATTCTTCAGAAGAGACCTAAAGGAATCCCCCATACTTGGTGAGTGCACTTGAACTGTGAGGGGAATTCATGAATTCTTTTGAAGCAAAGCTGAAGGTTTTCAAGTTGCCTCAGCAGAGACGTCTAGTAGATTGATTTGAGAAGAGATGAAGAACCAGATGGGGGGGCATTCATTTTTTCCTGAATGCCCTTCTGATGAAGGTCTGCAGCAGAACACAGAAGAGGCTCCTCCAGACTTTGCCTCATACTCTGGAAAAGCTTGCTCCATTTTAGCTTACCCGATTCAAACCATTCTAGCCATTCTGTGGCACAGTCCTGTGATGCACTGGACACAGTGGGAAACACCGAGCCAGTTTTCTCCAGTACCTAATAAAGGTATGTGTCATCTTGGACACCTATGCTCCAAATTCTTAAGGGGAATTAAGGATTAAGCAGTTTGGCTGCTGTTTTGCTCTTCTCTGACTTTCCAGTCTTCTAAGATCTTGGCCACACTTGCTTCTGCTGCCTCCTCTTCATAGGCTCCCCCATTCCCACACTGCTTCTCCCTGGACTGCTCGAAACCCAGTGCTTTGGCCTCCTGACTGGCCTAGAGCCATCCCGCTGCCTCTCTGCACTCCTTGAAACCCAGTGATTTGGCCTCCTGACCAGCCTACAGCCATCCTGCTACCTCCACACATTTGCCCTCAACTATGGTAACAATTTAGGTTTCTTTTCTTTGCCTTTGAAACTCCACACAATACTTTATTTTTCTCTTGCACTTATGTCACCCTCCCCAGTTCAACTCCATTAATGCCAATTTAACCAGTCCCTTTGTTTCTGTTTCACACAGCTTAAGTGTGCCAGGCCCTCAAATTCCTCTACCACAAAGCCCCAAAATCAGCAACTCACAGCATTAAACAGAAAAATAACATGTTAAGTTAACCATTCTTCTGGGCTCCATGTCTGCCTGTTACTACACATATCCACCCTGTGCAGAGACACCAGCAGGGGTGCTGGCAGAGGTATCTTTTCTTCCCCCAGTCCTGCAGATGCTGGGAGATGACCTAGCTCTCCGTTAAATATAGAGCAGCAGAAGAGCTGTTCTCAATCACATACTCTGCACATGATCCCCAGTGCTGTTCCAGCAGTGGCAGATTCTCAGGATACCCAACTCTGTTGAGGACTGGTCCACAAACTTCCTTCCATGACATGCAGAGATGCCCTTGAATTTTTCCTCTATTTATGCTCCCCTCTTCCCAGGAAGAGCCAACGAAGTTAAGTAATAGAGAGGGCTTTTCGCAGACTGCCCTGGCTTGAGCCCCCGAACTCTGCTAGGAGACTTTCCCTGCCATCTCTCTGAATCTTTTTCATCCTTCCCTAGGTGTTTTTGCTATGGTCCTCTAGCATAACTCACTTTTGCCAGCTGCATCAAAACTGTTTAAATGCCACTTTAGAGGGTCGCTCCTAGATGATTAAGCAGCATACCCATAATTAATATTAGTCAACAGTTGTAAAGGTAGGGAAGCCCCAGAGGTTGGAGATACAGTTAGAGGCATTGAACTGCATAACAAAATAGGTTTTGTTAGTGCTGGGCTCAAGTCCTTCCACTGGAAATACAAACGGAATGGAATTAATCACAGGTAAGGCACAAATGGACCCTTCAGTTAGTTTCTGGGAAAGCTGCCAAGCTTTCCTTTCAAAAGGCTCTTTATACCACAGCTGTGCATTGTATGTAAAAAGCTCAGATCCCCGGGCACAGTCTAATCCCTGGGTGAGAGCCCAGAAAAGGGCAGGTGTCACATCCATGGCATTTATTTATTGTAAATGAAGAAACGGCTTCTGCCTCTGGCAGGGAAACATTTTAGAAGGCAGATAGAGGGTAGAAAAAATCAAACCTGTGTTAGTCTGAAGCGGAATCTGTGTTACAAAAACACAATGCAGGGTTAATAGCCTGTTATTAACATGCCACTCGGTACCTGGCATTCCCATCTCACATGGAGAATGCATGACGTACATGTGTGGATAACTTGCCTCCTGGTTACTCTGAACTGTTTAGACACAGAAGTACTACAAATGACAACAGACAATGTTACAGATCACTACAATTACTTGAGTGCAGTGAAACCTGCTTTAAGAAATCACTCAAAGTTCCAGCCAAAAGATCAATCACCTACTACAGGATGGGCATTAGCTGACACTCAGACAGATGGTATTAGCCATTCCATGGAATCTGTAAGCAGGCACTTTAGGACCGTGGATGTCTTCAGGGTTATTTTTAGTGCAGGTTTTGCTGTGTCTGCCTCCTCTATGGAAAGCCCATATTTTTTTTCACTTAAAGTATTTCAGTCATTGGCCAAAATATTCCATTTTCAAGTGTTCATTTTTTCAAGAAAAGTAAAATATTATAGGGAGAGCAAATATTCTAATGAAACTTGTCATTATATTAAAACCTCAATTCTCTGTTGAAAAGCAGTTTAACAAGAAAGTAAAATTTCACCCAGGCATAGAGTGTTTCCTGATCTGTTTGCAGGCAACAGAAAAAACATACAACACTCTACTAAGAGAAGGCTTTACCCTAGGAGCTCAGGAAGACCCAGCGCCTGCCTATAAGCCATACTGGATTCACATCTCCCCTCTAACCTAACCCCTTCCTGTAGAACAGGATAGTCTGACTTCATAGAGGAAAACAGAGCTTCATTCAAACCCATCTTAACAAATATTCATTTCAGCCCATCATGATGCAAAGGACAAAAAGAGGAATTTTCCAGCTCCTTCGTCCTCCAACATAATTTCCTGGGTAATTTGTGGCCTAGGGGGAAAACTGATGCTTGCCAACCCCCATGTCTGGAATTTGTAGAACGGAAGTATGAATTGTGTCTGTTGACATACTCTGAGGAACCTCTTCAGACATTTGCTTTAGAGGAATTAAATCCAGAAAGACCATATCAATAAATAAACAGGACACCCATCACAAGCTTCAGCCTCTGAATATTTTTCTGCAACAGAGCAGGCAGGTGTTTCAGGCTGTCCTCTTGCTTTTTGCTTCTTGGAGACATGTGAAAATTGTTTTTTCAATAGTTAATTTTCTGTGACAGAGGCTATATATTGCTATTTCTGAAAGGATATATTTTAAAACATGATTTTCTTTACTTTCTAAGAAATTTTGGATTTCAGGCGGCTAAAACACTGTTGAAACAGTACTTTAGCTCTTAAATTATACAGGCCAGGTTTCTGAAGATACCTACATGCCTGAATTCTTCTAGAATTTGTAAAACTGCTTATTGTTTTGAATTGTTATTTGTTCTAAATAGCTGTCAACATTGGACTGATGGCTATTATTCAAACAGGTCCAAACAGTTCAACTTTTCAAAAGAGTCCATGCGCTCCTGCAGATTTCTTCAGCTGCTTTTAGATGCATTTGTAGAGTTTGTGAAACTCTGCAGGAATTCTGAGGAAACATCTTTGCAAAGTAGTTTCCTGCATCTTTCAACAATCTGTACTGTACAGTATAATCAACACCTCATTAATGGGCTAAATCTTAAAATAAACTACCAATGGGAAGGGTGAAGAGAAAGCTGCAGAACACTGCTGAGTAGGGGGGGATGAAGGACCTCCCAAAGCTTTTCAAATTGCTAGTATATTATACTAGCAGGAATACTCATAGTCTGGAGCCAATGTTTCCCAGTGCAAAGAACCTCCAACATTGCGTCCAGTGGAGCTTCAGGACAACACGTTAAGCACATGCACTTAGGCACACCTGGACTAACACATGCCCTTCAGCAATATATTCCCACAAAGGATCCAAAGTAATGGCAAATAGTAGTTCCATGTCAATACAATGGGGCGAAAGGGAAAAAGTTGTGAGAGATATTACTGGGAGTTAAAAGGTTTTTTTCCTCCAAAAACTAGGCCAAAACCAGTTATGTTCTAAATTGCTGCATGCAGAAAAAGCAGTGGATGAAACTGGCTCATAACAGCACTGCCGGCAATAGTGCTGGCTGGTCTCCATGGAAATGGGTGATCTTACTGAGCTCACACTGAGGTCCAGAGTGGAAATCTAAATCCAGCCTCCTCCAAAGGCCAGAGCAGCTTAACATCTAGGGTTGTGGTTTTGAGTCTTTCTCTTTTCAGCTTGTGGAAATGTCAAGGTCAGACTGGGACAGCTCCAAGATTTCTGTAAACAGGGAACAAAGATGCATCACTCACATTCAGCATGTTATTTTTCAAGATAACCTCTTTGCAAAAATGGAAGAGCACATATGTGTCTATATGAGCTCATGACAGCCACGGCTCCCTCCAGCCAGAGCTGCCGCTGTCCTCCCAGCCTGCAGCACGGTGGCCTGCCGGCATGGTCTGTACAGGTGTACCGGAGCTCTGACATTCCAAGCCAGTAGATCTGGGTGCAGCCTCCTCACCACTCTTTTTAAATTCTGTATTTGGGGGGCCAAACTGAGAGCTATGGCCAGACCTCAAGAACAACCCCTCTTCAGGCAACTACGGTACTCTGACATGAGGCCGGATGGAAATTCAGGTCAAAGCCAAACGCATGCAGCAAATGTCAATCTCAGCTGGAGGCAAATGAGAATTTCCAGTGAGAATTCTGTGGGTTTTCTTTAGGCCATGAAGTGCTCAATGCAGATACTGATAGGCAGAAGTTTGGTTGCATTGTTCTGTTCTTCTCCTGTAACAAGATCACCAGGGTCATCTTCGCTTTGAGGGACTCAACTCTGCTCTCTGCTCTATGAAGCATCTGAAGTTTAGCTCCGGGCTACTCGCTCCAGAAGCGTCTCTCCGACTTTTGTCTCATGCAGCCCTGTCCAAACCACTTTTAGCAGGCTATGCTTGCAAGTGTGTCTGCTTCAGAGATTCAATCTGCCTCGAAACAGCAGTGACTTTCCTCCTCATCTGGTGACCCAAATCCTTCAGTGAGCCACAACAACTTCATTGACAGTTTTAGTGTCAGGGCTTTGCTGGTTTGAACTTTGCTTGCTCTTAGGAAGGTGCCTTAAACTGAGCTCTCCACGTCCTGTCTACTGATACTACTTTCTCCAGAATATGTTGTTTCTGGTCTTCAGTTTGGTAATGACTCAGGCTTACTGCATGACAGCAGTAACCCCAGGGGGAGCAAGTGCAGAGTGATCTGTCTGTTCGGATAGCTCTGCCTCAGCAGCACAGAAATACTGTCATTTCTCAGCTCTTGATCCAATTCAGAATGGTGCAGTTGATTAAGATATTTAAAGGCATGAAGGGCAATGAAAGCGCTCAGTCCCACCGGAAGCCAACAGGAGCCAGGAACTTAACCCTTATTTGTGCCTTTCGAACTCTTCCCTCAGGGTTTTAGTGCAGCAATGAACAACCAATATGCAATTTATTAACTGTGCTTCCCCACTTTATTTCATAGCTTTAAGAAAAGCAATAATATTAGGGACTTCAGCTTAAGCACATATGCACCTGTCTTGTCTGATTTGCCAATTTTCCACCCTATGTTCCAGCACTGGGACTTCTGAAAGTTTTTCTTCTCTTTCTGCTGTCACCATTCTGGCACGTGAAGGGGAGCAGAGTGCCATTCTGCCAGAGGCTGACACAGAGCTGCCAAGGGAATTCTGACACCTGGACCCTGAAATCCTCAAGGTACAGGCATTTTAAAAAACATCTGTACGATAAGAGGAAGCGTACTTCTTTTATTTGGGGTAGTTCTTGTAGCTATTTGTATTTTATCTACAACTTTTTCATTTGTGTGGTGCCTGGCCTTTTTGCATGGCCTGGGAACCTGCGAGAACATTTCTTCAGACAGTGCAAAGCAGAAGGTGAAGGCAGAAGGCCTGCGCTCTTTCCAAAGACCTATTCTACGTTGCTATGCAATTTTTGGAGAGTCTCTCTAGCCAAATTACTCAAATTACAATTTTTTCTCTGCCTTATCTAGGTTGTCACAGTCTCTGAAGCTGAGACTGTTAGAGGTAGAGAACACCTGCATTACCCTATGAGGTGATGGAAAGCTGCCTGTTTGCTTACCTCAGTTTCCCTGTATAAGGGAGGCTAAGATCTTCCCTGTCTCAACTCATTAATGTTTGTAAATTGTTTTGAGACTATGGGATATTTGGAACTATTTACAGAAATGGAAAATGCCATTTCTATTAGGTACAAGTTGCCATGCAATTAAAATACACTGAGCATCACAATATGTAGCAAATGGGACATCTTGTTTTATATCAACCAAGAAATGCTAAGTGACTCTGTGCTTCCTAGTTGCTTATTTTATGCTTTGTGCCCTGATCGACTCATTAAGGAAATGTACTGGGCCAGACTGTGATGTTTAGCACGAGTCGTAATCTCTCCTGAAGTTCCCAGCCCACAGGGAAAAGGATGCCCATTTGGACAAATCAAACTTCTCTCCCCACAGCTTTATAAAACGCAGAGCTCTATAATTCGCTGTGCAGAGAGGGATCTGAACCACAGCTACAGCCCTTCTGCACTTCTTGAAGGAGATTTCCATTCTGTGGGTATATATAAAGCACAGTCTCTGCTCTCAGCCCTTCCAGAGAAGTGGAACAGAATATCCTTTGAATCTCAGCTTTCCTCAGCTGCCTTCTATGGCAGTGACCAGGGAGAAATTTTATTGTCTCTTTCTCCTGCAAATGATTTTATTTTGATTCCTGCCAAAGGGCTGGATAGAGTCTGTCCTCATTTCTGTCTGGGAGAGCTTTGTGAGAGGTCACTTGGACAAGACCGTGGCAATAATTCATGCCATTTGCAGACAATTTTTAAACCCTTACAGTGTCCCAGAATGATTCATGATTTTTCTAAGAATATGAAATTGTGTGTGTGTGTGTGTGTGAATATGCATGTGCATGAAGAGTGAAAACAGGCAGTTCCCCTAGGCCCAGAGGCAGGAACAAAGACCAACACAGATTTTGTCTTTATCTTATTGGGTTTGTTGTGCTATTTTATTTTTTCTTCCCTCCACATTTTAGCTTTTAAGTGAATCCAAAGCAAAAGGATGCACAGTCTTATTTGCTACCATATTGCCTACATGAGACACTGGAAGACCTAGTCGAACATCTCCCAGAGGTATAATCCTACATAAATAACTTATTTTAAAGCTGAACATTTATAAACCCATTGGTTTTGGCTTCAGCCACCCAGGAGAACAGCAGTTCCAACTATCTTCATCCTAGACTACCAGGTCTAAATCTAATCTCCATGAAGTTTTCAATATCATTAGTTTGATATCAGCTTTCATACCAAACAGCACCTTGCTGCTACTTGCTGGATGAACATGCATTAACCCAAGCAAATTCAGAGGGATGAGTCTACAAATCCTAGGATTTGGAATGACTTCATAAAAGTTATCTCTAAAAATTCTCCATAAATACCTATCCATTACAAACTAATCCCAAAGCAAAAGTTCATGGGAACAAAACTCAGAACAATTGCTGGAACAAACGTTCAACATTTGCTCAGGACTTTGAGTCCTGCTTCTTTTGGAGCAAGATACAGGAAATATATCTGTGTAAGTTTTCACTAGCTATGCTAAGCCTGGAACCTTTCAGCATTGAGTGCCTACACCAGAACCTCTGTCCTTTTCAGATTATTTGGGTTATTGCTGCAGGTACTAAAAAGTATTTGCTCCTTGCTGCTGTGTGTTGAATTGGATGAAAAATGGTACTTACTTCCCAGTTAAAGAAAGAGAAGACCTTAGCGACACGTACTATAGGGCATAAGAAAAAGAACAACAATCAAACCCTTTTTACACTTTTCATTACTAAAATAATTTTCTGATATCAGAAAACAGTAAACTTGACTGGGCTTGGGACAGTAAACTTGACTTGGGAGGGACTGATTGTCAATGGCAGCAGTAAAGAAGAGACTGCTGGTGTTAAAACAAGTCTTAAAAGAAAGTATCTAGCCTTCACTAAACAGGTAAGACATTTTCCTCTCCTTGCCTGCCCCACATTCTTCCCTTTTGCTATTATACTTGCATACCCAATGGTAACTCTCTCAAAAGGTTTTGTTACCCTGATTTGTCTGGGTAAGAAAATGTCAAACTGAAAGAATAAATCTGGGGAGACTGCAAGTACAAACACTCACACAGAAGATTTTTAAAAATTATTCTATATGTGTGCTTGTAGCAACCAGTCTCCCCACAAGTTTAGAAGTCCAAATCCCGCATGAAGGGAAAAGAAAATCATGCAAGAGGTCAAAGAAATCCAAAGCAAACATGAATATTAGCTTTGTCGTACAGTCCTATATAGCAAGCTGGGTAAAGTTACTCTCTGGGTTGGTTCAGTTATCAACATCTCTTGGTGTACTGCAATGACCCTTGTGACATTAATTTCACCATTACACATTAGCTTCTGTTGTCTCTCCAGCTCTTTGTTAGCATCAACATTAAGCTGTTCTAGCAGGAGATGTGAATAGCCTGCATGTTTTTAACCCATGCTTCCACAGTGAAAAAAACCGAGACACACAATACAAAAAAAAATAATTCTACATAGTCTAAACAAGCTTTGGGACAGCTGTGCAAAACCAGTATTGCAAGGTTTGCATCTTCTGGGATCGGAATGAGACTGTTTTCTTTAAAATGCATAATTTATCCTACCTTGCTCGCTTTCAGTATCTCAAACATCAAAGGCAACCCTTGTGTGATGAGCTCCTCTGTGTACTCTTCTTCCTGAATGGACTTGAATTCCTTCAATAAGCACTGGATGAGGGGTCTTCTGTGCTGCTGGAAGGATGTTCGCAAGGACTCCAACCATGTGTGCAGTGTCCAGGGAACACCTACAGACGGAGGACAGAGCTCATTCCCAGCTTCAGAGGAGTGTGCGTCCTTTTGCTTTTTTTTTTTTTTTTTTTACCTTTAGTTATGTTAATCTTAAGATTTTAAGCAAAAGCTGCCAAATAACCCTAGAAATCAAATTCCTATTTATCCACAAAGATGAAGACTGATGGTTATCAGGACATCCCAAACCTAATACACAGGGGCGCTCCTCCAAGTGTTATGAGAAGACTGTGGTCTCTTTGCTCATCTAGCCTTCAGCTTCTCTGCTGAGACTGCCAATTTGTGATAATTGCTGTGGTGCTTTGAGATGCGAAAACCTGTTGGAAACTAGATTTACACTAGCTCATTTGTTTGAATGTGGCCCCAGAGAGGTATTAAATGATAAAAAAAGATTTTGGTCACTACCCACCAGTATTCAAACTGGTGGTCCCGCGATTAAAACTTTTTTTAAGCTCTACCCCTAGTCCTCTACTGATCGTTACTATTTCCCCTAAACAGCACTGAGTGAATTAAGTAGATCAGCCTTTTAAGTAGTCATTTGTCATGGCAGAACCACTCTTCAAGAACTTAAAGGGAAATGCTCCCATGCACTGACTGATAAAACACACAGTCCAGGCATTATGCTGGATGTGACCTAGTTTCTGTTCTTGCAGAACACAGCGAGAGGAAACATGTGCTCTGAGCCCTGGGTTTGGCTACAAAAGGTCCTTCCTTCCACTTCAGCAAATGCCCCATGCCCTGAGGGCAGCCCCTTTGCTCCCTTCCCACCCATCCCACAGTGCTTTTCTTGCTCAGCCCTCCGGGTGAGGCTAAGCACATGGCCACCACGGGCTTCCCACTCTGGCGGCAAACGCTGATTCAGGCGAGAAGAGGCCAGGGTGGGAGCACTGTGCCATGCAGAAGTGAGCCCAGCACCCTGGTCTCTCTCTCTGAATGTATGTTAACAGGGTCAGTAAACAAACAGTCCAGACCGATTTCCTTTTGCACTACCTGCCCACCCTTGGCAAAGGCAGGAGCAATTCCCCAAGAGGCCGGTGTGATGTTTAAGCTCCATGTTGGCACAATTAGCCCACTGAGAAGTCAGTTCATTGCTGCTTTACAGGCTGAGTGCAAAAGAGGAGCTGTTCTTAGTTAACACTCTGCCAAGCCAAGGTCAAGATAGTTGCTGGTGGAAACCACTCAGTTGTGCAGAAAAGTGCAGGTGGCCCCTGAGGAGGGTGAGCTGAACTGTGCCAGGAACCCACACAACCCCCCGACACCTTCAGACTGAAGGAAGAAGAACAAGGTGCTGCTCTCACTATGAATGTAACACACAGGACTTGCCACAAAAAGTGATTGCCTGTTTTGTAGGGTCAGATTAGGAAGCAGGAAGCTTAACTGCTCAACTTGTCTCTGCAAAACACTGTCTGAGTGTGCAAAACCAGAGAGTGGACAGATGCACTTCCAGCACAGGCATCAGCAGACCTGACAGAATGGAAACTTCCAGGAAAAGCCGAGCCTCACAACGTGTATGCCATGTGGCATCTGCATTTGTGACGAGACAAGAGAAGCACATGACACCCAGGGGACATCACCCTATTCAGTCAGGGTTCATTGAAACAAAGCTGACTTGACAGATGCCCAGGAACCACAGCTCTAAACCTGTCTTGAACTGACTGAACTCGCCTCTCCCTCTCCTCACCCACAGACCCACTTGGAAACCCCCTACTATTGCTGCTTCCACAGGAATTCATGCAGATTTAACTCTGGTTGGCTTGACCAACAGCTTGAAAACATGTTTCTAAGAGTAGTCTCTCGGAGGAGGGAAAGGAGAGAGGACACCACAACTGACCTATGCTCCTGATGTCAATAGTCACATCCACGTATCCGTGCTCAGCACTGTGATACATGGCTTCCTTCAGGGCTTTCAGTTTGGCCTTGCTGTTGCGGCTGGCGCAAAGTGGAGCTGCTGCAGAATCGGGCAAGTCACTCCCCTCAGCCAATATCTCCTCCAGGGACAGAATATCGCTCTTCTCTTTCTCTGGCTGAGCAAGGAGCTTACGAAACACATTCCTGTCAACCACAGCACAACAGGGAGAGGGAGAGAGAAAAAGAAAGAGAGACACAAAGCAAAGTTAGTGGTTATGCTTTCTTTCTGCCCAGGATGCTTGCTGTGCCATGGCAGGTTAGGACACCTATCCAGCAGGCCGATCAGAAATTATTCCAATTAACGGTCATTAGGTAGGATGGGCTTACAGCAGCCCTGATACAAGCACCACTCCTGCTAGTCCACCTGTACTGCCTGGACCATGTCTGCAAGACTGGCCACGTTGCTGCAATAACAGAAATTGTACAGATGTCATATGTGCAGCAGGACCTCGTAGGAACAGAAACCCATGAGCTAAACATGGCTGAACTTGGGTGGCACCTGCCCCACTCTTCAGGGAGGCTGAATTGCCTTTAGAAAAGTTTTAAGGACTTTCACTTTGAGGACACCACTTGAAAAGGGAGATGTCTGAAGCTGCTGAGAACACCATCACTGCCAATTAACAGTCAAAGCAGTCTGTGTAAGCTGGAGCAACTAGCCATTCAACTAGGCTGATCAGGGCAGGTTCAAGCAAATTTGGGACCACTCTGCAATGCCAGCCATCTAGGCCGCCAAATAGCAAAGCCCAAATTCAACCAGTGGCTTGGTACCCCGCTCCCCTCTGGTTCATACCAGCATAACCTCATTGATCTCAACAGATTTGCTCCTGGGTTTCCGCGGCTGTCAGAAGGGAAACCGGGCCAGCCCCATCCCACCTCCCACGTACCCCGGCGGCTCCGACAGTGGCACCTGTGCAGGCCTGGGGCACGGCACATTCTGAACAAATGAGGGATTCGGGGAGAGAGGGAAAGACAAGGCAGTGTATGTGCACAGTGTACAGCTAGAAAGGTAAGAGACAGTTTTTGTGTGAAAATTAAGTTGTGACTCCACAACATGCACAGCCAGCACCCAAATCAAGGAGAGCCTCAGGTCCTGCTAGGTGACACTGGTACTACGATGCAGCTCCCGCTCACACCAGTTGGCACCAAGGCCCCAGCAGTGAACATAAGATTACAATAAATAAACTGTCCTCTCTGTCCCAGAGATTCCTCATAGGCTTCAGATGGGCAGCGTTGTTTGAACCCACCCCGACATGCCATTAGCATGTTGTTAGGCTGGCAGCTCTTCTCTAAGCAAATAGACGGTAGATCTGTCTCTAACCTGTATCTATGTTCCTCTGGATGGCTACAATCAGAAAAGTAGGAATGTGAAGATCATAATACTAATCCATTACACTGCAATTAACTCCTGAATATTGCAAGATCATGCATGCCAGGTGATTATTTCATTATTTTTTTAAAAAAAATGCAGCATACATACAACATTAACACACAGGACTTTACAGTAAACACAGATGCAGAAACTCTGCTTGGTGACAGTTAAGGCTGCAGCAGCACAAACACAATCCACCCAAACCTCAGAAATACATCCATGAGAAATTCAGAAGGAATGTCTTTGGCATTCCTTTCCACCCTTGCATCAGCTCCCATTTTACAAACATAACATTGCAACACACCACAAAGAGTCCCCCTCCCTTTTTTATCAGAAATCAAAAAGCAATTTGTACCACCAACTGGTCAAATTCACATGCTAGCGAAAAGCCTTATATCTCTGCTCAGCTGGTGGCATGTTTAATTGTTCATGCAGAGCTTCCACCCATCTGCTCAAATCAGACTCCCAGGCAAAAAGTAACCATTTGAACGATGCCACTAGACTTGTTCCCACTCTACCTGTGTCCATGTGCAGCAGCCTGACTGAAAGAGTTCATGTCACCTTGTGGAGTCATGGAAATGCCATTCCTGTACATTGTTCCTATCATGGGGTCAGCTCCTCGCTCCAACAGCAAACTAACCAGTTCAAAATTTCCTGCAAGTCAAGAGACACATTTTTATTTCCTTTAAAGTCCAATATTTGCTCATCTAAATCAGAGATCCCAACTGAAGAAGTTAATACAGTGGGAGGAGAAAGTCCTTACCAGCAGCTGCTGCCAACTGTAAGGGAGTTTCAGAGTAATTTTCCTCTCCATGCTCCAAAGAACCTTCTACCTTTGCTCCAGCATCCAGCAACAGCTATAAAGAAAATTCACCATTTAGAGCAACTGGGGCAGTCACAGTGTTCAGGGTTCATGAACAGTGAAGGATGAGAGTCTAATGCTTCTTGTTCTCTGCAAACCAGATGCAATGGAGACAAGTGACATGCAAATTCTGCCCATAATTTCACAGAGGAAAATTGATTCCTTTTTTCGCTCATTTTACACTGCCAGACACCAGGAGCATTAGTGTCCAACTTCAGAGCCAAAAAAGTGTTACTCAGTGTTTCTGAATGGGAAATGGGGATAAGATCAGTGTTAGGAAGTAAATGCACTGAGGATGGAAGTACTGAAATTTGCCCAACAAGCAGCCTTCCTTCACGGTCTTCTAGAAGGTCAGCACCATCCTAAAATGGATCAGATTTCAACTGCCTCCATCTTTAATATAAAGACATGGCCAAAGAAAGGCAATTCTTAAGAACAAATTGCAGCAGTGAGTCCAAAACCTGTGGTCTCCATCAGGTACACTTCCACATGAATAATAACAGTGATGAAAACAAAACTGGCCAAGGACAACAGGATAGAGCCTGCACTCCACCCCTCTCTTGGCCATTTCTGTCATAGGCTTTCATTATTTTGGAGCTTCGTTAAGTGTGCCACAGACACAACTGTTTTGAAGAATAAACCTGCTCAATTTTTGAGATGCCAAAGCACAGAACCAGCATATTGCACAGGACGTCTTGCTTGGGTAAGGAGACTGAGTGCTTCTCTGTCTTTGGAACAGAACAACGGTTGTTGTTGTCTGCCTCTCCCCCCACCAAGATAGCTTTTTTGTTGTTGTTTTTTAGAATATTATAGTGTAAGAGAGTGTAATGAATGAATAAACAAACATATAAAACAAGTGGTCAGGAAGGAGCACAAGGAGTTGTCAGACTTTCTTTGGTGCAGCTTTGCTTTAAAATTGTCCTATTTAAACCTCATATTGGTTAAGGTTTGAACACAGTATTCATTATATAATAGGTCTATTATATATCAGTACACTCCAGAAGAAGCAGAAGTAACCAATATGAGTATGACAGAGGATACTGGTTTGAGATGGATGTAATTGTAACTGAAGAGGAGAAACAAAAAAAATGAGATGCAGGTAGGGAAATACAATAATACCTGAACTACAGGAATATGTCCATGCAACACAGCAAATGTCAGAGCTGTCCAATGGCGGGTCTCAGGGTGGACGGATGGGTATTTATGAGCAGTACTGACAACCTATAAACAAATTAAAGTTATTTTTTTAATGGCTTTCGAAGACCTATAAGTAATAAAACCCAACCTGCCTGAAAGCCAGGCATGTGAGGGAGTAAATGAAATAGAAAACCTGGGAAAGGTGCTTTATAAAATGTTTGGTTTCATTTTGTCCAGCAAAAATTTTCTTAATACTAGAAGCGTTCATGCTGATTTGACAGCTTGAATAGAGTTCATACCAAATGAAGTCTTTTTACCAACTACTGTAGCTCCACCTAAACCACTGGCCACCAGATACTTTTGCACAAGGTCAAAACATTCACAGCTGTTTACAGCAGCACACACTGGGGAAGCGAGGACTCATCAGGACACTTACAGCTAAGGACCACTCCCCACTGACTCTTGCAGGCTGCGAATCAACAGCCTTGGGATTGCTTCGTGTCCAGAAAAATTCTTTCCACACAAATCAGTGTGACTTTTGTCACTGACATCAAGGAAGGCATGTTGTGATCCCTACACTAGAGTTTAAAGATGTGTTTCCAGGCTCCTTGTCCTTCACTGGAGGAGAAAAGACACTTAAGAACTGATGGGGCAGAGTGGCATTTCAAAGATGTTTTGAAAGAACTCCCTTTTACTGCTTTCTCCTGTCTGAATTGAGTTAAAAAGAGCAGAACAGCTACAGTCAAAAGAGAATCAAACTATATCCTTTAAAAAAAAGTGATACTTCACACATTGCTCCTTCCCTTCTCTATGCTTTCATGCCTCATGCCTCTACTGCAGACCTTGGGTAAAAACTCTTTGCTTCAGTTTCCCTGTCTTCAAGATGGAGATATTAATATTAATGAGGTTCACAGAGATGGTAAAATCTAATGAACGTTTGCAATCTGAGACTGCATAGTCAGATGGAGTGTGACACTGAAATTCAAAGTTTTATTATTGATCTTCAGAGGAGGACTAAAATCAGAGTAAAAGACGCACCATCTCTCTCATCAGCCAGCTCTGCTTTCACTATTTGGTCTGCAGTAGTTTTATCGACATAGGGGAGTAGGGCTGCATTAGCAGACAACATTTCAAAGCTCCACATGCAAACTCTTGCTAGAAGCATATGACCAGTCCCTCAGTCTCAGTGCTAGGGACGAGGGCAGAGTCTGAACAGCCAGTGCAGATCCCACAGCTTGCAAGAGGAGGAAACCTGCACCCGCAGCTGGCCATATCGCCCAGATTTGCCAAAGGGAGAGCTCGAAATGCTCTTCTCTCTTTTGCAGCCCCACAGGGGCGAGTACAGCATGAGCCCTGAAGCAACAGGAGAAGCGTGCTGAGGTCTAAGACAGGCATGGAACTTCTTTGGGTCTGGGTTTGCTCAGAGGGAAGAGGATCAAGCAGCTCGAGCCTTAGGGTTTGGGCTGGGGAGCAAGAACAGCAGAGGGTGAGGATGAGCAGGCTAGGTTCAAGGCAAAGCAGCCCCTCCAATGAGACACACATCCAGCTACTCCTCTTCCTCAAGCATGGACTCCCACTATTGTTTGGGGAAGCCCACGGCAAGCAGAGAAGAAAATTAAGTAGTTTTAACTCCTGTGCTCCTTTTCTTGGTTAGAAATTCTTTTCAGTAGACACGGGGTTTGCAAAAGACCTGCAGTTGACAGGGCTTTTAAGGCCTCAGTTGAGATTTGCTGAGCAGCTACAGGTTCTACCAACTCCACAGCAAATTGCAGCTTCTCAACACATCTGGAAATGAGTCCATTTTCTCTAAAGATGGGCAATCAAAAAGGGAGGCACCCAGCATCTGTGGCTACTTTTGGAAACATATATAACTGACTTGCAAAGTGAAATGGGGAAAATGATGCAGGCACCTGACAGAGTATTTATTTTTGTTCATGGCTGATTTGCCTCTTTTTTTTCCCACATAATTGCCCAATTCTCACAGTTGGTTGTGGTATGCACAAATCATCTTATAATTGCACACCATAATTATTCACAGTTCTTGTCCCAAAGTGTTTTCATTTGACTTTAGAGCAAACACTCTAGAGAAATGAATCAGGGAGGTTCAAATTCCTCACTGGAGCTGTTCTCTCAGATGTCAGCAATTTCAGGAAGACAAAAGTGTTTAAATTTACATTTGGTTCAAGTCTCGAAGATTACTGGAGCAATTGGGAGGACTGGACTTTCTTCTTGTAATGAAAACTTGTCCTAGGAATCAAATGAATGCCACCTCAACCTGGTGAGCAACGAGCAGGGTTAAAGGAAAAATCAGTCTCCATGCCCGTCCAATCTTTGGTCTGTCTATGGAGATGCTAACAAGGGTTCAAGTGTCCAATTACTGTCAGCTCTGAGGGTGGTTTACTTGAACTTTGGGAGGGGAGAGGCAAGAGTGGCTTCCACAAGGAACTGAACTGAAATCATCAAGTGATTTCACATAAGCCACCAAACAGCAATCAGATAGTAATGACTATCAGTCTCTTACAGGTGACATCCATTTCTACTTTTAAATTAAATTTTTTAAAAGTGCAAAATGTCCGGCTGAAAGCAGTGACTACAATTTATTAGCTCTCTCAAATCCAAACAGAACAGATGAAACACAGATAAGTGAAGCAGACAGTTTAATTTACTCATGACCTCAACAGATTGAAACTGGAACCATTAACAAATAATTCCTCTGTGGATTTTCAAATGGCTTTTAAAAATGTACATACCTGCATTGCTCAGAGTAGTAGCACAATCTGTTTGGTGGCCAGATTGTGCAAGTTTGTGATGTGCGTTCATCAAAGAGATGTTTATATTCTGGAAGCTTCAAGCTCCTCATCCAACAGTTTTTAACCCAAGGCATTTCATAAAACAAAACAGTGGATCTCATATTGCACTTGTGTGTTGTGGATGCTTACAAGCAACAACCCAATGCATAGAAATGTTCAAGCTTTGGCAGGTTATCAGAAGGGTATTTCTTTTACCCTCTTCATTTTAACTTAGCTGAGATTCAGGCAGTCCTACCAGTATCATTAGAACTGTGCTAGTATTCATGTCTATATTCATTTGCAGTGTGCAATCACAAATAAATCAACAATATTACCCGTGGGATAAGTCTCCAATGACTTGACCTTTTCTGTGCAGTGGATCCCAATGTTAACCTAATGTAGTTTGATTTCAATATTCATTTCAAGTGTTGCTGCCCAGGATAAGACAACTTTTTTCTATTTTTAATTCTTGGACATTTTTCCCTCTGCTACAGTTTCAGTGGGTGGTTTAAGATGTAAACAAATAACAGAACAAAGATACAATCATAACAAAAAGTCCTCACCTCAGCATTCAGATCTGCTCCAGCATCTAGCAGCATCTGCACCATAGCCTCATCACCCCTGACACAAGCATACATCAGTGGAGTCATGCCCTAATCATTTTTTGGAGTTAAAAAACAAAGGAATTGACAAATTTACCACAGAACTCTTTTGTTTGATTTTTTAAAATAATTATTTAAGTACATATCATCACGACTAACAGTTTGTGTTTAACAAAATCCATTACCTCTGTTACAGACAAGCCCCTCACACTAGCAAAAGCCGACTGCTTAGTAAAATCTCAATTATTTGTTGCCCCATGGTTGGTTGTTTTGTTTCTGTGTTATCCTCAGCACCCTCAGCACAGTGAGTGAAACTAGGCTTGTCATCTTCATCTTCATGCACTAAACTAAGCATCTTTGTCTTTGGGGCCCCAGAAGAGAAATGTTTATATCAAAGCAACTGTATTTCCACCAATATTAAAAAAAAGGCAATCATTCTATTCCATTTTCTATGATCCCTGTTTCATCAAATCTACTTTTTAATTTCTAATTCCTCACAGAGCCTTTAAAAACACCCACAGTTTCTCTTAAGACAGGTTAGATCTGGGCACAGCTTTTTCATGAGGGGCTGGAAATGTAAAAGCTTCGTATAGCACTCCACAGCAAACAATGACTTAATTTTAAATGAAATGCTAGACAGCATTGTTGCAAGTTGCTGGCTCTAGGAAAACACTGCACAGTTTGGAGGAAAACTAGATTAACTGACCCTTCACTACAGAACCGCCACAAAACAATTTGTATTAATCTGAAATATCTGGTGCAGCTGATCACCATTTCCCTTAAGATAAGTATTACTTTGGCAGTGGTAATGAGTCTAGATGAAACCATGAAGATATCATTACATCTACCATAAATTATAATAGAAAAATCTGCTTATTAAATACGGTGGGGGGTGTTGATCAATAGCCACCAATTGTATTACAGTAAATGTACTGCAGCACACAGCTACACTGCACGCATGTTTACAACCTATCTTGAGGTCCCCTAGTAAATTTGCTGTCAGATGATAGCATGCTTGCTGTTTAACCTGAGTGTTGTCGTGAAGTGAAATTATTTTCAAAGACAAGAGAGACGCTCAGCGTAGCCAGAAGCAGAGCCACAACTCTGTTCTTCCCAGCAAGAGCCCAGCACCACTACTTTTGCTGAACTACCCATTTTTCATGTTTCCATGCAGGGCTAAGGATAGGGGCCTCTTAGGCATGTGAAAGTTGCCCTTGTAGAGAAAATATAAGGTTTGACTCTGTAAGATACCGAGATTTCTCAAGCCCCCTTGAAACACATTGAACATTTCACTGGGCACAGGAATTTGGGGCCTGATACCATTATTAACAAGAAGCAACTTCACCTCAGGCAAGGAAGGTTCTTGGGTGACCTGAGCACAGCGAACAGAGGCAGCGAACAGAGGCAGCGAACAGACGCAGCAGTTTGCGCAGCAGTTCGCGCAGAAGGGCACGCGAAGGGACGCGCAAAGGGACCTTCGTTTCTGTTCCCTGTGGTGTAGGTTTCCTCAAGTATGGTCGTGACACGCCGCACAGCACGTTCCCCAGTGGCTGTTGGAGTTGCTGTGTCAGAGGCTGCGACCCAGACCGACCCTCTGACAGTAGATGCGGCTCTCCAGGTCTCAGGCTGCAGGGAGTGCTTGGGGCCTCTCCGGGAGGCCTGGGCTGGCAGCCAGCTCTCCTGCAGGAGGT
>NW_020447199.1:0-211286 GCF_003343035.1 Apteryx rowi | reverse complement strand
AAGCGTGGACAAGCCTTGGCAGTCTTTCCATGATGTCTCTCATGCGAGCCCCTGGCAGGCCACAAACCTCTCTAGACATGAGGTCAGGTCGGCAGATAGATGCCTCCGTCCCCCGCAGCAGGGAGTCCCCCACAACAATCACCCGCTGCTTCTTCCAGGTGTTCCCGCAAGGCACAGGGTCTGTTGTCCCAGGTACTCCCCTTGCAGCCATGCCCATCTCCTCCTCATCCTGGAGGGCGCTAAACCTCTTCTTCAGCTTCAGGTCTTTGGGAGGAGTAGGAGCCTTTCTCCTCCCATGAGCAGTGACCAGTTTCCAGCCTTCTTCTACGATGTCATGATGTACCGTTTCACATGGCACAGAGCCCTCCAGCAGCTCCACTGCTGTGGGGGGTTGGGACTCCTGAAGCTGTACAGTCTCCGAAAATACCCTGTCTATCTCTTGCTCATCTTCTCGGATGCTGCGCAGCCTACTGACCTCCTCCCGCAACTCCCTTACCTGACGACACAGCTCGTCAACAGCAGCACACCTCCTGCAGGAGAGCTGACTGCCAGCCCAGGCCTCCCGGAGAGGCCCCAAGCACTCCCTATAGCCTGAGACCTGTAGAGCTGCATCTATTGCCAGAGGGTCTGTCTGGGTCCAAGCCTCTGACACAGCAACTCCAGCAGCCACTGGGGAATGTGCTCTGCGGCGTGTCACGACTCATATTTCCTTTCTCTTAACTGCATGCTTTCATTTAACTCTGTGAAGCAAACCAGGATAATTTTAAACACTTAAAGTGAGGGACATAGGAAAGTCATCAAATATAATTGTATCTTTCATCCAAAAGCCAGATAAATTCCCATGAACTGCAGAAAATATCCATCCATTACTGTAAAACAGCTTTGAGCAAAAACAAAAACAAAACCCACCAAAATGTCCATAGGAAACCATTTAATTTCTTATTTTGTTCTGTAGTTGCTATTCATGCAGATAAACTCATTCATCTATGCAAGGACACTTAATGATGCCCACACAGGCATTTCATGTCTAACTGTAAAACACTACAATTTCAGTTAGTAACAAGTGAAAGTGGAGACAAATCCATAAATACGAATTCTGCAATTTGCAGAGCTTACGGTTTTGCATGGGGTTTAAGGGTGCATATACAACCCCATTGACTTCACTGAGGCACTAAACAATCATTGACGCCTTGTGTAGTATTTTTGTTAGAAGACCCGTGTACGAAGAAACAAAATCACTATCAGGTATGCTATTTTTTCTAGTGGATGCCTTTGCTGCTCACATCAATATTTTCTGTAAGAAATAAGTTTTATACATGTATTTTCTCCAAAAATTTTGTCAGAAATTTGTATCCACCCAGGAGATACAAATTTATAACATGATTTGTCACATAATGTGTTTGCGACAAACAGTTTAAGATTAAAGGCATATTTATTGTAAGTACTGAAGTGATGAATTAGATGTTGCATGTTTCATCTACACTTGTCAAGATGCTATAGAGCTTGTTAGCAGTCTAAGATATACAATGATTTAATGATGGCTTCAGGTTCCATTTTCTATTTTAGGTTTAGGATTTACAATTATATTGTCATCRTATTTCAAAACAGCAGAATGTTGACTCCTTGCAAAAAAAAATTCACTTATTGACTTAATAAGTATCTATGTAAGAAACAATGATGGCTCACTCAGCAAAAGCATTTTCCTTCACATTGTCCTGCTCAGATGTTTTCTTTATAAAACAAGCAACAACAACATTACCTGAGGAAATAGTTGAGTCAAGAGATGTGAATTCTATCCATGAATTGTATATCCCTGATACACAGACTTTGTGCAACTTCAAGTAAAATTTGCTGACCTGTTTTGGTGATCAGTTCCTCCATATGTACACTGTAGGGAAATTACAAACTTTACAGTTTTGCTGTTAATAATTATATTTTATAAAGTACATTGCTTTTCTTGACTGTAATGTGTATGGAAAGGGTAGTTAAGTACCATCATTTTTGTTTGCACTTGCAAGTGAGTTTAGTTATTCTATTCTCATATATTTTATAACACAGATGGGAACATGCAAATCATTTCTTCTGCTGCAAATTATAACCACGCATTTCTATGACTGTCAATTCATAGCTCAGCAACTGCTTGCCTGCATTATCATTTTAGCAATTATCATCCATAATAACAAATTATCCCAACACTGAGCAACAAAACTCCTCCAAAAAATGCAAATTATCACAGGATCTGAGGGATCCCTTTCATGCTTGTCTTTAAATATTCACTTAAATTTTAAAATAAAGTTGCCTATTTGGGTTTACTCTGAGTATGTGAATTTTATGAGCATATGCATGACCAATATATGATCACATGAACGATGGCTGAAAGAGAAAGAATCATGACTGGGCAATCATGGAGAGCAGGTTTTAAGTTTCCACCAAAACAACTCTCTTGGAAAATCTCTGTGTGAGTGCTGAAGTGGTGTCAGCTTCTGTAGGAAGGAAGAAGCATAAGGCGTGATTAGGAGATTCACTCAGGAGTTTATCCCTTGAATCTGGGGATGTTACTAGTTGGACAAAGAGCAGTCCAGTATGGTGCTATTTGTACCAAATGTGTTACTGAGATTAATAGCAGTCCCTCAGCCTACAGGTTTCTCAATTCACCTCCGATCCTAGTTTTCAGAAATACAGATGACCACAGGAAGAGAGACAATGTAAGAACCATGTCAATGATGGAAAAGGATGTGGGACTAGCAGCAGGAATAGAAATAGGAAACTGGAACTGCAAAATGCTTGTGTCCAGCACAGTCGTCTTTAACCCAGAGCTGACAGCAATCCCACTGATTTTGTGTGGAACTGAGTCAAAAATGACAGCTTGCTTGGGCACGACATGAAATGACTCAGGTGGGAGAGACAGCAAGGTATGCGAGATGAGGAACAAACACCAAAGGAGGACCTGTGGGCTCTGTCTGTACTAATGTCTGTCCATGCTATAATTCACAAGCATGTTTGAACCTGAAGCAATTCACCCTTCAGTTGTACTCTGGTTTTCACCTGTATTCATACATTTCACAATTTGCTGAAATATGTACTGGTGCCATATTGGACAGGGACATGAATGGATGATTTATTAAGCATGGTATAATTATGAAGGTCCTGATGTAATCAGCTGGTATAAATTGGTTATGTCAGCATTTTTTTACAAGGAGATAATGATAGAGGTTTTTTTCTTCACAGGCTCTTCTTACAATTAATTTTACAAGAAAGATGCTTCAGGCACTTTGCTTCTCACACATCTTACATCTTTCATGGTACACTGTGGAGGAGAGAGGAGAAAAATGTTATATAAGCTCTAGGATTCTCTTTTTATATTGCAAATGCTATACCAGCTCCCCTTTGACACTTAATATGAGCACAATAGTAAGAATAGCATTGGCAGCGAACATCAGAATGTGGATCACGGTTGCAGTGGAAATGTAGGCAGAATGTGGTTTTATTGGTTATAGTTGCCAAACAGTTCCTTTATTTTCTTAATGAAACTTCCTCTTTGAGAGGATGATGCTTGTGCTATTTGCATGGTAAATATAGAAACCTATATGTAAACATGAAGGAGGCTGGAATTTCTTTCTTCTTGTAAAGTTGTTAGGGAAAATATCAATTTGATTTTGTCCATAAAATATACTCTCTATCTTCGCTCCATATATAAAGATAGCTTACCAAATAGATACTCTGAATAAAAAACACTATTTAAACTAACTATAGTTGAACTTACTATTTATCATTTATCACAGGAATAAGGATAAAATGGTCAGATGTCAGTAATTATCAACAGATTTAAATGTTCATAACAGATTGAAGCAACAAAACACGCTTTTAAATATGAAATACTCAACAGTGGGAAAACACATGCGATACTTAAAAATGAAATACAGTTTTAAATTTAATGCATTTTTCAGTTATACTAAAATATGTTAAGGCAACACTGACAAAACATCTAGCTGCAGACCTGCCCARTACTCACCCTGGGTAAAGCCAAAAGGCACATTAGCTTGCGTCAGGGGAAGTGGTTGCCTCCTTGAGCCCACTATGAGCTCCTCATCCAGCAGCCGGCCTGGGAAAGGGCACCCACCGGGGATCCTCTGCCCCCCAGATGGCCAGCCCAGCCAAAACCCATGGTTTAGACTGCTTCAACTGCTAAAGGTATGGGTTTGGCAGTTGCTGTTTTCCTGAGTGAAAGTCCCCCACAAAGAGAAAGAAATGCACAGAGATCCCAGTGGGAAAAGGAAACAAGCAGCAGAGTGTTCCTCTATGCACTTGGAAAATGCAAGGAAAAAGCTTTCTTTAACCTTCTTCGTAATCTTAGGTTTACTTTTGATACTAGTATGCAAGACCAGGATGATTTTTCAAGTAAAATTCCTCTTTGATGTGTATGGTTTTGAATCAGCAATATATTGAGCTATACTGCTGCCAGCCTGGTTGCTATGACTGTATGCTAGCTGCACAGTATGACCGTAGTTATACTACATGAATATCTGTTTAATTACAGAGGATTCAATCAAGACCAGGGTCTCCACCTCAAACCACCGGATGAGAGTCACAAACAACAGCACAAGATGAAAATGCTCAGCCTTTAGCCGCCTAAATTAATATTTAGCTCTAGACGGCCTGTTTCCAGAGGGGAATCTCCTGATTGACATAAACAAAGGGGCATGACAGATTGGTCTGTCCTGTTTCTCTTTCCTTTCCCCTTTGTTGCTGCCTACTTATAAGCCACCCTTCCCCTTACTCAAATTCTTTTTTTTTCTTTCTTTTAGGAAAAGTCGGGTGGGTTATATTGGCAATTAGCCCAGAGACTGAGGGAGAGGGAGGGTAATTAGTCTAACGGTTATTGTAGGGCCAGATGGATGCAAGTCAGAATCACAGACTAGCCAGGAGGTGAGGAAGCTCCCTTTAATTTATGTATGTGAGGGGTAATGGTTACTTTTGAGTTGCAAAGAAAGAAGGGAAAGGAAGGGCTGGGCTGGGCTGTAGGCAAAGACAGAGAGTATGATGATTTTGTCTATGTTTTATTTTTTACCCTGTTTTGTTTGATAAGATTTTGCAGGTAATCTCTCCCTGTTCAGGATATGACAAAAAGAGCAGTTACCACACCTTGCATAGGAAGTGTGGGGGGATGCTCCCAGCTTCCCCTTCCCCCCCATACACATCTGGTGCCAGTTACAAGTAGCCTGAATTCCTGTGTTTTACGCTCCAAAAGGGAGGATGTCAAGACTTTGAGATAAGGCCTGCTTGGGCCCCCAGGACCTTGAGAAACAAAAGCCTCCTCTCACCGCTGGGGCAGTGTTAATTGCTGTGGTCAGGACCGTCTCCTCCTCATCAGGACCCTGAGAGATAACACCTGCTTCCACTGCTGGGGCCCCCTTGCGGACTGGAATTAACTCCTTCGTAGCYCAGCTACGGGATCTCTCCTTGGGACCCCACTGCAAGAGTCAAGCAGTCGTTCGCAGTCACTCAGACTCCTTTCTTCAGTGCTGAAGGGTGCGCGAGGCAGCTAGCCTGCCGCTGGGGGTGCTCGGCCACCCCCCCCCAACCCGTGACCGTGGGTGCCATGGTCATAACAAGGACGGAGGAGAGTTGGAGCCTGCAGCAGCCAAGAGCCAGGGACTGCGCCTGCGTGAAGAGAACGGCAGCTGGCCTAGCGACGCCACCTCCACCTTCCCCTGAAGGGTAGGAAGAGGTTGGCCCCGGAGGCCGCCTTGGGCTCTTCGCGGGTGACAGYGGGTCTGCCAGCTCGCGGAGCCCCTCGGGACGGGGACGCCCTCCCGCAGTTACTTCCCTGGGATTAAATGTGTGCGTTGGCCGCTGAGGCAACGCGTGGGTAAGACCGATCAGAATTGGTTTGCCTAGTTCATTCGTTTGGGTATTTACAGTTGGTATAAATTAGCTATCCTTTTCTGTTTACTAAGTAGTTACTGTTAGCATAACTCTTAGTGTCATTAGAAATACCTGTTCTAGTTGAGCTGAGTTTCTGTTAACAAGAATTCTTGCTTTGCACCATTGCAGCTTCTGTAGTAAATTTTGGTCTTTGAAACAAGTTGCGGAGTCATGCAGTAAATCTCCTCTCCCCCTCCTCCCCTCCCTCGCGCCACACGAAACCCACACGGTCCGGGACTGTAAGATAGTCGGTCGTCCCGCGACAGGAAGGTTTGGGGCTTAAAAGGGCTTTTCTTTGATAAGGGAGTATGCTTTCTTTCCAGTTCTGTTCTTATGTGTAGCATGCTCTTTTGGATTTTATATGGACATGTAGCTATTCATCTAAACAAAAGGTACTGGGGAATGGGGGAATCTTCTAGGCAGGCTACATAGGAACTTCAAAAGTAGATGGTTAAGTGTATTTGAAATAAACATACGGATGTAAATAAGACAAAGACTACCATGACAAATCCAACTACAGTACTTAGATTCAAAGTTCAGGAGAACAGGGACAAACTAATCTTAGCTAGTTTTAGGATGAGCTTTGAAAGGAACACAGCTACATTAGCAAAAGAACCATTGCCCCCTGTTTTCTATCGGATTTAGAAAAAATGCATTTAATTCATCCCTCTCCGCTAACAATTCAGTTTCTGTCAAATAGAAGATATGAATAGTGGCCTTGGGTSAAATATGACTAACTCATCTTTGCAGTATTATATAACTGAATATTTACTTAATATTCTGAATATCTTCAGCTGCTCAAGTAAAAATTGCAACAAGTCTGGAACAGTAGAAGGTAAAAATCCTGAAATGTCCTTGACAGTGATGGCAAACATCAACAAGCTTTACTTTCTGCAACTTACAATTGTATATTGAAAATGTAGAAATACATAAATTATTTTCTTGAAGGTTAAATTGTCTTAATTCTTGGATTTAAGTAATTTAGCACAGAGCAGTGAATTTAGGGTTTTAACTAGAAAGAGGTTTCTAATGTTGTCTTCATTAAAACCCTTTAATAAAATTCTTGTTCTCTCACAAAATTATCTTGAAATAAAAATGTGTAGTCTAATTGTAAAATATTTGCTTTAATTGTGGATTATCTGGGGGGAAAACTACATTACAGTTTTTAATTAAATGCATAATGTTTCTTTGACCAATATTTAACAATGGCATAGTTGAGAATAAATTCTAATTTTGGTTTAAAGAGCTCAAAATCTCTTCAGAATAGGAAATTCAGAGAACTTTGTATAATGACAATGAAAACTCCTTTATGTCACTAGTTCTGTGATTCACACAAATAAAGAGTCTCCTTTGTGAGTGTGAGAAGGGCCGGAAACCCAGGTGGCCTAAATCAATTTAACTCTGTAGGAAACAATGCAATTGGTTTGATTAACAACAGTAAAAATCTCAGGAAGGTCTAGTTCAAGGTAGGAGTTTATATTTCCTTCCCCTAGAAAGCAGAAGGGTAATTCTGCCTTAAGCAAATGTTTAACTTGAATTCATAACTCCAGAAGAACTTCATCTTGAAGACAGCTAGTGTAGATGGGAAACATTGCAGACAGGTGTTCTGAGGATTATCTTTAGAGAAGGTGAGAAAGGAAGGGGGAAAAAAAAAGCACAAAAAGGAGTTGTTCTATTCTGATTTTGTGTAAATGGCTGGTACTCAAAAGAATGCATAATCATTCAGTATTTTGTTTTCATGAAATAAGTTCACATAGAGATAATAGCCTGTCAAAACTCAAAAAGTCTCATAAGACACATTGGTTTTGGTATTTTGTTCCAAAGACTTGAAATTTGAGAATATCAGAATGGAGTATTTTGATGTTTAAAGAGATACATGATTTTTTTTTTCTTTAAACCAACTCTTGGTTTTGAAGTTCAAGTTCAAGTAAAGCTAAAATTTAAGATTTAAATTTCTAAAATTCTCTGTTATCTTTCAGAGATAGTACTAGATTTCTGAAGGATGGGAACTTCAGCTCAGCATTAGAATTAGTGTCAGCATAAAACTACGTTCATTTCTTTCTCTGTAATCAAAAATTAATACAGTTTGAAATATGGCAATAAGACAAAAAATTGGATGAAATGAGGAAGTGTCCCTCATCAGTTGTCAAATATTCCAATCTCCTTTACTTATCTATTTAGTATCCTGTGAAGGCCTTGCTTATATAGTAATTAATAATATTCAGTTAATCCTGGTTTTGGCAAGAGATTTGAAATGTCATATCTTAGATGCTGAGGGCCTGATTTATTGCTCCGCTGCTTAGCATTCTGTTTATTAGAGCAGCATGATGCTTATTCAAAGTGGTGCCTTCTTCCATGCACTTTACATATCYGGGAGGGAGGCAAGAGGTATGAGACATTCGAAAGATTTCCATTTTCTGCTTTTACAGAAGACTGACTTTGGGAAGGAAGGCAGTCATTTCTTAAAGTGTTCAGGGAGTAATTTCTCCTCTTTTCTTATATTTTGGGTTATAATTTTGGCCCTGATATGTGTGTGTTGGTGTGATATCACAGAGTCTTCTGCACTTCTTTAAAGTGAGGCTGGCAATTTTCTCTGTGATATTAGTTCAGAAAGTGGAAACTGTTCTTCTTACTCCTTGTTATTGGGGAAAAATGGACTTTTTTCTTTACCTTTTACTCTTTTATGATAAAAGGCAAGTTCCTGAAGATATCTTCTATCCCTGTGCAATATTCAAATGTCTCTAGAACTATTAAAAAGGCCGCTGCCATTGTCTCCTTGGTTTAAATTGGCTGAATTCACTTCTCTAGGGTTCTCATTATTTGGATGTTGTATTACCCTTTATTTTCTTAATTTGCCATTTGTGGCAGGCTGCATATTCGAGTCTAATTGGAGGATTCGAATATTCTGTTGGCAGAGGATTTTTCCAGGCCTGAATAGTATTATACTAGCACTGTCCATCTGTATCGGACAATGATCCCAAAACAAAACTGCATCATTTCTAAACTAAAACTAAAAGCATATTTCTCAAGAATGATGAATTCCTAGTTTTCCCTTTCTTGCCTAATGCTTCTACCTACTGTTAGCAGAATAAAACAATATAATACAACTGAGTGAACAGAACACAAAGAGAAAACACTTCCYACTTGCAGAGAAATATGAGGAAATGTGCTCAGAGTAACTCTGTTGAAG
Source organism: Apteryx rowi (assembly GCF_003343035.1). Lineage (NCBI taxonomy): Eukaryota > Metazoa > Chordata > Aves > Apterygiformes > Apterygidae > Apteryx > Apteryx rowi. Next base: position 202,171 of record NW_020447199.1, on the reverse strand, counting down.
TCTTTTTGGATTTTTACTGAGTATGACCAAAATCAGAGCCTGGTCCATGCTGCAAAAGGAGTCCTATTAAGTGTAAGCACCTCAGCTGCCAGCCAACAGCTCTGAGTGTATCTGACGTAGTTTTAAGCCACTGCCAAGTTGTTTAGGGCAGCAGGAGATGAGTTCAGATGCTTTCATAAGGAGGAGCTGCCCACAGGTATGATGGGAGAGCCAAATTCTTTCACCACCAGTCTCATAAAGAGATAGATACCCTAATACCAACAGTACATCTGCTATGTTGTATAGGAGACTGGAAGGTGAGGACTTTTCAGTTTCATGTCTAGTTCATCTAGAGGCATTGCATGCAAGCAAAGCAGTGGTTTTGTTTCATGTTAAAAACTGTACTCCCCATTATTATTTAACATTTCCCCACACATGAGAGGGTGGGATGAAGAACTTACTGTCTTGCTGTCTGGGTACAGGTAGTCCTGCTATTGCACATTTGGTCCAATAGTCATACAATTTGTGGAAAAGCTGAGGGAAATCAGGCCAGAATGCAAGCAGAAAGTGTGTTGATGTGGGTGTTACTATCTCAGTGAAGGACATCCAGTGAAACTTCACAGCCTGTGGTCTTAGGTTAGCAGGGACTAGTATATCTGTAATAAAGCATGTTTTGATATTAATGTAACTGTGCCATGGTTTTTTTGTGTCTTTATGAAAATAAATCAGCCTTGGAGGAGATAATTCCAGATCTAGTTGCCTTCTTGCATTCCTGAGTCTAGAGCATGTTTTGTGGCTCTTGGGTCCCTTCTCTTCTGCAACAGCAAACTCTCAACTTGGCTTTCTTGAGAATCAAATGGTCTGATGACCTTGAGTGCAGAGACACCCAAGTGGCTTTGTGTGCCCCATAGCAGAGATGCTATGTTTGAGAGACATGATGTCTGAGACTGTTAACACTGAGATAGGATTTGCTATAGGAAGCACTGCTCTGCTCGAAGGCAGGTGTTCTGCTTCAAGATTTGACATATTATGTCCCCATAGCACTGTAATGTAATATAATTCTAGAATTATATTAGCTTCCTGATGGAGGAAAATGAGGCATAAAGATTGTGTAATTTTCCCAAGGCAAGTCAGTGCCAGAGCTAGGAACAGAATATTAATAGGCAATAGTATTGTTGGAATATCACAATTTGAATTGTCCACCATATTGCAGGATGCCAAAGCAACTAGATGCTGACACTGTGCATAGTAGCACATAACAAAGCTAGTCCAATGCCTGTTTTACTACTGTCATGCTGCAGCTCCCAGAGCTGAGCTGCCCCTCTGCCCCAGCAGCAGTAAGGAGGGAGGACTGGAGGAGTGCCTTGAACCCTCTCCCTGCACTTTCCCCCTCCCCAGCAGTGCGGGAGTAGAGCACTGGCATTTGCACATGTGGAGGCAATGGGTGCTTGTGGACCCACGTTACAAGTGAGTGGGAGAAGGAACTGAACTGGAGTTGGAGGAGATCCCAGCACTGTTTTGCGCTGTAGCTTCTTCCACTGTGGAGCAAGTCCCTTGGTTATTGGTCCCAGTGGCCTAGCAAAAGGAGATCATCTGGAGAAAAGGAACTTAATGAGAACAGACTGAGCGCAACCTCCCCCATCACCAGCCCTCTCCTGCCAACTGATCCCTTCTTGCTGAGGCTCGGCTAGTGTCTCTGTACTTCCAGAAGGAACTTTTGGGAACTGGTCCTGTGAAAGGTTCAAATGGCATCATTTCTCACCTGAACCAAGTCCAGGCAGGCCAACTTTTCCACCCCAGCTGGCACCATAGTTCTGTAAAGCTCCACRTGTGGAATGAGGAAGAAGGCAGAGAGCTGTGCAGGACCAAGGAGCCTGACAGAGATCTGCTTCCTTTGATACCCAAGCTCTTATCCATCAGCCAATCTCCTAAAGATTAGGAACGAATGAACAAAACATTGGAGGAGTGAGAGGGAGGGCAGGAAAAAAGTGGAAAATGAATTTAAGAGCATTTTTGGATTTCCTATCTTAGTTTCAGACTCAAGTCAACTCTTTAATAAATCCCTGAGACTGTGTGGCCAGCCAGTTGCCCAGCTCTCCCAGTATGTCACAATGTTTCTTCCACTTCCCATCTTCCTCAGTCATGACAATAAACATGTTATGTTGCTGCTTTAATGTATTATTTACTTAAAACGATACTTAAAGTTGTGGCTGCCAGCTGACCAAATTCACACAGATCAAGGGAAGAGTCTTTCTAAGGGAAAAACATTTCTGAGGAAGTTCCTTGCTTCTTACTCTTTCATTGTGACCATGAATGAAAACCAGGAAAAATTGCTTCTTGAGGTATAGAAAAAGCCCTTTTTCTTCTCGGACAGTAATTGCAACAAGAGGTAAAATAAAGGACCCATATTTCCAATGCTATCTTATAATATCCTTGTGTCAAGATACAAGCCTGAGCATCAGTGCCTGGTTTACAAAACAAAACATGATTCTCAACAGACCATTGCAGTTTTGAAGGTCCCATAAGGTTCATCTCTTCTGATGTGCATTATTAACTGGCATCCTGTAATCTTCCTCTGACCTTTTGTAAGGGGGTAGCACCCGTTATACACGGCTAAGCGGTTGGTTGTCATTATTCCAACAYGCTGAAACTAGGTACCAAGCTCTGCTGGTGATTAAATGAAACATTTTGAAAAGGTAGCTTTTTGTCATGTGTAATTATGAATGTTTCTGCCACCTGCACAAAGTCAGAGGTTTTAAAAAAATTCACCAGAAAGGAAAGAATAATCATTCTCCAGCCTTGAGGTATAAAATGCTGGATTCTACCTAGTTATCTATGTTTCAACTATCTTTTAAAAACTTTGTTTTCTATAGCAATAACAGTGTTTGACAAGCATTGTAACATGGTCATTATTCTTTATACCATCTTAAAATTAGATATGTTTTAAATGAATGCTCTCTTTAAATTAAGGCCAGATTCGATCATCCTTTCTTGGGCTGAATAACCTCTTATACCATGACTGATCTCTTGTTAATCAAAGGCCTGTTTCTTGGAATAAAGAAGCAGACAATGAGGGAAAGCTTGAAGAAATCTGCTGTTCAGAACTTGATCCAGAGTGTGCAGATGAGCAATGACAAATTCCTTAAAGTTTAGGTGATTTGCTTCTGCTGACTGTGCAGTGTATATTGCGGTAAGTCACTTCCAGACAAACATAAACTCTTGCCCCAGAATTTTGGATATAAAACCTAATAGCATACCCACGGATTCTCTTCCAAAGATCTGAATTTCCAATGTAATAGTGCCGTCAACATCATGAGGTTAATGATGGCCTCAGAGTATTTTCTCATCTGCTGAATTTCAGATACAGACAGATTTACCAAACCTGCATCACAAAAAAACAAGATAGTGTTGCCAAAATGAATTTATATAGCAAAGAATTTGAAATGAGGGGTAAATGGAGAAACTGTTAAACCAATGATTTTTATTGATGTATGGAGCAGAGACTATAAGACTGAAATGGTGAAAAGGGATTCAAGAACAGAATAATTTCCTGAAAATCAAAGATCCTTTGCGATTTAAAAATACATGTATCTGTTTGTAGGACCTGACCGTGCAGCTTAATCTGCATTCTCCATCCATTCCTCTAGCTGAGATTTTCAGCAATGCAGAGCAACTGAAGGAACAGAATTAAAACTGCAAATATTATATATCTTTTTGTGATTGTATAACAGTAACTATGATTGGCTTCAACACTCAGATTCCTAGCATATTATTGGTCATTAACAAAATTACAGTGCACAATTATTTTGATTTTTACACGTTGTTTCAAAATCTAGACTACATTAGCTTCAGTTTTCATTTAGCTTTGTGTTCAGCAATGTTACAATAGCAAGGAATGCAGTCAGTTCTTCACTAATTACCAAATATTTGTATTACTCAATAAATCTAACCATTTACATTTTGTTTAGCACCAGCTGTTGCTGTTTTCTCAGAGCTTGTATTTAAGCTAAATGTTCAACCCATGAGCAGGAATACTGCAGGAAATGTTTGAGAGACACGCTTGTTGAGAAGCTGCTGATCCCAAAACATGCTGTAAGTGAATTTGCATAGACAAATTAAATGACCCATATCAACTTCTAATGCTAACAAATACTATCATGAAAGTGACAGGRAGCATATTTCTACCCCTTAACCATTAATGAAGCTACACAAGTAAATTAGGTTATGCCACTCCATCTTCATAAATTGCTGATTCAATAAATCACACTTGAGAAACAGCTGAGTAATTACAGGATGATGCTCGAAGCAATAGGAGCCTCATTTGCATATTAACAGACATTTGTTACAATAATTTCTGTCATGGACTGGTAAATGTTAAACATGATTAATTCCATGAGCAGTGCAGTTTGACTTCTCCAATGCACAGTAAAGAGCGGCATTCCAAAGGCTGCAAAGGCAGTGTGTGCTTTTCCACAACAGTAAAGTATTCAGGTCTAATTAGCAACAAAAACGCCCACAGGTACATATTTCTCAGAAAATATTTTTCCTCAGTTTCTTATCAGCATCTTGGGAAGCAGCCTCAAAAGCCTGGAAAAAAGGAAAAAAAAAATGAAATTTTTCTAAGCACCAAGTAAAGCATATTCATAGTTCTTCTTTTCAAACGTCTAAATAGACCTAGAGAGAAGATGAAACAGCTTTCCACACAGGGTTAAGGCTGGTTTTATTTTATTTGCAAATTTCTTCRCCTACAAGGCATAGCAGCATGTATCATGTAAAATTTCTAATGAGCTTTTTATCAGAGGATTTCTTTGTTTTTTTGTTTGTTCCCACTGATGGTAACAGAGAATTTGGTTGTATTTATACCACTCTGCTTGATAAATCTGTGACAGTAACACAGGCATCTAGTTCACCTTAGTAAAAGCTGATTTGCTTTTTAACGATTATCTGTTCTTTCTGTGTACTTAGAATTGCTTAGGAGGAAAATTCAATAGTTTCCTAAGCAATATAACTATGTACCCTTTTTGTACCAATAAATAGTCACTTAGAGAACTACAAGATGTAAGAGGTAGAAATGTATATCAGCAGAACCTAGAGCTGACTTGCCTCATGAGCCAAAATGATGAAATGTTACCAAACCTCTCCAGAAGGCTGTTGCAGCTGATCTGAAATATATGGTTCTAAGAAGAATTGATTGCAAAGCCATGTTCTGTTTCAGATTCGGTGTATTAAGGGTCTCCCACACCAGTCAAAAATAGCCTACTGGGATTAACTGAGCAACATGACCTAGTGGGCAAAGCTGCTTACAGGAGAATGTTAGCCTATCAGTTTTCCTACACCAGCTTTAAGATAGACACAACACTTTCACAGGAAATTCACCTTTCATACCGAAGATTTACAGAGGGTTTGGGGCAGTTTTTTTTTTTTTCTCCTCCCCTACCCCCAAATTATGGGTCTAAATATATATCTAACTTTGGGAGAATCCTGTTTCGCACAAAGGACGTCTGCAGAGATTAATCACTTTAGTAAATTGTCTAGAGAGGGAGGACGTGAATGCACACCAGAACTGTAAATTGTTCCCAGTCCTAAAATTCTTTCTGGGTAAGAGAGARCAAAGTCTCATTTTCACTGAATGCGTTGCTCCCCTGTCTCTTTACCACCAGAACATGTACTAAGGCATCTCCAGCTTGAGAAAACACAATGACTCAGAGCACTTATGTGGAGCCCCCCCAGCCTCATCCTCCCATTAGCGGAGAGTTGGATGCCTCTGAAGTGCAATGTACMTGCTGACTAAGGGCTATCTTGAACAGGTCAATAGGAATGTTAGGCACAAGGGCATGTCTAACTTCCCTCCTTTCTCTACAGCATGAATCACAGCCACAGGTAAATTGTCTCTGCCCCTTAGAGATCAAAATAGCCATGTTGGTGTACTAAAGCTGGCTGTGAAGAGCAAACCCTATATAAAGAGGATATGGAGAGTCCTTCTTCTTGAATGAGTCTGTCATGTTGTTTCTTTTTACTCAAAAATTCCCTGCCTTGAGTGAAAGATGTTGCTTCAACAGTGAATAAAAAAAGGCTCTAGAATCAGAGATCTTCCTAATGAAAGTGAAGTGTTATGTCCTATCAATTCCCGAGCAATAAGGCACTTAGCAGTACTGTTAATGACAGCTTTCTTCAGCAGGGCAATCCAGAAAAATACAAGCATTTTCATTTGCAGGAGAACTCYGTCCACAGTGCAGGACTTTGCTGTCTTCCAAGTTGTAATAATGCAATACATTCTGCAAAAGAGAACAGTGTGAATCAGTGTGGGACCTAATAACTGCAAAAAGCAGCAATTCCCTTACAGAACAAAGAATCTTACTAGCAAACCTGACATGAGCATTCAAAATTATCTGCGCCTGCATTTCTTTCTTTTTTTTTTTTTTGGTGGACTTTAATATCTTGGCTTTCATCAGGGAATGTCTAAATGGTTAGAGATGTCTCTGTCTTATGTAATACTATCACGGTTGGGGTCATCAGGGGCATCTGAGCTGGGAATGCCGTGATAAAAAGTAAGAAAGAAACAGAGGAGAAGAAGAATTAAAGAACATTGCATTCTGAGGCAACACCTCTCATTTCTCCAAGGGTCTAACACTGCTCAGAAGGATGTTCCTCTGAAGGTACCAAAGATATTAGCAGCAGCAGAATCAGAAGTCAAGCTTTTACCTCCATGGATAGTAACAAAAATATTCTTTTACTAATGGCTTAAGTGACTCCCATAACTCTCAATATTTATATTTCATTTTAATCCATTTGTTTGTTTATGGATGCAGAGTCATAAATTGCAGAGTCACAAATCACAGAATCCCTGAATACTGGGGTTCATATTTAGCTTTTGGAATTTGCTGAAAGATGGATAAAAATTCATTTGGTGAAACAGTTTCATTTTCGCCCAGATCATTCATTTTAGAGTACGTTGTTGAACTTTCTAGACAAATGGCAGAGGTCTTTTGGGGGATGTCAGGGGGTTATCTTTTCACTAAGACAGAAATCCAAATGCAAAAGTAGGCACTAAACAATATTAGGAAGATTTCTTACAGTTCCTGAAGGAACATAAACTCATGAGTGAAGTACAGTAAACCAGAAATATTGTGTAAATATCAAGAATGTCAACATTAATCAAACTATTACAGACTATTGCTGTTATTGGATTGCTTCTCCTCAACAGAACTGACTCCACAAATGATGGTAAGGGAAAAAAAKCATGCATATTTTGAGAGATCCACCATCACAAACCCACAGATACACAAGGATAAACATGTATAAAGACATATAAAGACCCTTCCTTTCTGGAGAGAGGCAGAAGTCAGAGAGTCAACAGTCACATTTTTGCTGGCAATTTATAAGCTGTCTACTTTAATTTTTAATATAGGCAATGTAATTCYAAGTGGGGTATTTGTTTCTATGAAAAAATAGGACCTCCTAAAAATGAATGGATTTCTTTTTGTTAGTCTCACTACTGGGCCTAAAAAGGACTTTAAAAAAGCAGTGAAGAAGAGAGACTGTTCTTTGAACTGCCTCAAACTTTATCCTTGCTTCCTTATTTTTTGTTGTGTTTGTTCATTGTCCAAAATAATTAAGCAAAAACAATCCTAGTACAGAAGTAAACAAAGAGGCAGACTAAATGTTCAAGTTGATGAAACAGTTTCATGGAGCTGAASCCCTGATAAATGCATGAATCATACAGCACGGCTTCTTGTGATACCAATGGCATTAGAAGACAGAAGGATAATGTAAGAAAAGAATACAGAAGTTGGTACAATAAATTGTATTTGGTGTATATAACTTTTTGCTTAGTCAAATTATACTTAATGTTATTTTACTCAACAAACATGCCAGGTAATTTTATGTTAAACAGAAATAAATTGCTATGCTAGTGCAGTTACCCTTTCATAACATTGAACTGTTTTTTGCTGTTTCATAAGTTGCATAATAGAGTTTAATGCAATGTTTCTTTTTTAAATGATGTATCCCTTGAGACCAATATTTAAGCATTTGTCAGGTCAAGATTTGCTGAAAACCTATCTAAAAAATAGCTCCCTCAAAGCACAGACAGGGAAAACATTTCACTGCTGCTTCCTAACCTCCCAGGTTATAAAACATAACAGGGCCATATTGTCGCTATCTGCATCAATTCCCTTTCAAATCAGAAACTTTCTGCAAAAATTGTTTCTCTGAGCAAGATCCCTGCATAAATTAAAAAAAATATCAACAAAGAGGAGAAGGATAAAATGTCAAGATGAATGTAAAACAGACCAATCACACTTCACAGAATCACAGAATGGTTGAGGTTGGAAGGGACCTCTGGAGATCATCTAGTCCAACCCCCCTGCTCAAGCAGGGTCACCTAGAGCACGTTGCACAGGATTGCGTCCAGGCGGGTTTTGAATATCTCCAGAGAAGRAGACTCCACAACCTCTCTGGGCAACTGTTCCAGTGCTCTGTCACCCTCACAGTGAAAAAGTTTTTCCTCATGTTCAGATGGAAGCGTCTGTGTTTCAGTTTGTGCCCATTGCCTCGCGTCCTGTCGCTCGGCACCACTAAAAAGAGTCTGGCTCCATCCTCTTGACACCCTCCCTTCARATACTTGTACACGTTGATAAGATCTCCTCTCAGCCTTCTCTTCTCCAGGCTAAACAGGCCCAGCTCTCTCAGTCTTTCCTCATAAGAGAGATGCTCCAGTCCCCTAATCATCTTTGTAGCCCTTCGCTGGACTTGCTCCAGTAGTGCCACATCCCTCTTGTCCTGGGGAGCGCAGAACTGGACACAGTACTCCAGATGTGGCCTCACTTATTTGTTAACTGTTCGTGAGGGCAGGTTTTGAGAAATTTTAATGAACAAAATGTGTGATTCCCATATCCCTGAGGATAATACATCCCTGCCTATTGCCATTTCTGATCTGTAGCCGCGGCTGTGGCCGTGATTGCTGGCGCTTGAGCAGAGATGCTGACAGAGCTTAGCAGAGTTCAAAGAGCCACCATTACTCCTGCAACACCGTGGGCACCATAAGCTTTGGTGCAACTGTGTGTGAGTGTGAGGAAACACTTAAGGATACCTTAGGAAAATCAATAGCAAAGTTTTTCTCAAAGTGATCATACCCATGTGGTATTTCACAGTTTGTTTTCCTTCAGGCTAAGAGAAGGGGCTGGAGGACTGCTGTTTTGGGATTATTTATTCTGGGAATGCAAAGCACATTTTTCTGGATTGCAACAGCCTTAGTTGTTGTAGTTATCATCACAAGGCTCCCAGTGACTTCAAACTCTTTTATTTAGCAGTATTCATGAGTTCCCAGGCAGGCACGGGAGAAGATTATTATTATTAGTTATGCTCGCGTATATTAATTTCCTTTGTCAAAATTTAATTTAATTTGCCCAGCCACCTAGATTTAAACTGTCAGTTCTTCCATCCTTATCCTTAGTCTAATTCTGATTGATTTAAAGAAAGTGAGGTCAACTGCAAAATGTGCTACCCTGAATTCCTCTTTCTTTCTCCCAACATTTGTAAAAAATCCATTCAGCACCATTAATCACAGGCTCTTGGACACTCCTTGGCAACTTGCCAGTGGATTCACCACTGTTCGCTAACTGCCTCCTCACCAGTCTAACATACGAGCACTCCTCACATCAGAGAGGTCTATTTGCTAGATACCTCCTGTGGGGAATTTGCCAGCTTTGCAGTTGTATTGTACCTCTACTTCTATGTCTGAGAAAAACACTTTCAAAAGTCCTCCAGAAGACTGATTTGATTTTGCTCTGTTTAAAGGCATCAGAAGTTTTTTGATGAAGATATTTAAGAAGGAATATCACAGTATGATCTTTGGGTTAGTTTCTATTTTAGACTCCCAGCTTTTGGCAGGCAGAGCCCTGAGCTTGGATGGAGATATTAGTATGATTAAGCTCTATAGCCCCATACATTTACCTGAAGTTATCTCCTTACATTTTATCTTTGGTAATATATAAATTAATGGCTAGGCATGTAGCTTTTAAATTTTTAATAAGATATTAAACTAGATAGCTTATCATTTAAAGTCAATATTAAAAGACAAATGAACATTTTAATAAGTGCAGCCAGTAATTTATGTTGGTGTGAATTGGTCCACAGTCTTTATTGCATGGATAATGCCATTTATTAACCATAGCAACCTGGCATTTTCTTGTGGCAGAGTCCTAACACAGGAAGTTTTGTGCTTCATTTTGCATGCATCGAAAGTTTGAGGTARTTAAGACTAAGCAATATTTTATGCTGGAAAATGTAGATGAGAATATTTTAAAAAACAGATATCTCAAATTCTACAAGAAAAGTCATGGAGGCAACCATGGGGGTTGAGGGAACATTCACTATTTTATAAGACTTCMAAAGATTAGCTTTTAAGTCCAATCAAACTAGCTCTTTCATATGACATTGTGAAAATCAAAGTCATGTAGGTTTACAGGTGTGCTCCCATTGTTTTGTGCCATTCCAGCCATAAATATAACTTAATGTTTAGAAACTGCCAGTCATTCTGGCTCAGCTGTTCTCCTTACAGTATAACTGGTTTGCTACACAGATTTGTTTTAAGATATGTGACGTAAATTTGGTGTCTTGAAAAGGATTTAGTTGAAATCATTTTTTTTGTTTTTGTATCTGTTTCCATTGATGAAGAAGGGAGAAAGAGAAAAAATAGGTCTTAAAAGTTAGGGAAACAAGGAGATGATGATTTTACTAGGTCTCTTCTCTGAGGTAGAGCTCAGTCTGCGAGATTCTGTTGAATGAGAAAAAGAAGTATGGAGACCTTTAAACAACAGACCGAAGGTACCTGTAGTTGCAAACTGTAATGATAAAGCTTGTGCTGTTACGGATGACCACAATACTGCAAATTAAATCTTGGTGGTGTAGAACACTGTGTCCCATTTTACAAGGCAGAAATTAAAGGTTTTCATTGAAATATCTCTCCAAGCAAAGGGAATCGTAATGATTCTGTACGTCCCAAGGGCTCTCTACCTATCTGTATTTGAATAGAGTAAAACAAAAGACAAATACCTGATATTTCTTTAGATTGAAGTGATAAGTGGGAAAATGAAGTTTGAGTGGCTTGAAAATAATGGAAAGAAAGTCTTGATTTAGGAAGAGTTAGAGGCCTTAGGGAGGCATATAAAAAGGTTTAAATTTCCAGGCCCATCCAACTCAATTAATCTTTCAAGCATGAAGGATTTTAAAGAGATCCAGGTGCAACTATAATAAAGTTTATGCAGAACTAATGATCTGTAGAAATTAGCTCTATATGGAGTAAGGTACACACAACAGAGCATCATAAAGTTTTACTTCTTTGGGAAATCAAAACCCATAATTGTATAATGTGAATATCAGTATCCCAAAACACTCTCATACTGAGATCAGGTGGAATTTACACAATGCTAAGCTTTTTATTTTATTCTCAGATTTATTTACTTCCAACTTTTTTTGGGAGGGGGAGGTCCACTTGTTTTCCTCTTATTTCTACCAGTGAGAGATCTGGGTAGCATGTGAAAACTGATTGTGGCTCTCATATTATGAATTTATGTGGTGTTTTATGTAATGGCTCTCAGTTTGCTTGTGTTTTAGGCACTATCAATATATAAATGTAAAACATTTATAATAATCTGGTACTGTTTCTTTCTTTCATGTAAATTAATATATTTCTGTGAGGATTCTGCTTATTCTGCTGGATCCACTCACATATTTTAATACAAGATGTGCTGGTAAGGTGCAGAGATTTATGTGAAATAACTAAGTGCTTTCAGTCTATTTCCCAGTGGAAGGTGTGCATGGCATAAACCCAGTTACAGGTATACTAAATCTTGACAGATGTAGAAGAGAGGATGAGGAGTAAAGGGGCCATTTTGCCCATCCTGGAGGGTGATCCCTCAGACAAATTGATGAGGGACAAGAAGAACGTGTTCACTTTTCAGTGCTCTTCTTTGGGAAGAGAGTGGCCTGCCAGGTAAAGCAGCTGGCACAGGCAAGAGGGAAAGGGCAAGAACAACCACTCAACAGCAGCATAATGAACCAAACTGCCTTTGCTAGCATGTGGCAAAAGTTTCTGTTCTTTGAAAAAACTGGAGATGAATGTTGAGTTATGCACAAAGGATCCAGTTCTCCACTGCTGTGGTGAACTTGAATGCACACCTGAGCATGATCGATGTAAAAACCTGTAATTTAGTTTACAGGCCTGAATATCTTCCCAGTGAGTTGCGAATGATGACTCTGGTGCTGTAAAAAGCCCAGATTAAGTTTTTCTGTCCACGTAGAATCTTAACTGCTTGAATTGTGCTGTCTCGTCTGGTGCTTGTCACAGTTACAAAGTTTTTTTCTGAGGTATAAGTAAAAGACTTATGTCTCAGCTTTTAGAGGAACAGAAGCCTTCCTTTAAACTATTTATGTCTTCTTCTTACTCTGCAGTCTGCTGAGCAACTGACTAGACATATATAAATTTTAAAGAACATTTCACAGATACCTGACAACATTTCAAAATAATATTGTAAAAGCCTGGCATTTTTTAGCTGCTGGCTTTACAAACACTTTTCTGTAACAGTAGTTCTTCAGAATGGTGGCAAATATCTTAATTAAGAGAATCATTCCAAGAATACATAATAGCATTGCTCAGTGGTATTTGCAGTTTTGCTTCTAAGAGATTTTCAAAGAAAGGGTGACGTATGAGAACATGATAAGCATATCCTGTCTTTATTCACTCAACAAGATATTCTGCCTTTCTACAATATATCTTATCTTTGCAGAAAAGTACAGCACAGTAGTCACAGTAGGTGTTACTCGTATGGCATTCAGCACTGGGGAAATTTGCAATGTTGCCATTTACATGGCAGAAATTCACAGTGACTGTTTTTGTTTGTCTACCTGCAAGTTTAAGTAGACTGTAACATCATGTTAATAAATATTTAAAATAATTTTTGAAAGGAAAATGTAAGGCTGCATTTGGGAGGAGAGAAAGAAATACATAGGAAAGACCTGCAGCAACAGAGAATATCAATTTTGTTTTATTAAAAATTCCACAGAGATTTTTTTTAATGCTTCTAGAGGCATATTTATATTAGTAAAGAAGAACCTGCCAAAATTTGGATTTGGTTCCAGCAAATCTCATACCTCATCAGTGTGAACTCTTTCTTTTGGAGAATATCCATAGTCTGTTTTTCTCTCAAAAAGTTGCTCATTTTTTTTGTCCTCACAGAGCTCCATTCATCTACTACACCTTAAAGAGCAAGTAGGTGAAGCTGCCTGTTAAAACTGTTCTTTGGGATGGCAACAATCTGCCATTACAAAGACGGCCAACTGATCCCTTATTCCAGTATGGCATTGGATCGAGCAGTTTACATGAGCCCATGAAAACTTGAGGAGGCCACTCCTCACGAAGCAGAAACCATGACACTTTCTCAAACAGAACATTGTCCCATCTCTGCAGCTGCTTCATGTCTCCATAACCAAAGTGGGCTGCAGATGTTTGCTACCATATAATGTGCTGTGTTATTATTCATGTGTGAAAGAGAACAACAGCRCAGCAGCACATTGAACCTTAACAAGCCATTACTGTACTGCCAGATTGGTTTTCTTATCTTGTGATGTACAGTGACTTCTTCCTGCAGTATCAGGCTTGAAGGAGCTGAGAGGAAATAAACATTATTCAGTGTTTAGCAACCCTGAGAAAGGGGTTAACCCTGCTGTTAAGTCTGCATTAGAGGATGAAATAAGAGATGGGTTGGTAGTTCTGTCCTGTGATCCTAAGGAGCACACAAGGCTTGTGGCAAAGGTATGGACAAGACTGAAAATTATCCCTTGGTTTAGGGTGGAGTTTTTAATCACCAATAAAAAAAAAAAGAGTCAGAGCAATTGACTGTTCTCTTTGTAAACACCATCACATAGTAACAGACTAGCTCTAGTTGGAGGATGTTTTTCCGTATTCCTCTCCGATGATTGAGGACATTGTTTTGGATTTCTTACCGTGTTGGATTTCCTTCAACTAAAACTTGTTCTTGGACTTGTTTCCTTGTATGAACTGGAAAATTTACACACTGAAATTCTTCTGTGTGCAACACAGCAGATTTGAGGAACCTAAATCCATTCATATTCTATTTACCATTCAAAGTTTTTCCAGAATCTAAACAGCGGGGAAGTCCAAGACTGCAGGGAAGACTGCATCTTCTTCTTGATGCCTTATATCCTGGTTTGTGAAAATTTTTGCAAAATCTTGTTTCCTTGGGACTTAGGAATTATCAGTATGCTCAATTCTCAGTCTGTACAAAAAGTTCTTAAATACAGGATATGTCAGTACTGCTTTTTGCAACAGCTTTTGCAAGACTAAGGAAGCTGAATGAGACAGTCAGTTTTGCATTTAACAAGAATTTCTCTGCACTGGTATGCCACCTAACCCACACCTGAAATACACCCACTTCTAGACTGCAGAGTGAGAGTGCACGGTAAAAAACACAGTTTGCAATTATACATGGAGGAATGCCTACACATTCTTTGGAAAGAGACACATTTAAGCCATAGATACTTTAGAGCCTGCTCCTGGAGCCCTGTGGTGTCAGAACCTCAACATTAAAAATAAAAAACCAAAAACACAAGTGTCATGAAGAAGTGGGCATTTTAAAAGCTGGTCCATGTGCAAATTATCAGAGAGCCTTCGGACTAGTGAAGAGTTTTCTAGTCATTGAAATGAAGTGGTTACTGTCCCAAGGACATTGTGCATCACCCTGCTGGCAGGTGTCTCCCAGGACATAAACATAGAGGGGCACCAGAAGCACACAAAATGTTCTTACCTGGCTTGGACCAAAAGCATAGGGGAATGCAGAGCAGTTGGAGGAGCTGATGATAATATCTCTGTAAACCTGACAGCCCGGCTGCGTGGTGCAGTGCTGTGCGTTGGGGATCAATGGGCTCTGGCTCGTTAGCTTGGGGATCCCAGCGCTGCGTGCTGCCATGTGTCGTATGCGTGACTTGCGTATAGCGGGATGGGAAAAGGGCASATAGCAGCCACACATCAGCAGTCTGGCCTGTCCCTGATCTGACTGTTCCTCTTTTACTGAAATATTAAAAAGGTCATGTTTTGTTCAGACTATCCGATATCAAGGCAGTGTCATAGGTTTCTCAGCAGAACTGCAAGTTTTGACAGGAGTAAGCAGGGCTTGGTTTATGGGGTTTGGGTGTTTTTTGGGTTTTTTTCTGCTCCTCCTTTTTTTATCAGTACAAGATTGGAAAATTTGTAAAAGGCTTTATAAATTAATCCTGTAGATTTGGCCACTTATACCACTAATGTAAAAAGTAAGCTCCCCTAAGTGAGTCAGTAAATCCTTAATGAAATTGAATAAGTTGCTGCATGACAAATTTGTAAAATATCTCCATTGATTAATTTATCCTTGGCTTCACCATTGACATCAGCCGACATAGTAAACATCAGCAGAGTTAAAGCTCAGAACAATATTAATCTTTAGTGCAAAAGGAAGTCATCAACTGAGCAAAGTGATTTTTATATATGGCAGATGATGATGCTACAGACAAGTAAATGGCTTCTTTGCCATGCTGGTGATATATTTACATCAGACATTATTATTTTCTGATTACAAAAAGAAAAAGTAAAAAACAGGAAATATTCTGAGAATGTGAGATATTGAAAGGGATGGCATTTGAACACAATAACACTAAACTGCTAACCAAAGCAAGCCTTAGTCAATTAAAGGACAAAATCAAAAGGACTCCCGCTCCACATGATTAGAGGTTAGGAAATCTTTTGTAATACAAAGAGTTACAAGACCAGACCTGTTGTCAGGATGGCAATTCCCATGTACAAATCATTCATGAAAGTGAGTCCTAAGCAAGATAACTTATTTCTGGCCTGAACTTAATTTCAGGTGAACACATTTCGTTCAGCGGCTTGACATTAAAGGCAAACAAAAAGGGCCAAAATCTGCCTTTTGGAGGGAAAGAGGTTGGTGAATTGTAAAGGGAAAGCTTGCACAGCAGCACAGCTCTCTTGCCTAATAATGCTGAAAGCTGTCACTGAGCTGGTTACAGTCTTTTCGTTTAAGAGAAAATTATTGCCCAGACCAACCAAGATACAATCTCTGTTTTGTACTTTGCTTTGTACTGACTCTTACTATTCCCATCCTAAAATTCATAGCCAATTTACAGCCATACGGTTTTATGTCAACACTGACCTCTCCTCTCTCCTTAATGTTTACCTCCTGATATATTTATAGACTGCAATAATATCTCCTCTCAGCCTTCATTTTGTTAGGTGAAAAAAGCTAAGCACTTTTATTCTCCTGTGTAAGACAGGCTTTTTATTCCCCTTTCCATCTTCACAGTCAGTCTATGTACCTGTTCCAGCAGAAGGAAATGTTTCTTGGAGGTGGATAAGGTCTTGCATGAATGAGGTTTCCCAAAAAACTTGTACAAAGGCATTAATACTCCTCGATTGCTCTAGAAAATACCTTACCTCACACTCTAAGGTTTCAATGGTTTTTTTTTTCAGAGCTACAGGGCATAGCTCAAAGTTATTCTATGATCCACAAATATGCCCAGGTTTTTTCTTCCAATCAACGAGTCCCCAACTTATAGCAAAATTTTCTAGTTTGTAAATGCAAATATCTACACCTGAAATAGACATCTGAAGCAGCAGGAAAGTAAAGGAAATTGAGGTGTCTATTGTCCGTGGCTATGAACACTTTGCTCTGTTTCCACCTAACTTTGGTGACACCTAACCCCATTAGGTAGAATCTACCCTCCTTGATGCACTTTAGTGACCTTCAAAATCAGATTTGCTGTCTGTCCAGGTAGGGAACCTGAAGTTAAYTTTCAAGTACAACATCCAGAAACTCTCCAGAGCCCGTGGGATGCTGCACACCCACTGCACCGCAGGAGGCACTGACCCTTTCTAGTATGATAGTAGTTAATTCTGCTGCAGATAGGAGCTCCTGGCTAACTTTCCATGAGATCTCCTGAAAGTATTTTGGCACTTAGACTGTACATTACCAGTAAATCCCAGGAAGCAGATAAAGCTGGGACTTATGCTGTGACCCCAGCTGCTCCTAGGACCATCCTTCAGAAGCAATTTAAAGGTAAATTGTTACAGGGCACCATTGCATTTGACATTCAGTGTGAGCTTCTGCTGTAGGTGTCTGCAGTGTGAGCAGTCACGTCCCATTCAAATATCAGGGAAATAGCTCTCAAGATGCCACTGACTGTATTGATTAAATCTCCACAATACCTCACTCATATGTACACTGGGGACATCTAAAGTTCTTT
This sequence comes from Apteryx rowi, assembly GCF_003343035.1. Lineage (NCBI taxonomy): Eukaryota > Metazoa > Chordata > Aves > Apterygiformes > Apterygidae > Apteryx > Apteryx rowi. Next base: position 184,882 of record NW_020447199.1, on the reverse strand, counting down.
ATATTCCTAGAGTTATACTTTATGCCCCAAAATCCCAAAATTGGAAAATCCATCTCCTGCTTAAAGTCCCCAGAATTCAAAAATCAAACATTCCTCTAACCCCCAAACTGATCAAAAGCCTAAAGAGTCTTGAAACAGTAGTATACCAAACACAGAACAACAGGAGCAGAATGCACAATAATGTCATTTTCTTCAAAACAAATAGTGTTAATTCAAAAAATATAAATCTAAATATCTTCCTCAGACACTCAAGAGTTAAAAAACCATCCATGTTTCCTATCAATTCAAATAGAATTAAGCAACACCATAGGAATTTTCAGTTTCAGATAATGAATACTTTTTGTGAAATGCAAATGAAACCATTTTCATTATTATTATTATTTATATCATGTCGCTATTTTGCCATGTCCTAAGATCAGTTGCCATGGTTCATAGTTTTGTGCTATACCGCCTATGCTACATGTTAGGGTGAGTGCATTATTCACTGTGGATCATTCCTTCGGCTCTGATAATCCTGTCTATGTGCATGCCTCCGACTTACCTCATTTGGCATGGGTCTTTGAAACAGCACACACATAACAATGTGCATATAAATTAACAAAGGAGGAAAGAAAAGAAGGGAGATTAGGGATAAAAGGGAGGGAGACAGCAGAGCTTAAAGATCAAGACAAAGCTGATAGCATTTAGTAAGCATTACAGAAAAATAAATATGTACTATTCTAAGATTGACTAACCACACACAGGCAATAAATACTGCAGTATCTTGCAGTAGCTCTCTCCTATCCAGTCATACTTAGATTTTCTTCTCATTTTCCTTTTGCTGCTTGTCATGCCACTTAAAATTAAAGCCACTTTGTTTTGAAACATTTGAAAGTGTTGGGTGTCATTACAACCCTGAAATAGTCAAAGATGCAGTAATATGACTGTTATAATGTCAGTGTACTGGGAAAGATATAAAAGGAGATTATTTTTTTTCTTGCATGAAGAGACTAGAAAGGGCAAGGTGTGCCACAGATGCCATTTTACCTCCTGTGCCTGTATTGATAGAATGCTGCTTGTATAAGTTATATACACATATTGCATTCATATTAAGTAATTCAGTGACTGCTTGTTGGCACTGAAGAAGGAAGAGCATAAGTAAAGTTTGCAGTCRCTATGGAAACTGCTTCTCTTGTTGCTGTGCTGGCACTGGCACATCTGTCAAGGACAGCAGCTGCTCTGAAGGCTTCCTTCCAATAAACCTCTTCATGATACTTACATCTGGGACTGGTCCCAGGGCTGGAGGGTTTGTTTCAACAAGAATTCGACAGACTACGCGAGCACGATTTTTTTCTTCTGCCTTTTTAAGACAGCTCTGTGTTTTCTTTTCAATGTTGAAAGAACTGCAGAGTAAAACGCCTCAAGAGGTAACATGCAAATCTTTAATACCATGTCATCCACAGCCTAGATATTTTAGCAAATGAAGAAAAAATCTAGCTGATAGATAATGAGGGACTTCTTGCTTCTTCAGTCTGGTGTGTGGTTCAGTAAGATTCTGTTACTGCTGAATTTAGGCTTTTGGGACAAGTTCCTTGTACAGTAGTTTTTTCTTATGCTACTTTATGCAGGTGATGTCACTTTATTTTCTTCATCAGCGCTCCAAACTAGATCCACCAGTGTAGTGTACCTACTAGATACACCAACACATCAGAGTACATTCTGGCATTAGCTTCACAGGAACTGACATGCATGAGAGCTGAGGCTGGGTGTCTGCAAGTGACACCGCTCCAAAGAAAATCAGCAGCCAGCAAGCGCATAGATACTTTTGTGGTTTACATATAAACACAGATAGGCATTTTTATGAGCCAGAAACTCTTGTTAAGGTAGGGTTTGTCTTCAAATATACAAGTCAAATGGAAGCTTATTTTGTTTAATTTGAAGTGCGTTATCTTAAATAAACTTTAAAGTTTACTGTGAAACATTAGATAATCTCACAAAGAAGTAATCATTAGTGCATTTCACATACATATTGAATGGAAAGTACATTCCCAGGTATAATTTTCCAGTACCAGTGAAATCCATGGGGATACTGAAATGAAGTGAGAAGTATCATGAAACCTTTGCAGGYAGCAGGTTAATCTTATTGTTCTGGGACACCTTTTAAAATCTGAGTCTGATCTTTGCTTTCAGTGCTAATTGGCCACAGGATGTTTTGTATCATACAAGCTCTTCACTGCTCATAGTACCTTTTAAAAAAGATCTTGGGGCTGGATGGAGACTGCCTAACTTTCCTGTAGTAAATGCAGCAATTGCTCAGGGAAGACAGTAATACTACAAAACAATTTACACTTAGGCTGGTGAAAAAACACCCAGGCTGACTGTCTAGGCTAATACATGTATACATATAATGTAATTTAATGGGTATAAACAAGAGGAAAGGAAGCATTGTGCAACCAACTTATTCATCACAGACCCCCAGAAAATGCTTTGTAGTTTGCCTTTTAAGAACAGCTGTTGTACAACAATTTCTTCTGATCAGTATTCCATTCTTTATCTATTATGAATGTATATTTTCATGATCTAAAGATGAAGGATGTGTCTGAGTTTCTAAAAAGGTGGCACAACCAAAAAAGCAGATTGTTGAATTTTCTGATCCTGATACTTTCCTAACTCTACTCTGAGTTCATATAGCATTATCTGATTGGAAAGAAACTTCTAAGGCTTTGCTTTTATGATTTATATTGCACCAGAATCCCTACTGTGCTATAATAAACAGTTACTTGTTACTTTTGTTTATGCATAATTGACTTCAGAGATAAGGCATTATTAATTTCTAGCTAACAGTTTAGGTAATTAATGGTGCATTTATATCAATGTACATCCAAACAGTAGCGTTCTCATATTTAATCCTTAAAAACCACTAGGGTGGCATGTTTGGCAGTGGTTAGAAGGAATTCAGGCATGAAGATCATTGAATGGTTGTTTGATAGCTGAATCTTTTAAAAAGCTTTACCACATTTATTMGTGCTCTGAATCTAAACGGAAAACCTATTTCTTTGGCTAGGAATCACTGGGAAGGAAAAATGAATGGAATGAGATATCTTCCTGTCTGCCACTGTACTACTTTTGCTGTGGAAGAAATGAGAGTGAGAGAGACAGAGAAAGAGAGAGAGAGAGAGAGTGTTGTATTTTGCTGAATGTTTTAACTGCAAATAGGTTTTTAGAATTAAAAAAAAAAACTTTTTAATGGTATCTTGACATTGCTATGTTGGGGGCTATTCGGCTGATGAACTTCATGGAGGAAGAATTTATTTGTTAAACAGAGTTAGTTTGAAAAGGTCTTAATAAGTTTAATAACCATGTTCACCATCTGTAGGGGTTGCCGTAGCACAAGCAAAATTGTTAGGTTAGAAAGAACTCCAGGTTTAAATCTCTTTTCTCTACTGAGACCCGCATTTGGTATTCCAAGTGCACATGGATGTGTTGAGGCACTCAGCAAATATAGTGCTGGAACTGGAGCACAGATACACACAAATGTATTTCTGATGAGTTTATTTAGTGGTGGAATGACATCAAGATCCAAACAGCTGCAGGGCATGGTCACGCTTCACTCTCAGGAGCAAGTGCTGCCAGAGGAAGTTCAGAGAGCCTTGTTTACAGCCACGAAACAAGCTCCCTACTGATTTCAGTACCTGACATTACACAGACATACAAACTCAGTGCAAATTGTCCCATTTGTCTCTCCTCCTCGCTATCCGTGCTGGCAATGCAGCAAGTACCTGTGCTCCCTTCTCCCGACATGCTAGTGTCCTATCTCACAGCATGATAGCAGCGAGGATAACGCAGGGGGCAGCAGAAGGAGGAAATACAAGCCGTATCTTAAACTCCCTTACTTACCACGATATACTGTGGTAGTACTGGAATGTGTAATTGTTCTCTGATGTGAAATGCCTGAGGTAGATGCAGATGAGAGACAGAGTGCGTAGGTTGCCCTGCCCAGGCTACACAAGCAAGTGAATGCTACAGGTATAGGCGTAACTCAGGAGATCCTGGATTCCCTGCATCTTCTTAACAGTCTCATGCTCTTCTGTATGCTGGCAGGTACAACTGGCTTCAGGTTGTTATTTTATTATTCTGCAAAGATGTTATTTTATTTTTGTGCAATATCCCACACAATCAAAATGTTTGGAGTATATTTCCAGCTCAGCAGGCTTTTTACAGAAGGTGGAATTAGCCACTGGCGTTTGGTCCCTGTAAACACTTGCTGTTGGAGAATTGAAGCATCATAAAAGAGGTTGTATTCTTTCCAATACCAGCATTTTCTGGAAGTGTTACTCACAGGAATGAAAATATCTCAAAGCACGAAAGTACTTTTCTTCAGAAATACTGGAAGCAATTTGGCTGTAGAATTTTAGACATGCTGCAGGAATTAGGCTGCCTGGAAGAACCTGACTTACCAAATTTTGCAGACCCTTGGGAAAACATGAAATTAGCTTTCATCCAGTTGGATTGTCTTGTGAGGCCATCTCCCTTCCTTCATTCATTTTTACCCCCAGGAATGCTCAGAATTGCTATAATATTGTTTTTCTGATGAATACATCAGAATCTTATGTTGATTCTATATTGATTCCTATAGACCTAGTCTAAAAATTGCCATCACTACACAAAAAAGGCCTCTCCTCTTGTCCACTTGCTCAGCTTTTTCATTGCAGAACCACAGTGTATTTGCTGCAAGTCTTTTCAGCATATAATCACACCCTGCACCACCTTTACTTCCATGCCCTTTAACTCACTCCATTTCAGATTTAACATTCCACTCTGACTCCCTGAATTGTCACTTTTTCCAAAAAACACTTTAGCTTTCTGGCCCCTTTTTATGACATCTTTCATCATGCATGTGTTGCTCATCAGGCCAACTGGCTTTGTTATTGCTATACAAACGGTAAGTATCATTTCTCTCTCTCCCTCTTTTTTCCTTGCTGTTAAACACATCAGTGTTCCCTGTTATCTCATTGATAAAACTGTTCCTGTCACGTAGTTCCTTATTCCGATTATTTTCCTGTTCCTTCCCTTCAAGTTTAGTATTTCTTCACACCACATCTTTTTGGACACCAACTTACAGTAGATAATAAATTGCGCTTTTTTCCCTGCTGAAGGTTATATAAACCTTCCCCCTCATGGCATCTGCCAGTTGGGAAAAGTTTAATGGAGTGTTTTTTTTCTATAGCAWTTAAACTGCGATCTAGCAGCAAAAATATTAACTTACAGCTACTGATAGCAATGAAAACACTAAAAGGATACTGTGCCCAATTTGGTGTCAGTAATTCAATCATGAAAGAACTGCAGAGGATTCAGATAAGAGCTACAAAAATGAATAAACTATAAAACTGAAAAGTATGCCTTACAGAGAATAATGTGAAAAGTTCAACTTGCAAAGATCAGAAAGTAAGCTGGAGGTATACTCTGAATTTAGGGCTAGCAGGAACAACTAACTCGTGCTGTCTGATCTATGTAATCAAAAGATAGTCAAGTAGCCTGACTTCCTGAAATCAAACCCAAGGACTTTTTCTAGTTAAGCCAGGTATTTCATTCTTCAAAAGATGTATGTTACATATAGTGAATAGAAGAGTCCAGTTTGTGATGGAAGCCTCTGCAATGGTAAGGAAATTATGAGATCTGTTAAAACAGATGTTTCCAACAGATAAGTCATATCTTCTGATGCAAAGGCAAAGAAAAATAATAATAAATGAACCTCAAACCCCATCACCGTGATAGGGAAAACAAATCCTGTCCAAATCAGACAACTGGTTAGACTTGAGTATGTGAACAGACATACCAATGACAGAAATTTTCTATACCACTTCAGAATATCGGCCTAAATGCTCTATATTTTGGCTCCAGATGTTGCCAACCACTGATGCTTCAGAGGAAGATGAGAAAACAAATAAACAAAAACAGTAGGAAATTTTCTCCTAACCCTCTGTAAATAGCTAATTAAACCACTTAAGGATGAGCTCTGATTAACATAATTAGGTTAAAGCTTAAGTATTATGAGAGTACTGAGATAACAAGCTTTCCTGAAGCCAGGGTATAAAAAAGAAGTGGGATGAAGATGTGGAAATGGGATGAAATTTCTCAGTTCATAAAGAAAAGGATGAAATTTGGATTTATCAACTTGACAGTTCAAATGAACAAGTATCCAGACAGACTGTCATGCAGCCCAAGAATGTCTCTGTGAGGCTGCATATTTTAGACATATAGCCAATACCCCCCAATGTCTTTCACTGATAAGCATTCTCACCTTACTTTAGATTTGAATTTGTCTGACTCCTACTGCTGTACACTCGTTCTTGTGATACAGATATCATCAGTGTTGCAAAATGTTACTTATAGAACACTTGCAGCATGTGTCACAACCAGATTCACTGAGTATCTCAAATTCTTGTTTAATGTACAGAATAAAACAAACTACTTCAGATGAGTTCCACAATGCTCATTTTCAAGTGTAAGTGGTGAGAGATTAATCATTTTTCTTGCTTTTCCTTTCAATCCTCTCTTTAATATTGATTAAAGATGATTCTAATAGATAACAGTTTCACCTTTCAAGTTATATAGAAACCATAGCTGGATGTAGCAAGCTAAAAGTGGTGATGTAATGGGAGGCTGCATTTGCCCACAGTGGGATAAGGAAGCTATTATCAGCCATTGCCAGTTTACCACATGAAGGTAGAACAAGGATCAGACAGCTGTAAAGTTAGGAAAAGTCAGACTAGAAATGAGACTAGACATTTGCTAAGAGCAGGGTATTTAAGCACCGAAACAATTTACTTGGTGCTGTGATAGGTTCTCCATCACTGGAAGTATTTCAAGCAAGGTTGAATGTATTTCTCAATAATGTGCTCCAGTTCCAATGGTASTAGGCAGGTGATCACCCCAAAGCACTTCTGGTTTTATAATCTGTGAGGCAAAACCTACAGGACCTTGTATCTCTCTACACATATGGCAGCTCAGTGGTGCAGAGGCAGGACTCAGCCCTCTCTGCCTGTGGCTGCCAAAGGAGGTTGAGGTGGCCTGCTTGAGCAGGGGCCTGAAGAGCAGAATCCCTCCTCTTCCCCTTGCTTGTAGACACATTTGCAGTATTTATATTTGTGGGATGCCAAATTCTGTAAAAATGAGACATACTTGGGACTGGGTAAGTGAGACAAAAACCTCTCTTCCTTTKTTTTTCTACTAAGGCTTCCTAACCAATTCATCATCACTGTGGGCATTGCAGATGACAAACTGAATGAGGGGATATCAAGAAGTGAAAAGGAAACTAGAAGACAGACTAGTTAGCGTTGCATGGAAAGTTTGCTGATGTGATGAATACAAATGAAATCCATTAGCTTTAGAGTAAATTATGTTCCAGTTGCAATCTATGTACTCTGTTTGCACATCACTGCAGCTAGAGCTGTCAGCTGAACTAACTGGTACAAAGTATCATTTTGAAATGTTTTTGCTTCAATATGAATCTAATTCATGCAAGGGAGACAAAGAGCTGATGTGTTAAGAAATGCTGTGGTGAGAGATTAATTTGCTATGGACAACAGGGACTTGCAAACCTTTGCAGTTACATGCTTCAGAGAGGCCCAGAAATTTGGACACTCTCCTTTTCTTTGTCTTCTTGAAGACATACAGTGGGCATAATTCCTTTACTAACAACTTTCTCCTGTCTCCTAAACAAAAATACATTCCTTCTTGTGCTTCCAATTCCACATGCTCTTTACGGCCTCAAAAACAGGGCATGAGACTCCTTTTTTCACTTGGGTTTTATTTTCTCTGATTATCTTGTCAGCACATACCCCTTGGTATTCCTCCCAGGCTAGTCCCTCTCTGTGTTCCTCTTTTCCTGGCACACACCTTACTTTCTGTTCTGCACAGTGTTGAATTCCTTAGGAAATCACTTTCTTACAAACAGCCTTCTTTTAAGCTCAATCCCAAGCAATTTGGTGCAGTCCCTGTTTCCCTCTCTGGGTCTCTTGATTGCCCACGCTACTGACATGCTGGCTCACGCCAGGGCTACGCACCGGAGCAAACCAAGCAACCTCCTTGCAAGGGGAACTGGCACTGGAGAGGGTATTTCGCTCCCAAAGCCTTGTCATGCAGGCTGGAAACCACACRCATTCGTGTTCCTTGCTCGGAAAAATCCTTTACTGATTTCTGACATGTTTGGTTAAATCAATAGTCCTGTTTTTTCTGATCTGAGGCCACAGGTTTTCTTTAGAGTATCAAATTAGGACTCCTAAAGCTTATTTCTTCTCCTTCATCTTGCAGAGGACAGAAAGACAAAGAAGGGGACTGTGAAATAATTAATAAAGACTAAACAGCATTCAGCTATCCAAATAATCCTGTATACAAAAGTCACTTTACTTTCTTCCAGCAATGTAAAGGGAACTAAAATTTCATTTCCTTCCTTTTTCAGTRTCAAAATGGAGTCATGGAGCCCTGGTGTAACTACAATTCAAGCTTTCTAAGTATGATAATTTGGGAAGTTCAGAAGATCTGTGAGTGTAGGAAAGGAGACAGAGATGTGTGTGGGACATATTGTTACAAAGTTGAATATTACATATTTTGACTTATTTAAATTTAATGAACCCCCAGAACACTTTTAGTGTTTACTTTTTCCTCATTTGATTCTAATTAACCTTTCCCATGATTCAGATGTCTGACAAATGTGGAGGGCTGCAGGGCTAAGTGCTTTTTTCCCATGATTGACTTTAATTAAGCTTGCTCTAGGCTTCAAACCCTTGTAAACTTAGAGAACTTTATTTTAATTGCCTTCTGCCAGATTTACTTATGCTAGACAAATATTATAAATCAAATACTAGCGCTACTGGAAGAACGAAGAACTGACTTACAAAGTAGTAGTCCRCCATGCTGAAATGCATTACACTTTAAATCTGAATAGAAAGTGTTATGGTGGAAGAAATATGACTGATTTCACAAAGGCAACTTCTGGAACATTAACAGCTTTTCCTTTTTTGTAGTGCAGGTACAATAAGAGATCAAGTTTAAAACTATTTTTATTCTTCTCCAGTTCGAGTAATAATAAGCTCCACACTAGAAATTATAAAGTGGGTACTCAAAAAACTTATTTCATTCATTGAACTGCTCACCAACTCACTGTTGCAAGTGTTGGAATGAGTCAGTTCAATCTTAATTAAGTGGTTTTGTCACCTAAATCACATGGCATACCTGTTCCCTGAGTCTATCCTAAAAGAGTCATCAGGAGAATCAGACAAACACTCAGGCACCACTACTTGTACAAATAAATATTGATTTAATTATTCAAAACATTGCAAACAGAAATGCACTCCAACAGATATTTGCAGAAATGAATGAAACATCATCCATAGTTTTTAAATAAATACAAAGGTTTTATTCAAATAAATGTTTGTGATTTTTTTTCAGTGCATCCTGTTGAATGATCGAGTTTTGAGGCAAAATTCTGTCTACCTCACAAAGAGAGAATATCACTGCCATGTCAATGCATGACAAGTCTTATTTTCATTCTGTTTCTTTTCTATGAAMTGAACTGTGAAGTTGTACAGAGACATCCTGATTGGCACCAAGGCAAAACGCTGCACACTTTTGTTCCTTTTCCATCATACGGTAGGTTCTGAAGAATCTACTGAGCTATGGTTACTGGTTATACTTCTCCTCATGACGGATGGGAGCAGTGTGGCTCTCAGATGCTAGGATACCATCCTGAGAAAACCTTTTACATTTGCTTTGGCTGAAAGCTCTTATCCTTAAAGGAAAAAGTGCTAAGGAGTTTTTGCTGGAAAGAAGCCTAGCAYAAAACTGTCTTTGTGCTTAATTACAGTATAGCAGTGGTCTTGAAATACGGACTAATCATCAGTAACTGACATCCTTAAAACAGAAGATGACAGAGATTAACCATGTTGTCTCAATCTTGATGGCTCTGTGTTTCCTTCCATTTTTTTTCTCCCTTTTTTAACACATGGCAGAATACTCTGAATTATAATCAAAATGATTATGAATGTGGCTTAGATCAGGTTCATTCCAAAACCAGTCTGTTTGCACCTGGACCCATAAGCAGTGCAAAGAAATGCCTAAGTATTTAATTAGTCAAGGCAATAATACATACATAAATATACATACATATACATATACATACACACACACACACAYAYATATATATATATATAAAATTATTAAAGAAAGTTTCTCTGGAAATGGATCCTGTACAAGATAATAGATTGACAGCTCTGTCAGCTGTATTTATCCAGCTACTGTGTACAGCTGAAGCCATCAGAGCAGAAGCGTCTCCATGGGGACAACCTTTTGCTTGGAAAGAATAATTCCCTTTTGATACTCAGCCTCCAAGAGGGCAAATTAAAAGCAAGGAGGCAGCTTTCAGACCCCTGCCCAGGACGACAGGATACCCCACACCATCCTAAAATCAGGTGCCAGAGCCTRCACAAAGCTGTTGAGTCAGGAGGACAACAGTCAGGAGGACAACAGTTAGCCTTCATGGAGCCTGCAAGGACTGTGGTTTAATTCCTGAATAGAACATATCTAGGAGYCCTCTTGGCTGACTCTGGTGTGTTTTCAAGGTAGGCAAGGATACAGTGACCATGATGGGAGATGCGCAAGTGGAATTCCACTTTTGGTGCACAAAACCATTTATTTTGAAAATCCTAAAGTCCTCTAAATAGCAGAGTGTGACAAAAAACTGAAAGTATGAACCATTTGATGCACTGTGGCTTTTTTATTCTTGTGTGTCTTTGTTTAGTTAGAGTCACAATTATTCATGGGAAAAATCTACAGTGATATCCTAATTTTAATTAATTCTGTTTTACATCCTGACACTTTAACTTGCTCTTGATCAGCTTCTAAGTGATGTTTGACATGTCTATCTTTAATTCAGAGTAATTGCCAAATCATTTTGCAATTTATCAGAAATGTGAAGAATAACTCAAGCCAAAAAGAGYTATTTTTCTTTGAGAGTGAAAGTGAGCTATTACAAAAGGCCCAGGAGATTTAAGAAAAATAGTAATGTCATCTAAATTTTCTGAGTGGGAGACCTCCCTTCAGATTTCCAGCAAGAATATTAAGTAATTTCTGCGTTCCATAAATATTACAATGATCTGACTTCAATGAAAAATGTTGTCTACATTCTATTGCCTTATTTAGACTAAACTGAAGGCTCTGCACTCCATTATACGTGCTTGTTTTGTGGAGATATTTTCAATGCCATGTTTTTACCTGATAAGAGTATTGACAATTGCTATCCATCTTCAATGACACTTATAATTACAAACTAAATAGTAACATTTCTGTCTCAAAATGTTTTTGCTGTTAGTTAAAACTGTGCATAACAACTACAATAAATGAAAAATATAATTCATTTTTTTAGCTTGTTCACTGTCTACAAAATCCTAGGTATAGGCAGTCACATCTCTTCCCTGTCGAGTCATTGTTATTTGTTTGTAACTCTTTTGCCAGCTGCAAACAGTGGGAACAAAGACCTTACACAAAAAGTCCTTTTCTAAAACTGATTAAACTATGACCTGTGTACATTTATGTCTTTTCTTCTGGCTCTGCAAAATTAAACTAGAGCTACAGCTGGTCCAAACATTTTAATAAATTGTAAGTTTACAAAAAAAAAAAAAAGAAGCAAATCTAGGACAATTTTGTAGATCAATGAAATGGGGTCAAAATTGGTGTGACATTTTGGTCCAGAAGAAGAAATGGATGAAATATTTTCTAGAAGCCTTTTTTTTTTTCAAAATTTGCACCATATAAGGGTGTGGCTTTTCATAGAAAATAAATTTTCAATTTGAAATTCACTAATTTCTTTAAAGATTATTAAAAAAGTAAATAGCACAAGACCTAAACAAAGCATCAGTGGTGTGAAAACAAAACACTTCAAATTTCTTGAAAATGTGTTTTGCTTCACATTATGGCTGGGACACTGAGCGGGATATCGATTATTCACACAGAAGCGCTCTCACTGGCAGGATTTGGTTATTTTCAGGCTCGCAGGCATTGCTCGGATCATGCATCACAAAGCCTGCCCACTAAGAGAGCGGAAGGGATGAAACTACATATACTGATATTAAGACAGAGCAGAGGAAACAGTAGGTAAGGACTATGACCAATGGCACAGTTGCAATGTATTCAGTACCCAGCTAGTAGAAAGTAAAAATGTAGTCAGGCAGTGATTCCCCATGGCACTCACAGTTTGACTTTTTGATAATTAGAGGTGATGGAGACTTGTGCTACTTTCCTCCAGGCCAGTGAAGACCACCCTTGCATCTCAGTCTCTAAAGTGGAGCTATGCTTTCCTGGTTTCTGTAATATCTGCTCAATCCCTTTTTGATCTGTGCTGCAAAGTCAACTACAATCAGCTCATTCTGGGGCTTGCACTAGGTCATGGCAGCCCTCGAGCCCCTTTGTGCTAGTACACTATGAACAGGACAAGTCTAGTTAAAAAAAAAAAAAAAAGCATGCTTAGCAACTCCTGAGTTGTTCTCACAGTCTACATCCTGACATAGTAAGACCGCAGGTCTTCTTCCAAAGAACTGATTGAAAAAATCAGACTAGCTAAGGAAACAATTATGGGGCAGAGGGGCATGACAGCTTTTCTATGGAGAAACGAGATGAGGCTGGAACCCCGATGTCCCCAGACTGCAGGATTGTCTTGCATCAGCGTTAATTACAGCTAGACTGTTTCTCCCCTTCTGGGGAAAAACAAACAAACCGAAGAGAAAGTAGGAAGAAACACTGAAAATAATGAAGGAAGGAACATACAAGAAACCCCGCTGAAGGAGGACATGATGTACACATTTCTTCAGTTAGTAGGGTTTTGTGGGATTTTTTTGGAATTTCTTCCTTCATGAAAGCAGTGATTATCTAACAAAATGCAAAAAGGTGAATTCGTTTAAAACATTCCTTCCTCCCCAGATTCTTGGGTTAAAAAAGTACTGGTTGTACTGTTATGATTTGGCTCACATCAAACTTACCTTCATAAAATAACTTGCCATATAGCTGCAGCTGGCTGGATAATGTCTGTTCCTGTGGTTGTCRTTACCAAGCAGAGAGACCTTCCAAATTATTCAAAAGTGTATTGCAGTCCCAGCTCCTCTTATTATTCCTTGCCTTCCTCACTCCCATTCCTTTCATGTTGCTCTGCTACACAGGGATATAATGAAGAAGTTACATAACTAATTAAAGCAGATGTATTTTTAATAAAGACTTCAGGATTGATTTTTTTGAGAATTAATGAATTAAATTCTCAAGTGTACCTCAATTTTGTTAAAAAAAAAGGTTGGATTTTTTGTTTTGTTTTGGTTTGCAAGAGTGCCGTTCTCATATGGATTTTCCCAAAGATTTGAGGTCTTTTCTTGATTTACCAACATACAGTGTACACAACCCATGACTATTTAAGTATGCTGTCAAATCAGAAATAAAGGTCTAACGTAATGTAGCAATCAAAAGATCTCTAAAATTGACTGCCTCTGCAGGATTATCTAATTGTTTATTCATAACATTATTAAGATATAAGTATAATTTACTTTTTATCACAAAATGTACAAATGCAGAGGTAATTGCCAAAAAAAGAGGCCCAGAAGGAAGGCTCATTGAAATCATTGAAAAGATTCCAGCTGACTCCATTGATCACGGGTGAATATTTAAAAACCACATTCACATCCTATTGTGATTAGTTTTTTTAATTAAAAAGTTTTCCATTTGTAATTAACTGCCAGATATTTATAATGTGCACAGAGAAGAAGAATTAAGAAGAAAACCATGAAAAATATTTGTGATATAAATCAGTGCTTCTGTCAGCCTGGGACAGGAAGAAGAGGAATGGAAGATCTGAAAATTTCCATCTTTATACTAAGCCCCTGAGCAAAAACCCCTCAGTTCTTGAATATTTGATTGTACAGGTTGGACAGCTGGTGCTTTCTTTTCCCACTCCTTTTACTTTTAGGTTTCCTTCCCCTCTTCAAAATTTCTTTCCTCTATTTGCTGCTTGGAATGGATAGCAGAGGAGAAATAAAGAAGAGAGAGAGAAAAGGAAAGTTACATTTTGGGATCTGGTTTCAAAACCAAAGAGAAAACTCAATACATTTTTTGTCCTACGGAAATACTTCTGGAAAAAAAAATGGAAAAGATTTCCACAATCATTATCTATATTAAAAAATCATCATTAGTAATAGCAATAGAGGGGTTGGTATTTGGAGAAAATTCTCTCTCCAGCCAGTTGTTAGAAGATAACTTCTAAGAAATATTTAAAGCCAAATTCAAAGAATAATAAGTGTGTTACTTTTTCAGCTCTTGTGCACGAGTTCACTTTTCTTTTTTATTTGTTCAAAATGTTTATCTGTACTGGAAAGTCTGGTCTCAAATAGCTACTTTGCCATTTTAGCTTGCACATTTCAGGTTTGGCAGACTGAATCCAGGATGATTTCCTCCTCCTGTCTTTTGATTCCATAAACACCATGCCATATCCTTGCCTCTGCTCTCTTCTCTTTGTCTGGAGCACTGATTCTCTTGCTCACAAATGCCCAGTGATGGAGATAAGTTGGGATGAGACTAAACCTTGCAAGGATCTGCCTCATAATCCTGGGCTGTGGAACAGTGACTGGGGCTGTAATGTGGGTGGGAAATGGGGACACACTCTTTTTCTCTGAGCAAACAGTGTTGATGGTACACAGCAAAGATTTCCACTTTCTGATCACGGAGTTTGTTTTGCTGTTACCTGTAGTTGTCTAAGCTTGGAAATACCAAGAGACTGAGTGATGAGCAAAGGGAGCGCTGGAATCAGTGTCTATGTACATGTGTGTATATGTGTATAACTCCCACACAGACACAGAAGAAGAAACCCTGCAGGTTCAGGTACTTTTTTCTTGTGAAATAGCTTCAGGGTGACTGAGATGAATCAAACGGTTTGAAAGAACAAAAGTTCAGGGAAGTAGGTACAGCAATAAGCCCAATGATTTATAAGCAATGTGAAGGATTTACCACATTCTTGCATCAGTTCACATGATAAATTTGCTTTGGTCACTGCCTTCTGACTCAACATAAGAACTAATTTGCAAACCTGAGATCTGAATTTTAAATTATTCTGTTTATTATTCATGATGAATAGAAAATCATTGTATGAAAATTCTCCATTTTATTCATTTAATATTTGAGATTGATTAGAAGTGAAATGTTCTTCAGATAAGTCTTCTAGTTGTACAAAACTAGGCATATATAATCTTCTGTTCTCTATTTCTGGCATTGTCTTTTAGCCTTCTTGCATTTGAACCGTTTTCTTTTTCCCAGCTCTTCAAATATACAGCAATCTGACTTCCCAAAGAAATACATTTAATTCTTGTAAAGTTTGAGGTTTCTGTACCTGTCTATGACTATGATTTCTTCATGGTGTACACTACTAAACATTGTTCTTTGTTTTTGCTGTTCCCTTGTTTCTACCTTTGCTCTCTTCTATTTCTTGCACAATGAAGGCTGCTGATTAGCCCTAAGACAGGAAAAACTGTGCAGGGAAATGATTCAAAGAGGCCACTCAAATTTCTCCGAAATGTTGTGGGAAGTCTGTAGCAATAACATGTCTCCTCTTGCCATACATACAAATTGTTTCAACTCATTTCACAGTTGTGGAGTGAGTCGTATTTCTAAGGAGTGGGTTTTATTTTCTAGTTATTATTTTAAAGGTCAACCAGTCTGGTCAACCAGCATACCAATGACATGAGATAATTACTTAGCTATCAGAAGATAATGGTATTAACTCACATGAAATGCACTGACAATATTGCAATGACAATAATTTTCCTCTGGAAAGCAATATTAAATTTTCATGTGGGTCCAGTTATGATAATCAATATAAGTAATAGAAGTTGAGTGGGAAGTGAAATTGCAAGCATGTAAGATACTCCATGGTAATTTCACATGTATCCTGTGATTTCACACACTTACCTTGTGATAAATGCAAAGTGCTTTGCACACCTTTCATTGAGGGTTAAACTGCCTGCCGTGTACCAGTATGTATTGAAGAATTGTTGCAGTAACTTCACAACTCAGCTTTCCTAGAGGTAAATTGTTATTCTACCTATATTCTAAGAAGATTGACAGACATATCTCAATAATCCCGATCCCCCGAGTGACAGGACCAGGTAGAGATGGGCCTTTTCAAATGCCTGGACAAAAGTGAGTAGGGCCACCTAAGTACCAGTTCTGATAAAACTGGGCACACTGTSTTTTTGATCAATCAAACCTGCTTTGGTCAAGATTTTCGAAAATGACTGAATGATCCTGTTTTTAGGAAGTGCCATGTACTGACTCTGAAAAGTGGGCCATGCAAGGAATTTGAAGTTGTAGATGCCCAGAATGAGACACAGAGAATTACTGATCACGTCTGAAAAGCTTGGCTAGTTTTCCGAAGCCACGTCCAAAAGCTATGTGGCAAATAGACTTAATATTTTAAGGCAGGGCACCCTACAAATTGTAATCATTTACCTGCCTGTTGTGCACAGTTCTAGTAGTGAAATTCATTCTGTGGATTGACAGGGCAGGCAGCAGTACTGACATTGTTCCCTACTAACATAATAGCTTTAAAATCTAGCCAGAGTTTCATAGGAGCCCCGTGAGCTTCCTGACATTTACATTCCCAGCCAGCCTTGGCGATATTAATGCCAGTTCTTTGCTGGGGTAGTAATAATYGCTTTGTTTGCAATTCAGACAAATGAATCAATGCTTTCAAGTGAGATGCCCAAAGGAAGGGGACAGGATCATGACAGAAAAGTTGTCAGAACAAACATAAACCCTTGTAGAAGTAATGACACTAAGATATTGATGGCGATGGAGTTGGCAGGGAAGTTCAGACTATGTTAGGAGGAAAATAGGTTTCTAAGAAAGTGAAAAAAGAAACCCAGAACACCTCAAGACAACCTATATCAGTGCAAAAAACACTAGTGAATAATTACAGATGTAGACTGATACTCAGTGAGCACAAACTGGAAGACCTAGAGCTTTCCCTTCGATGTGCTTTCACATATGACTGGAAAGGCTTTGCTTCCTGTTTGTCCCTATAGTGATTACCAAGTACTCCGCATCCTACATCATCTCGTGGAGCGCTGCAATGAACAGAGCTCCAAGTGAAAGCCCCAAAGAACATTCTGCTGATTCGTCTTGAATTTCTGCCAGGGCCTGTGTTGAAGCATGGCTACTGTGACCTCTTCCAGTGATGGTGGTGGCTTTAGCGCACTGCATTGTTCCTCACCAGAACAGATGCCAGTGAGGACACCCTGAAGGAGCAAAGAGGGGAAGACAGGGTTTGACAGGAATGTAAAGCTGTCGTGAAATTAAGTGTAAAAAATGTAGAAGGATACTATTAAATTACTGAGACTTGTCATTATATCTATCATAAAACTGTAGCAATGCAAAGGGGACTGTGCTTCATCACTTTAAAAATTACTTGCTATAGTGCTTATATTTAAAGAAAAATAAAAACCACATTACAGTCATAGCAATTCAAGCATTTCCTAAGCTTTGATACACAGATTCTGTAGAGCTTGTGCAAATACAAATTAACTTTAAAAATGCTATTCTCCCCAGTGGAAAGACGTTCAACTGCTGAAGTTGAGAGACAATCAAGGACAGTAGATTGGACACTGAGTGCTACTGAAGGATTGAGAGTGAAAAAAACACAAGATGAAAATATGTTCACAGAAGTCCAAATAACTCTCCCAAACTCCCTTTATGTCAGAGTCCTGTGTTAGACAAAGCTGTTTCTGGAGAAACAGTGAGAGGTACCTTACCCAGTCAGTTTCTCTGGGCATTGTATGCCCATGGGAAGGCACACAATTGAGGTGGCCACAGCTTCATGACTTGCTGTTGGCTTTACAGTTTCTGTAAGCTTTGGTCATTCTTTGACAACAAAGGACTCATGAAAAACTGTGACCCTGAATGTCAGGCTGTCCTTGCCTTCCACAAACTGCATCAATGAGCAGAGGACAACTGCTACAACAGCAGGAATACCACAGGCCAGAGAAATCTTAAGGGAACCARATTAGGGCCCAAGAGCAACTTCTCTGGTGTTGTGGAAAAGCTTATATCCTTACTGCATGTTTAATCATGTGATGCATAGCCAATGGTATTCTTTTCTCGATAATAACATGTATGGTAGCTTATTACAGTGGCTACTGGAATAATTAAAGCTTTGGTTACTTCTAGTTTATGCTTTTCCATTTTTTTAATTTTGGGAATTGGAAATAGTCAAGTCAGTTCTCACTTTAGTTTTAGGGATTAAAGTAAAAAAAAAGTAAAGAAAATATTCCCACTTGTCTTGGTTTGGTTGAAATCCTGTTTTGGCAAACCCTGGATTTTATACAAAGTTAACCTGTTAACATCTGGGCAATCTTCATGAAAAAAATTAAAACATTACTTCCAGTTCCAATTCTTAAATGTTCTGAGTTATTAGAGGGAGCTGGGAAAGAATGAAGAACTGAGCCCCAGAAAGTGATGAATATTTCCATTAGAAGTGCTAAGCAATTGGAATAAATCATTATGAAAAGCAAGCAACATGTGAAACAGACAACAAATAACTGGAGGCCACCCTTTTTGTCACCGGCCAGTACAAAAATCTGTTTGCAACCATGGCAACTGCTAGTCCAAGTTTACAGCATTGTTAACAACAAATATTGAAGGTAGCTTACAGCACTTTTCTCATTCAAGCAATATTATCTGCTTTCACTGCTGTGCCCTATAGATATGTATTCTGACCCCAGGCTTCTTCCTTCTGAGGAGACAATCTGTAAGAGAGCAATTTAAGTCCTATAAGTATGCATACTTTATTTATATCAGGCAGACTGGCATTCATTGCACATAGTCTCTCTGGCTATTTGGTATTATATTTCCTTTCAAATATGTGCAATGAATAATAAACTTTCTTCAGACAGTCGTGTGAAATCTCTTCAGAACTCTGTGACAGGAATTTTTTCTGTGATGCTGTGTGCCTTCTAGCTCATGTTCTGGTCACAAATGGTAATTAGGAAAAGTAAATATTCATTCATAAAATTAAATTGTTAGAGATGAAAAGCCACTATGCCTGCCTTTCCCTCCTCATGATTAAATTGTAAGAAACAAACAAATTGTTCTGGATATAGAACGTATAGACACACAATTCAGTAAAGGTCCTATTCTGCTTTGGACCTAACAGCTAATCCACAATATATTTTTCTCTTTAAATAGTTATTTGTCTTCACTAAAGAAGACCCTTAAGCATTTCCCTAACTTTTAAATGCATGAGTAACTTAAAGGATTCTCTGCTCTAAAATGTTCTATGACAACATGTATTCATTGTTATTGGTAGCTTAATTAAATAACTTATCACAGCTATGTGTGCACTTATGTTAAGTATTTGCTTATGTAGCTTGTTAAATCAGGACCTCAACCTTTTTTAATTATTTAGAATAACAATTCAGAATTGTCATGTTATCTAGGTAGGTCGAGTTCTTCCTACAGAATTACTCAAATCTAAGCAAAGACAACTTTTCCTAGTTCCTTTCTGATGACATGATGCAAAGAAACTGTCAACTGCTTAAAGCTAAAGCCTGATTTGTTCCTGCTATTTGTCATTTTGCAGTTTGTGTAAATGTAAGTTTGAGTTTTTATCAGTGCATTTCTTCCATTTCTCTTATTTGTTCCTTCTTCAATAGTCGTCTTAAATTTTTACAATGTGGTCCAGCTATCCCACAAGGAACAGAAAGATAGCTCTGGCTTACCACAGAGGCATTGTCGTCTAGAAGTTTAATAAACCGTGTGGTAATAAAAGGTCAAATGATGCACTGAAATGTATATATACACACCTACTCTCTGTCAATGTATAAGTACATTTGAACTAATCTGCTGGAACAGACTTTAGGAAAATTTAGTACATTCTCCTTTTGTATCTTTGTCCTTACACTCTTAAAGTACTAACTGTACCTGTGTCTTATATGAAAACATTGCAAGTACTTTGCCTGTGAATTTACATTCTCTAAAGTGCACAGGATTCTTTTAAATTTAGCATCAAAATTGAACTCCCTATTTTTCCTGGGGTACAAGGGGGAAGGGCCTTCCTTGAAAGGATCTGATGCAGATCCTATCTGCATCAGAAGCAGTTACCAGTTTTCGTCAAACAACTCTCCAGCTGAACCAAACTCTGAATAGAAACCATGTCCCTGGTAATCTGTATTCATAAGTCTCAGTGACTGTATTGGGAATAGTAACATGTTTCTAAGATACAGACTTTGTAGCCAGATGATGAAATCAACAAAAAAGTGCATTACTTCAGATATATTTGCCACAAGGTATTTTGTGAGGTATTTTTTCAGAAGGAAGAAATGTGTTACAGACTAACAAGTTTTCAATAATATAGACATTCTAATATTAATTCTTTGAAACTATAGGAGAYATAAAGGATGACCACTTTTTTTGTTTCCTGGCATAATATATTGAAAGCTTCTATGTTTGAGTCAATGTGAAGACAAAAAAGGAAATTAACACTCAGACAGTATGCTGCTTAGTACCATCATTTTTTAATCTTCATAGTGAATTTTTAAGTTTGCTGCTGCATGAACTGTTATAAACATTGAGCCCTCCAGCCTGATAGAAATTTGCTATGTGGAGGGAGAATGTTTTTCAGGGAATGGAATAGYAAAAAGGTGAAACAGTTATACTTCTGATGTTTCCACTAACATTCATTAATAACGATAATACCTTGTCAGACGTCCAGTGCCTAGTAAATGCTTTGCATCAGTTCTCAACACTGGTAATTCTGTAGCTCTGTTTGCCTCGATAGCTATGGAAGGTGCTCCTAAATTTTATGGGAAAACAAAAATGTCGTCATAATTTAATAGCTACAAAGTTCATGATCTGTCTTTTGTTTTTTTTACTCGTCTGCCAAGCAGAGTCCATGAGCCCATCCCACCCACTTGCTTCATTAGGTTCTGTGCTCAGGAAGTTTCCTCAGCATCATCACATTGCCCCTATGTGGCATGATGAATAGAAATTTATCAGCTAAAGTGAAAAAGAAAATTGAATATACTAATGTAAAATGCAATAAATATGTTTCAGGCTCTAAATGCTGATGTTGAAACTGGCACATGTAAGAAGCACCTGGGATTCTACTTTTATGGGAGCATGAGACCTCCCAGTTGGTGTGGATTTAATTTAAAACATTGAATTTTCAGTATTTTGGGCACCTAAGCCATGCAATTTTCTGTAACGGACCTGAGGAACAATTATTCAAAACTTGAGACTGTAAAAAGCTTGGAGGTAAGGAGTGAACCCAAGTTAATGTCTCCAGCTAAAAGGAAGAGCCACTTCCTTCTAATTCCTGGGAGATAATTGAAATGAGTAGAAATTAAATCTTTGTCAAGTCAACAGTTATAAAGGAGAAGTGCTTTGGTCTAAC
Organism: Apteryx rowi; assembly: GCF_003343035.1. Lineage (NCBI taxonomy): Eukaryota > Metazoa > Chordata > Aves > Apterygiformes > Apterygidae > Apteryx > Apteryx rowi. The sequence goes on along the minus strand of NW_020447199.1, from coordinate 163,431 downwards.
ACTGGCAAACTATATACCACCTAGAGTATTTGACATTTTGGGGACATCCATATTTGCTTTTTTCTTTTTGTCTTCCTTTTACTTATAGGATAGTAGCTGAAAGGAGCTGAGAGACATCCTTTCTGGGAGACACCTTATACCTTTACCCCAACACCGTCCACTACCCAATATGTTCTGTAGGTGCTTTTGGCTATACAAAATGTTCATAAGGGAGTCTTTCTGCAAGCACAACTTTTGCATGTCCAAAACAACTTTTTGTGGAACCAAGCACTGTTATCTTGGCTGAGGGGAAGCAGATGAATTTCAGCTTGTAAACATGCAAGAAAGTCATCACACCTGCACCTTATTCCAGCCCCATTTATTTTAAAAGGTCTTTTTATCTCCAGAAAAGAGTCAAAAAAAAGAAGCAGTGAATCGTTTGTCTTGCTTCTGGCCTTGCAAATCTCTCAACAGGATACTGATATCATTTATTTATGGTACCTTTTTTACAGCCTGAATAAACCTATTAAAAAAGAAAAATGTAAAAGACAGCATACAGATTCAGCAGGACTTTGATAGAAGGTGTAAGACATAAATACACTAACTCACTGCATACTCTCCTCCCAGTAAAACGTACTGGGGCATTTTGGTGGTGAGGGCAGGAGATACTTGCAGAAGTCTCTAGAGCTTCCTCTGCCAACCCCCATCTCTTGCTCTCTCCATTTGGGATGTGCTGCTGAGCCCAGGCCAAGTGGTCCCACTAATGACTGACGGCTCTCTTCCTCCCTCCGGCTGATGTGGGTGCTGGACAAGGAGGATGATCCCTGGGACACACATTTTCCTTGCAGTCCTGGAAGGCCTTTTTCCCAGCCATCAACTGAGTTACTTTTGAGCCCCAAGGATCCCCCACCACTCAAGTGCACGTGCTGTGACCGTTCACATGTAGCCTCCTCCCTGGAGCAGTGGGAAACATCTGACAGGGACCACGAAACTCCTCCATGCAGCTGACATCCACCAGAGGCTCAGCCGCAGAACAGCCTCACAATTTGGGGCATGCCCATTCAGTATCCTTTCCTTCCAAAAATCTAGAGAAACCCTAGAGACTCAGTAACTGTCAAAATATTTTGAAGTCTTTTGTCCCTCTCTCCTGCCATTCTCACAGCATCCCATCCTACACATGTGTTACACCAATAGAGACAGCGCCATTAGGAATGGATGCCACGTCAACATATATCAAGAAAGACGTACCATTTTCATATACATAGCCACTGAGTTTCATCTCCATATTTGACATAAAGGATAACAGTACTGACTTTCAGGTACTCAGTGAATTATTTACCAGTTTTTCAAAAGAAACACTTCTGAATATTATCTTCATTTCTTTCCATTGGTGTCTTCACTTCATTCTAGTTAAACAACCAGTGCCCTGACAGACCCTTCTGGCACTACTTCAGGTCTCTTGATAAAAAAATCAACCACTTCTGAATGATTTCCAGGAAAAACAACTGAGCCCAAAGTAGCTGTAGTAATTGCCTGAGGTAAGGTGGAGAAGCAAGGTCTTGCTGTGTGCTTGCAGCAGTGTGATGAAGCTGTTTTTAAAGAGCAATGGGAACAGTATATGTGCAAAAGGACTACTGTGTTTGATATTGTGTGCAGGGACCCTGATTCCACCTCTTATTTAAGAGCAAGCATAACATGAAGCACATACAGAGCATTAGACTGTTTTGTTGAATCAAGATCCTGAACTATTAGATTAAAAAATACATTTTTCCTTCCAAATATTGCCTTCTTGATCCCTATTTGTAACCCCAGATCATAGAAAAAATCTCTGTTTGTATCCTGGAGGCTGACACCCTTTCATACCATTTTTATCTGACTGTTTCAGAATGCGAGCAGACCAGAGTATTGTGCAAAGACATTTCTCTGTCTCCCAACTCTGTATCTTATTTGACTGAGGCAATCAGTTCAGCACAGCATGATGGAGCAAGGGCAGATTGAAGAGATGATTCAGAGGTGAGATGAGGACAAACATGTATGTTCGAATGAGGGGGGGCTTGAGTTATCATTTATAAAGGTTTCATGAATAATAAACTTTTTTCTTGTCTTCAATCTCCTTAACTTGTTTTCCTGAGAAAAACAGCTGCTGAACAGTTAGCAATGTCAATTCATTACATTAATTCCACTAGATTACAAGCTTTTCTGAAAGATAATATTTATAGTTCAGTTGAACACATGCTGTATGTCTGTTGATTTGGTTGATTAAAAAATATTTAGTATATCCTGTACCAAAACACATGGAAAACACAGTTTTGATTCAGCAGAGATTTTAGTAGCAAACAGCCCAATATAATTGCTTAAGACAGCTTTTAATCTGTTTGGTCATTGAATGTTCATGGTCATACCTAAGAATAAATGTCACTAGTATGACAGTTTCCTATGATATTCAGCACATTACTTGTGAATTGTTTGTGCAAATACTTAAGTAACATTGCTGCCTGTAGCAATGTGAAGGAGAAGAGCTTTGTGTGTGTTGTTAACCTGTCCTTTCCTGTATTAAAAACCCTTTTGACTGTCTCTGTGGTTACGATTATTGGTGTTCATCATTGATGCTAATCTTCTGGAAAACCAAGGATAATACTTATTTGTGAGGAGCCGTTTGACATTTGAGCCCTGTGAAGAACTCTTTTAATATTCAACATCTTAAACTTGCATGGAAACTTAGTACAACATAAAGCTCTTCCTTGTCATAGACACAGCCTATTACATGTTTGGTTTCATATCCTTTACCAAACACTGTAAGGTTAACAGTTCCATTAAGAAATATATGAAAAGGACTTCATAGAAGTCAGGAATGTATTAATTCTGCACAATACCTTAAGCTGAACATGTTCAATTACATATTTACATCCAGGTGTAAATAATGCACTCAGTAGGCAGTAAGGCTTCAAGTGGAGAGAACAGAGGTCTGCAGGAGGCTGATTAACAATAGTAGGCCAGTTCCCAGCTGGAAAAGCCTGGTGTAGCTCCTACAGAGCTTTACATCTACTGCATACACCCCAAAGATTATCCTGCTCCAGGAGTTTGCACTGGTCATTGTCAGGGAAAAGGCAGGAGGGTAAATGGACCTTGGTCTGATTCAGCACAGCCATCTTGAAATGAACAGTAAGTTTTACTATTTTTCATTATTATTATTATTAATGATGCAAAAGTCCTTGCCCAAGTAGGCAAAAGTGATGGCAAGAAGAGGACCACACTGTGGTGATCTCTGAGCTTGATGACTTGCGTGGTCTGTCCTCGTTCTGTCTCCAGGGGTCCCAGGCCCCAGGTTGCTCTCTGCTTGAAGGAGGCGGGGTTTGATACCAGGGCACACGTTCTGCCCAGCAGAACTGCTCCTGCCTGGGGATGAGGTATCACATCAGCACTGGGAGCTTGGCTCAGCAAGTATGTCACAGCTTTCCCCTCGCACACGCATCTATGTGAGCTGTGTCTGCAAGGTCCTTGTCTGCGTGGTACCTCGTCCTGGCTGTTGCAAATGCATTGTGCTTTTCTAGTGGTCTCCACCTGAACCTGCTGGAGGTGCAACATGCACCAGCCACAGTGGCATCTGAAACAAGGTTTACATCTTTCCCAGCCAGGGCCTTCATAGATACAGCCCACATCTGAGGGCGTTTAATCCAGTGTTTAATCCAGAACACTGGATCACATCCCATTCACCTTCACTGCAGATCAATAAGTACTTCCAAAGAGGTATATCATATTCACACTAGTGCAACAGGCATTAGGACAGGATACATTGTTTCTAAACAGAGTCTGTTCGCTTAGCTCGTTCAGTACCTCAGCTAACTGCAAACTTGTATATATTAATATGTTTACAGAGTAACAGCTAAAAACAAGCTATCATCATCTAAATCTTAGTAAATACAGATCAGATTTTGATGTTCTAACTGCTAAGAAAAACCTTTATTCACCAGGGTTTTTGTTTGAATATAGCAGGGTTTCTTTTACATATAAGACAGAGGATGTGCAATATTACCTAGCCCAATTAATGATATAAGAATCTGGCCAGGATTTGCTACTGTCTTGTGGATAATGAAACAAGAAAACCTCTGCTTTTTGAAATCTGCTTTGAGATACAATATATACAATAGATCTTCTTTTTTAAGTATGGCCAATTGACCACACATCCGCATAATGCTAAAGTTTCATAGGAGACTAGAGACATATTTTGTTAAAAGTTTCTACCGTATGTCAGGGGAGATTTGTGCATTTTAATTAGCATGTTGAGAAGTCTATTTCAAGAACATGTGTAGGAGTGGTCTGACTAATTAGTGACTGTCAGAAACCTTATATCAACATAGTTTGGATGTACATTATTATTCTGATGTCTGTTATTTCATCTAGCCAGAGCATTTACAGTAATTCTTGATCTAGTTCTCAGCTTAAAAAGCTGAGGCTCCAGGGCTTCTTATCTCAGCCAATTTACTGATGAGTTGGATGTTACACAAATATTAAGAGCATCAACATTAAAAATAAATAAATAAAAGCATTAAGGGAATGTTATATTCAAGTAGACTGGTCAACAACATTACATTTCCAGCATGGATATGCAAATTAATTAATAAAAATAAAAGTGGATCAGTAATACTGACCACAGGTTTTTTTTCTGTTTTAATTCCATAATTAAATTCATTACGTTAATTCATTGGCTACAGTTATTCTTTTTGCTTGCAATGCATAATATGTGAGTGCATGTTAAATTTTTTAGTATAATGGCACACCAGCACAAATATTCTAGTTTTCCTGTCTTCTTCCTAAAAAGAGGGCCATTCTTACAGGGGATTTCAGCAGATAGAAAGGTATCATAGATGAGATTGTGTATTTCTCATGTTAGATCTAACAATATCTGTATCATAGTAATCTACTTCTTTTGTTAGTGTCACAAATGGTGGCCTCAGAGATATACCATCCTGTCTTTTTGTGGAAACCTTTAGCACTATGGAATTTGGCCTTTTTTATTTAACTGTCTTTTCATTGCTCTCCTTCATTGCTTCCTAATGTGCAAAATACTTAGGACAAAACTGACTTCCCACTCCCCCTAGCCACCCATAGAGTGTCATATCCTGGTTTTATGCAGTCATTTGAATAACAGCGTGAAAATACAGAATATTCACCACCGTAATTTCTTTTCTTTTATGAGCAAAAAAAGTAAGTCAATATTAGAGTGGGTTGAACACCTGAGCAGAGAAATCTAGCCGAGTAGAAGCAAGCACAGGCATTTTACTCTAGCACTACCACTGTTATAATACCTTTCCTGCTCATGTATCCTGCTCACTTAATAGCCTCTGCCTCTAATGGTTTCTATTTCTGCCTCTGGTGCTGTGTTGTTTTGTTGCAGGTATAGCTTATTTCATTGTCAAGGAATGGCACATTTGAATGAGGATCGATTATGCAGATTACATGTGTGAAAATACAGTATTTTTAAAAGATTTGCCTTTGTCCTGAATATCAGGAAGTGAACCTATGTGCAGTTCCCATTAAAGAATGTGAGGGAATAGAGAGACCAGCGGGCAACTTCAGAGGGAGCAGGTAGGAAGAAAGGAGAAGAGGGTGAAAGGCAAAGAAGATGTATAAGAAGGGAGGAAGGGGCTAATTACTGCCTTCCTTATTCTAATATCACCAAGGCAAAGGTATTAGACTGTTTGTTAGCTACTGTATTACGCATTCTAAAGTTCTGGTCTACCCTAACACGAACAATTTTGTGAACACCAAYACTACAAAAAAAACCCAACATGTTCTCAGGGTTCTCAAACTGTTGATGCTAGTACTCACACTTCTCTATAGGAAGCTTACTTTCATGCATGGTGTCAATGGGGGAAAATCTTTGAAAAAAAAACCCAAACCCCAAATCTCTAATTTATATGTCAAATTAAAAGATACCGGTCATTTTTTTCTTTCTCACTTCTATTTTTTACATTAATATTGTTATTCTGGAAAGTAGTTTCTAATCAGTACAGTTCTTAATCTGTCAAAGTGCCATCATGTTTGAAGGCATTAAAGTACCTTGCTTACATCCTTTTTTTCAGTGTTAGTTGGAAGCAGGGTAAACTGATCACCAGAAATTCCCTTTCAGCCTGGCTCTGCACAGTGTTTTTTCATGAACACTTTTTTTTGCCTGAGCATCATATTCAGATTTTTAAGGAAACAGTTTTTTCCCAGTAAGAAGCAGAGCTCCTAACAATCTGTTGACTTTGAAAAATTCTGAGAATTAATCAGATGGATTAGTGGATGGACTTGGATCAAGGACAAACTGTTTTTGACTCAAAGTCTAATCATTTCAGTTCAAACCAGTTAGTTGTTTTTAAATTAAGGATATGTTCCATATCCTTAGGCTTCTATATGAGTTTATAGAAGCCTATGGAAGATCTGTTAAATACACAGGTATTCATGGGACAATATATTAACCCATRTCATTAGAACAAAAACTTAGAAAAGATTAAATAACTTGAAAACATTATTGCAAGATTTGTGCTAAAAAAAACCCTTTGAAACATAAAATACAACCTTAATAAAATACATATGAAAACTGTTAAAAAAACAAAACCAAGATTGTTTTGATAATATGCATAGCAGGCTACTAGAATGTTAGTTACATAGGATAGGAAAAAATATCCATGTGCCTACCTCTGTTCCTAGCTAAATAGTGAAAGACTTTGGAATCTCTTATGTGGATTTCTATAAACATATATTTTGTAGGAAAAAAAAACCAAATAATATGGTGAAGTTTTTTTTTCTTAAAATTAAATGGCCCAGTAGTCAAAAGATAATACATAGAATATTGAAATACAGGCTAAGAAAACAGCAAAGAGCTACAAGGGACAAATACTCTGAGTGAATATGTGCTAGAGAAATATTTATTTAAAAATAGGTCACATTTGCATCACTTCTTTGATAAATGTTTCCATTATTAGGTGTTATGATGGTGCCTAAGAACATCAACTCAGAACTGAAGCACATAAGCAGCTTCTCAGAAACATAATAAAAAACTGTCCCTTCCTCAAAGTACTTACTATCCTGCTGTCAGATCTCATGAAATAGATAAACATACAAGTAGGGTGGGAATAAACAAAGAGAATAAGGTGATGAAATCAAGAGAGTTTAGCAACAAAGCGATGTTTCAACACTCAGTCACTTCACTTGTGAAATATTAATACATTTCAAGTACAGCTTAGCACGTATTTGGCAGGTAATACTTAGAAGGAACACAACCTCTGTTTTTCTATCCATTAAAAAGTAATTTTCTGCTACCACATCTTAATTTCCTGATCCTGTAGATCTTCCTCTCCTGTACAAGGCTATTAATTTTTACTTCTAATCAGTGTAGCAAGTCATTCTATTTTTGAATCTCATATCAACCTAGAAATAAGTGCTGACATAAATAAGCTTTTTGAAGATGTTGCTCTCTCACAGCTGGAGAGCATGACACCACACAGTGTGTCCAGATATTGGTCCACAYAGTATACACACAAAAGTTTATGGGATAGCTTTCAACTAGCAAGGAATTGTGTAAAGTAGATAGTTCACAAGAAACAACATTCCAGACTAATATGATTTTGAAATTACCTTTGGGGGTAACACAAGCAGTTTGAAAAGAGTTCTGACACAATGATTCATTGTAGAAAATGAAGGAAAGGTTCAAAAGGTATGCAATGATACTGTAGATTATTTTATATCTAGCTAGGTTGCATATTGGTAATTACTAATTTTCCTATTGAAATAACAACTATCATATTCTAATAATAACAATCGTATTCTAGCCTTACACACAATTAGGAGAAGGATACTACCTGACATATAACCTATCTGATGTAAAAGTAAGAGGCACCTAGCAATATTCTCTAAATAGCTTCACTGAAAGTCTGAAAGTTGTTGACCTGCAGGTTTTCTGCGAGACCTTTTTTTTTTTCCTTAACGGTGATGAAATGGAAAGCATTTTGATGGGAAATCTTAAACGTATTTTTCCACTGAGTTCTCACCTCTTGTGACTATCAATAAACTACTTAGTGATTACTGTTTGAAAGGGAACTAAAAGAATGAGCTATTGTACGCTTGCATGCTTAGAATTAGTCAAAGGACACATAGGACAAGAAGAGGGCACGCCTTCTGTTTGTCTGTGCCTCTGAATCAAAACAGGCAAAAGTGTAGTTTGAATTGTCCCCATTTAATAACTGTCACATATTAACTGAGGATCTGATCTCCAAAATTAGGAAAATAAATCCCTGTCAGGTTTGTTTGATGATGAGATATAAGTAACAGGTATTTTAGCTGGATATGTCTGTGTGTGATACACAACAGGAGATGACAATCTGTTTGCTGCCACTTCTGCTTGAACTGAACACAGTCCTCTTTGCACATCCCTAAAGAATTGAGTGCATCAGTCTGTGCTTCATACCACATAGGCTTCCCTCAGCATGATCTGAACTGATGAATTCTTCCCTCCTAGTAACTTTGTATGGCAAGTCACGTTCTATGCAGACACTTAAGCTTTTATATCTTTAATCATTATTACTTGGCCCAAAATGGACTGAAAGATAACCACAAAATATGTCAGCATCCAACTTCTATAAAGATCCTATTAAAAGCAGGAGAAAATGCTTCTTCATGTTTTAGAATGGGTCTACACTACTACTTTAAACAAGCCAACATGTCTTCTTTAGTAGTCTACCTCAATACCCAGCTGATGAGGCATGACAGCCAAACTTGTTTTAGAAACACAGTAAATTAGTTCCTTTAGCAAGGGAGTGTGAAAGTGGTGATTGAACCAATAATGCAACAAGCACACTACAGGGCTGTGGTTAGGAGGTGAGGATGTTCCTTGATTCTAGCTGCTTTTCACCTCCTTCATCAGGACATGCATAAGTTTGTGGCAGTAAATGATAATGATAGTCTTTGTTTCCTCAGGCCAGCAACTGTTGAGTTATAGAATGGGAGAGAATGCTGTGAGGAAGCTGATGGGCTCCAAAGTTCCTCTGAAGTTGGCAGTAGGTAAACCCTAGTATAGGTCGTTAGAGAAATGGCCCTGTAACATCTGGAGAATTTAAATCCTCACTGACCGTGCTTTCCATCACCATTCCTCCTCATAGCAAGGAGAGTTGGATTCATCACCAGGCTGACTCATAGCCTGACTGTGAGGGGGTCTGGCAGCAAGAGCCAACTGTCTTCCCTCATTGCATAGCACAAGTCCACTTAAGTATGGAAAGTTGGAAAATTAAGTAGGTCAGGGAGAGTTCTTTTCCTAACATCAACATTAACAGAGTCATCACCCACCTCTTTGGATGGATTTGTGTCATCTTATTCTTCTTTTCCTGCATGTCACAGTCTGTTTCCCAAAACTGTGATGCTGGACTGCACAGAAGTCTCCAGAATATAGGCTATATTAATAGTATTCTGAAGCTATTGAGCATGGGAAATTAAAATTAGAAGAGAAAACAAATACCTCAGAATATAACTGAAGTCTTCTCTGGAAAAATGTGGGCCAAGGGTGATTTTAGTTTAGGAATTCAAGACAAACATGCTGGTATCTACTGAAACTGTGGGGTACACATAAAATGACAAGTGCAGAGTAACTTGGGTTCCCTGAGTATCTTTAATAACTTGGGTACTAGATGCTCCCATCCACTTTACATTTATTAAATATTTAAAACATTACTTGGAGTACTCCAAATATAAAACCCTCCTTGGATTTTTTGATAATTGCCACAGGACATTTGATTTCATCTTTCTAACTTCTGGCCCAATGAGAGAAGAATCTTTCATTAAGGTGCATCTGGAATACCAAGAAACAGAAAGTCTGGACCTATCTAGAGTACCTTTGAATCCTGCTGACTAAAGCCTATTAATACATAATTTTGTGAATAAACATCACACAAAAACTTACATTTGGATGTGAAAAATAGCAAACTTTGTCCAAAATAGAGAGTTTTGAGGTGATTCTGAATGAATAAAAGCCTGGGAGTTAAAATGGAAACTGATTTATAATTTTCCCTGCATTGGTTATTGCAGACATGTCCACTATTATAATAATGACCCTGTTTCACACTTCATTGTATATGTAGGGTGGTGCAGAGTGTTAGAAAAATAGATTTTTAATAGTATTTTCAAAAAAGGCTGCACACACTTACTTCTAAATTTAAGGATTTCCAAAGCTCTAATTACCATACCAAATCAACCAGTAAGAGGGGAGGATGACAGGTGTAAAGAATTAGGCAACTGAAAGAAAAGGAATCAGAGTTATTAAGAAGAAGAATTCTATAATGAATCTACTTGTTATTCTGCAGGAAGAGAGCATCTGGATACTTGCAGAAATAAAACATATGGTAATGTATTGGCAAGATAGTGAGATGCATATTCTTTTAAATATGCTGAAAAATATGGCAGCAAATATACACTTTTTTTTATAAATGCCTACAAATATTTATCAATGAAATATATTGATATGAAACATACTTGACTGAACAGGCAGGGATAAGTATGTAAGTAATAGAGTGGCATACTGAAATTAAAACAGATGTTTTCTCTTTGAAAAGCAAATTCAYAATGTGAAATGCTTAGTAATCTTACTAGATGACTCAGAGGAACAAGTTTGCTGAGGAGAATGGTAAGTGCATGACTTCAGTTGACTTCAACAAGAGATGGATTTTCATTTTAAAAGTGCAGAAGTAATACTGCATTGTTTCTATAACTCACATCGAAAAACATCATCAGTTAGTCACCCTTCTGTTGGTATTCTTGATTACATCCGGAACTGCAGTAAGTATCCAGACAGACAAAAAGACTCTTCTGAACTACCCTGGTAGAGAGGGAAAATTTCTCCCTTCTCTACCCTTGACTGTGGTCATCCCAGTCAGTTCTGACTGATAGGTCCTTTTTTTCTGCTGAGAAGCAGCCAGTTTATCTTCATCCCTACACACAAATAGAGAAGAGAGTGGCAAGATGAAAGGAGGTTGGAGAGGTGATTATTTACCAATTTGCCACTGCAGTGGGGAAGTGTTTGTCTGTGGGATACTGGCTGTCAGGGTGATTTGTAGATGAAGCTCAAGTTAATGAGTCTATCCTTGATCTCTGTAGAGACTGTTTAGAAATAAATGGCTCCTCCTTTTCACTCAAAACAAACTAGGTAAATATGTTCCTCTGTTTGTGGCTTCCTAAGGCTGAATGTGAGGAAAATCTTGCCAAAATGTCCCCTCCCACGTCAGAAAATAATGCTAGAGGATTCCACAGATAACTGCCCCCTAGTTCCTTTTTCTGTCTGGATAGGACAAATTCAAATTAGAAGCACTTAGGCTTTATTAAAATTTTTTAATTCACCTGACCTAATTTAGATTTCTGAAATGGAGGTGTCTGTATCTGAGGTGGTCATCTAGACTTCCTCAATAATCAGTGGGAAATGTTCAGTTTCAGCTCTTGACCCTTCTAAGATACCTAGATGATATCCTTCTAAGATACCTGGCTGTCCATCAGTAGCCAGATATACTACTCTGTCTTCATTCACTGGATTCTGTTGTTTCCATTGGTAAGATGAATAATAGCCATGATCAGTAAGTAAATCAATAAAACTGGTAGACCTAAATATTAGTTGACCAACTTGGACCTATGGAGTTAGAGGAAAATCCACTAGGAAATATTTATTTCTATTTTTTTAAGCTATAGAAAAAGATAAGTTAAAATTAAGTTAAAATTAAATTAAAATTAAATTAAAAATTAAATGCACTTCTGAGAAAAACTGTTTGTGCACCAGGGTATATTTAATTAGACACATCATCTACCACTGTATTCGGTGCTGAAAGCCTTAACAAGTTGCCTAGAAGGTTTTTGTTAAATACATCCTTCATTCTGCCACTGCTTTAGTGTGGGTGAAGAGATACGCACATGCACATCACGGCTGACTTAGAATCTATTGCTAATTGATTTGAAAGGGACTTTGCACATCACGGCTGACTTAGAATCTATTGCTAATTGATTTGAAAGGGACTTTTCTGCATCCAAGTGCTTTTAGGTGATAGATTCCACATAACAATGGAAGCCACCAGGAAATATCCCTAACAAGTAGGAGAAAGGAAACTTCTCAGTCATGAGACTTTGCCCTTTATTAGAATCTTGTTCGAATAGTGGCAGAAGGGATAATGGCTGCTTCTCAGTTGCTGTATTAGAAAAAACCTGATAACTACAAAGGTCGTGGAAGAGTTTTCAAGAAAGCTGTGGTACACAATCTTTTGCCAGGGATCTAAGCTCCTGGCAAGAGCCGGAGCAAATGCTCTCTTGCAGTTTCTTTTTGTCATATGTTCCTATGAGCCTGTGAAAGGACAGAAAAGACTCTGTTCATAGTTCGAACAAGTATTTCTTCTTCCAGTTACAAAGTAGTTATTTAACTTCATCCATTTGGCTTTCAGATATCAACAAATTATTTTAGTCCTCTGCTTTCTAGGAAACTGAAGGCAGTCCTCTTTCCCAGACAGATAACTGGAGTTTTGGTTAAGCTATAGTCAGACCACTCCATTATTCAGACCACTCCATTTCCACWGCCCTCCTTTTATTTTCATTCAGTTTTTATCAAAATTTTTAGTGTTTTATTGATCAAACCATTCTGGCCTGTGGTTTGACTATGTACAGAACTCCTAAATTCTTTTTTAAAAGACATAATTTAATCATCAGACCAAAATAGCTCCCTTGGAACCTAGATAGTACTCTGTAATTATACTGCTATCTAGAATTTCAAAAATTAAAAAAATTGCATACAAAAATATTGTTTATGTTCAGCAGTTAATTTTTAACTTCATTATCTTGACAGACTTAATTTTCAAATATAATTGATTAATCACTTGCCAAAGCCAGATTTTTAATTTAAATCCATTAGTAATCTGAAAATGTGTTCAAAACCAGTAAAGAACAGTAATTGATCTTACTTTTATGTCACTTAAAATACACATTAAAAAAAAGAAACTTGATTGGGGGAAAATATTGCTTTCTGATTAGAACCACATATCCCCATTAAAAAGTTTCTGGATGAATTATATCACCTTTTAAAACTAATAATGGAAATGCTGCTAAATCCCCAATGAATCAAGCACACAAACTAGTGGTGGTGTAACTCTCTGGCATAGGCTTCGCTTCTTTAGACATTGCTGTTAGTTAGTAGTCATAACTATCATATGGAGTACCTAGTATGTAGGAGGCCCCACCACAGAGCCAGAATCTGTCACACCTGCAGATGTACAAACATGGAGCAAAGGGCCCGATCCTACCTAGGAAAGTCAGCAATCTCATATGAGATACGAAAAAACAGTTGGAGGGATGCATAGAAATGACTGACTTAGTATCTATTGCCAAATGATAAAAAAAAAAAAAACTGATAAAAGAGACTCTATCTTCTTTTCTGAACCCTGATGCTTTTAGGTGATAAACTACACATGGCAATGGGAGCCAGCGGGAAATACCCCTAATAAACAGGAGAAAGGAAAAAAATAGGAGAAAGCATGGCCAAAGCAATGGGTTATGAAGGTGCTATTTCCAGCCACGTTCTAAATGAATAACATCAAGATCAGATTACATTTGTCAAGGCCAGAAAAGTACATTTCTATCACTGAAATGTGAGCTGGCAGAGTGCACACAAATTTTTGTTGTGTAGATGGCTAGAAAATAATATATTTGAGATTATGGTTACATTGCAATCACTAGTAGTACAGTATAATTTAGTTTATTGGAAAGGTACATTATGGCTTATAGCTATGTCTAAACCAGCTCCCTGGAGTACAAGTGGCAACCTACCATGGCTGGCAGCACAGTGCCCAGCCTGGGCCAACTGTTTGCTTTRCATTTGCTTTACGTGACGCATTGCAATTGGAATCAGCTACTGTGAGGGGAAAATCTGGGTCTCCATATTGGGCTAATGGCATGAAAATAAAATGAGGATAATAGGCCACCACTGCTATTTTCTGAGTGTTTCTCTCTTCTTTATAATGCAGAGGGAGTTCTGCTGCACCTGTACATCTAGGCCATCTGCCTAGCAAATTAAAGGGTATGTGGAAAAGCTGCTGATAACAGGCAAACGTTTTAATTTGTTTTTTTTGTTTTTTGTGTATAGTAACATGTATTACAATAAATAAATTAAAAATCTGCTTGTGCTGCTGTGGTCATATGTTGTGTCTGTGGAAAGACATGGAGAGTATGGCATCCTTTCAGGGACTCTCTGTAGGAGCCTCCTGGAAGTCCTGAGGAGTGCAGGGGCTTCTCCATGATTGCTTCACATGCTTGGAAGCAACTCACTGGGAAGGAAAAAAGATAGTTAGGGGCTGGCAGCTGGGTGGCTCTCCTGCTTCATTCGCAGGAGTTAGCAGAGTTAGGTGGCTGCACATACGGATCGTAATGCACTTTATTAATAGGATATTGCAAATCACCCTATCCCTCAGTCCAAACCAGGAATGCTCCAGCTGTGAGACAGATGTAAAGACTGTGTRTTTCTAATTACTGCCATCAAATTATAAATATGATAGCAAACACAGGATAATATGCAGACCTATACATTTTAAAACCAGGCAAAGCTGAGTTTAAGTGAAAGTGGGGCATGGACAGGAGCAACAGTGTTTTTCCTCCAAGATGAGGAAAGGTCAAGAATCATACAGGTGGATGCAGCAGAAGGAGTTTTGCTTAGAGTGATGTGTTCGAACAGCCCCTGCACCCCTTCTGCTTTGGTATGTTGCCACCAAATGGGGAGATTCTGGGAAAAGGGATGATGCCAGCTCATTTCTGGGAGGTTTGACCTATGCTAACCCAAGCCCTTCCCAACCACCTAAGTGAAAACTTAATGGGTAGCAACCCTACTGGGATGCCTGGAGCACTGAGCCTTTTGTGGTCCCACTGGTCACATATTCTCAGAGCCAGCTTGGACTCTCCCTCTGCTACAGCACAGCTGGCTGTTACGCATTCTGCTACATTGCACTTCTTCGGGGCTTTTCAGTAGTGTCTGAGCACATAGTAGTTTTAAAGGATGTTTTTTGTCTCCATGGCAGTGAAATGATAACGCTTTCTTGGGCTTCCTTCAGGCTACTGAGCTCCATAGCATATCTTTACAACTGTGCCAAAAAATACAACTTGGTTGTTCATGACTGTGTCACATGGCTCAAAACACAAACCCTTACTTTTATTTTTGATAGGATTTTACCCACAGGTAGGTAATATAACCAGAATCCCAGCCCAACAGCTTATCCAAGAGTGGCAGATGCAAACCCAGCTATCTGTAACTTGTTTCTTTATGATGGCTGCTTGTATATGGGTTTTTGCTCCTCTACTGTCTCCTGTGTGCTCTTAATTTTTTATTTGTAGGTAAAAAATCTGTTTTAGTGCGTTACATACAAATTGAGGGGGTAGAGCTGTCTTGTTGGGAGAATGTTTTGCTAAGATTCAAAGAACGAAGCATCAGAAGGCCTTGAGGTAGTTTATGCATACAGCTGTTGCATTTTATTGGTTTGCTGTTAATGAAAAGCTATTGGAGCATTTGGAAACATGGCCTTGAGGATCATTTATGTTAAATCATCCAAATGAATCATCCAAATTTAGCCTAATTATAGAAACATACAAGGAAGATAAAGAATTTCTCTGTTGAACTGCGGAAAATAGTTTGTACTGTTTAATACAAGGTGAAACACCTACATGTCTGCAGGTGCTTGACAAAGCAAGTGACTCAGAGATTCAGCCAAAGAAAAGTTAAGCTGGGTTTTAAAAAGTGGATACATGTACACATGTTGTTTTTAACTATTTTCTGAAATTTTTCAAACAAGCTTGTAGAATTGTTTTCTTTGTGATATATGAGAGATGATTTAGGATTCATCCATATTCTTGGAAAAGATGTGTGCCAGTGGATGGGACAGGGTGATTTAACTTAGCAGTCTAATACAGCTCTTTTATATCACTTTGGTAGTGCAAACCTAGCCTTAAAACCAGCTAAGTCAATTATCTAATGATTATTATCTTCAGGAGAACAAACTTTGCTATGAATGTACAGCAAAGATCTTCAAGGCCTCTTTTCTACATGCTTGTCACTTGGTGAGGAACCTGAAAGATTGCCTGCTATATTTGGGCAATCTCTACTTTATTATAACAGCCACTGTAGATCTATTGCACTAGCTTGAAGCAGGCTCAGGGACCTTAGCCAGAGCCTCAGGGAAAGGAAGGTGGCAGAGTAGGATACAGGAAACCCAAAGGATGTTTGAATTAAAAGCGCAAATACGATATACTGTGATGTGTAAAGATGAGTGCCACATCTTGGATATTTGAATCCTTGCACAAAGGCTCAGCTGTAGCAATGTCTAGTTTTCGGCACTCCCATTCAAGACTAGTGTGGACCATTTGGAAAGACTCCAGAAGAGATATCTAGTTAGTTAAGAATAAGACTAAGGCAGGACACAGGAATAGTCTTTAAATATATAAAGGGCTGCTGCAAAAGGGAAAATAATCCACTCCCCATTGTTCTCTGGGAATAGAATAAGAAGCAATGGACTTAAGTCAATAAGGTAGATTTCTAATTTTAAGGACATTTAAGTCCTGGGACATGTTAAGGGAATCTTGGAGTCTTCCATATAGGAGGGGTTTTTAGTACCAAACATTTACCAGATAACAGATAGTCCTTCTGAATGGATTTAGTAAAGCCTGAAGGTTCCTTCCAGCACTACTATTCATTATTCACTACTTATCATTGAAGATGGTGTTGGATGCTTCTTAGAACATTGCCTCTTATTATATATCTATATGGGGAAATTAAATGTATATTTTAAAGTTATACATAGCTAGTCTGAATTATATTCATTTTCATGTTTATTACTTTATTTTGCTCAAAAGACAGTTTTTTTGCTGTGAACCATTAAACTGAATGAATGAATGATTCCGATTAGAAAGGAGGATTTAATGAGCTTTTTTTCAGTTTTACACGTGAGGATCTTATGTTTAAACAAGAGTGGAGTCTGTATAAGACATAGTGAGGGGTAAAAATTGGCAAGGTTCCCTCAGTATTTTGAAAATACTCAAAACTGGTTAGTTCCATGTAGGACCCTTGTGGCATACGCTGTCAAGTCTGGAGGAGATAAGTTTAACTTTCTGAAGAATCAGTATTTTAAAGATAAAATAAATGTCATGGAGAAATATTAACAGTTAGTTTGTGACTTAATAAAGCATATGACACTTAACTCAGCTGTTGTCAGGAAGATGCACAATGGAAGAAATGTTGCTAACTTTTTTCCAGAAACATCAGCAATATCTTAAAATGAACTGAAGTAAACATCATCAAGAAATAGATCTTTCCATATTATGAATGCTTACTGTGAATAATATGGATATTTTTTCCCAGGAGTGCACAGTGATTATCTGTAAAATGTTGTACTACATGATAATATCGAAGTGGCAGAAAAATATTAAAGAAGGCTCAGGCAAAGGGGTGAGTCATGTGTTCACCTTAACTAAAAATTCTGCMTCTTTGAAAGTATCTATGAATATTTAATAGCACAGTAATAAGATTCTATCTTTTTGCGCATTTAAATGAGCAAAGTTTTGGAAGGTTAGCTTTGAACTTGGGAACCTCCTACTTTACAAATAACTGTGTTGCAACATGCCTTGGATTCAGTTCTATGTTAAGGACAGCCTTTGCATGCTAAGCACTTCTTTCTATACCCAATTTTTCTATTGCTATGGGCTYCTGTCTGTTAGAGGATGGACTGTTTTCAGTTTGGTTGCTGCCTATCTAGCTGCCCACTACCCAGATTTACGACTTTGGCCAAACTTGCAATTCCCTCACTTTCTACTCCCCTGGTTTTGGTGGAAGTTCAGTCTCAGTATTCATTAATAGATCTAATTCAAAGCCTAAGAAAGGAAAGCACCAAAAATTGTGTCTGTCTTTCCTTAATTTCACTACTAATCTTAGTTTCTTGAAGGCAGAGCAATGCAAATGTCTTTAGGGAAAAGCAATTAGAAAGACATCCCAAACCCACTAGTCAATTGAAACCCAGATTTTTTAATATATTTTTTAGGTTTTTTTATGTCTTGTGCACAAGCAACTTAACAGAATTTTCTCTCATGGGTGAAAGAAGGAAATTGGCAGTGAAAGCTTAATATCATGTAGTCTAAATGGCTGGAACTGAGACCYCTTTAACAGTAAGAAACAAACCTGTGTCTTCTCATCTTGTATTTGTTGTTGGTTTCTCTGTGTTGTTATGTTTCAAGAATGGTGCCACTCCTGAGATACAGTTCTAAATATTATGAGTGAGTGTATTTAGCTCTCTCTATTATTACATTTTTCAGTGTAGAATCATGATGCAGAATTTCTCCTTGTATAAAGGAATAAATGTATCTTAAAATTACTTTCATATCTSAGCAGCAGCCAAGGAGTGGAACATCAGCTGCAACTTGTGCCTGTCCAGTGTTTAAAGAAAACAAACCACAATGAACATTTTTGGACCCAAACCYTCTTGGGTGAATGAAAATTTTTAATCCTATAAATTCATAATTTACTATCGCAAGCAAAGATTTTGCAGGCCTATTCCTGAGTGGGTTCCCCCCCCCCCAAAGGTGAATATTTTGCTATAAAACAAGCCAAGCAATAGCTAGGAACTGAGCACAAAATCCTGTGGTGGAGGCAACAACAGCATACCAGTGTTCAGCTAACAGCATCCTTGAGATCAGTGAGTATCCAGTAGTGAGATTCCACTGYGCTTCTATTAGGATCACTGGTTAAAGCAGCAGTTAATGAGACTAATTGCATTCATATCTCAGGGATTTATCGGTCTGTCGTTTGATAACAAAGAAGAGATTCTTCAGTAAAACAAAGGGGAGAACTCGGTGCTGAGGTAAATCTGCTTGTTTCACAAAGTAAAGTAATCATCTGTTACAGACTCAGGAGGCAAGATTATATATGAGTTAAATAACATCCAGGAAAAAATTAAAAATAAAAAAAGGCCTGCGGCCAAAAAGACTTTTTGCAGTAAGAGCTAAGTGAAGAATAATTTTTGGTTAATTCTTTGTTCAGATACAAATTGTGACTGAAATAAATAAAATTTAACACTGGAAGTGACTGTGGGGTGGAAGTAGAAAGGGGACGTGGTCTTTTGCAAAAATAATATTTAAACCGTTTCCTAAACTTATGCTGAAATCCCAGTGTTCCCAGCACAGCACCACTCTCCAACGCTAGTACCTGGGGCTGAGGAATTGGAGTGAGGCTGTAGCATTGCACCAGTCCTTAAACATGAATTGTGCCAGTGCTCTGCTTGGGGGAAAGGGGTGGAGACTAGAGAGAAAGCAAAGTGAAGAGTACCCTCAGTTTTCTCAGACCTCTTCCAAGTAGCCTATTTAGTGGAAAAAACAAGCCTGAACACAAACATATGTGGAGGATGAAGGGGTTTACATTGGACATGTAAGAGATGCCCACTTTATGGTTCCCAATTAAATCTTGCATTTAATCAAGAGTGTAGTTTCGGGAGTGATTCTCCCAATTGATCCCATTTATGGTTTTCCATTCACTTTGCAGAGGAGTGTTGGAGCATACAAACCGGTTTTCTCTTGGATGAGAGTAACCTGGGCACGCATTCCAGGAGTGCATTTAGTAGTCCATAGGATCAARCTAGAGTTTGTTTGAAATAATGCCCAGAAATGTTGTGGTTGAACCATTATCTTGCACAGGGAACCAGCAGTGCTGGGGGGGTTGGTTCTAGTTTGGCTGCGGTTGAAGCCTTCAGAATAACCACTCGGCTTCGGGTCTGGTTCATGGGGAAAAACAATGGCATTTGGGTCAGATTTGAGTTAAACCCCTGATAAAAATTAATGCTTTAGATGATGTCATCTCCTGGCACACATCAATTAATGGTACAGTTTATAAGTAAATATATACTTTATCGTATGTTTAAGTTATTATTTTACCATGGTTCTGATTCAGATTCTTCAAAATATATGCCTACGCATGAAAACAAAACAAGCCTGTATTTTGGCTAAAAGCATCAGACATTTGAGTAACAAATTATTCTTTCATAGCAGAGATGTGAGATTGCAAGGAAACATTAGCAAGACCTCTTGAGGAGTCTAATAAGGATTAGATTTGATAAAAAGAAATGTTGGTGATTTTTTTCTCAACAAAGTTTCTGCTTTGTGCTTTGATTTACAAAATTGATATTTGAAAAGAAGTTTATGTTCATTTTTGTAGTTTTCCTGTAAATAATCATGAAGAAATGATGTCTAAAACTCTCTTTTATTGAATAGTTAATTGGCTATCATAAAATTGATTTGTGTTGTTAGAATTTGAAGCTTTAACACAAAAAAGTTAAAAAGACTTGACAAGCAAATTATTCTAACAATATACATTATTCTATTAATTTATCATTACTGTGAGATTATAAGTGTATAGTATTAAGACTAAAATTGTCAAATTAACTCTGAAGATTTTTATTTTGAATATTTTCCACTCTTAAGTAATTACCCTTGTGGTTTCCCTCCCTGACAAGCCTCCATTATCTTCAGCACTTAAATACAAAAAAAAAACAAACAAACAACACCCTGAACTCTGATGACTACAGATAGGCTCCCGTCTTCAGCAGTTATGAAACATCACCCTAATGGCAAATTAGTATATCAGTATATATATTAGTATATATCAGTATATATATTAGTATATATTGCCTTATAAAAGGCAAACCACAGTAAGCATAAAATGTCCTTACAATATCCAAATTAATAGACTAAATAGTTTAGTCTAGCCTTCTCCACTCTTCTGTAAGAGATCTCTCTCCAGCACCTCACTGAGCTGGTCTTCTTCACCCATGTGACAGCCAATTTCCCAAATGTCATTGATGCAAAACTGTGTTTTACTGCTCCCATCTCCTGTAACCAATCTAATCATTAAAACAGTTGCATGAAAAAGATAGTTTAGGCTTGCATTCACTGCTCAGATGTACATTATTTGTACTTAGATGTTGTCTAACTGGTTTACATGTCCTGCAGAGATTTTTTGTTGTATGTGGAATATCCCTGAATTACTTAACTAAATCTATTGTTTGAATAAGGGTACACTGGGATAAAAACAGTCATGGCCGAGCTGTGTCTTATTCTGTAAAAGCAACCTTGCAAAAGAGTAGGATCCCTTAAAAGGCTTCAACATCAAAGCATTTTTGTGTTTCTCAAAACCAGCTGTAGGTATGARCAAGACTGGCTTTGGATCCAGGAACTGGAGAAAAATACAATGCTGACCTATAGCACAAGAGAGAACATGAGCTTAAAACAGTGTTTATCAGGTGACATGCATAGTCTGAGGGGCTAGTATATACAAAACAAACTATAAAACTCTCATAATGTATCATTTGATACCTTGCAGAAGAGTGAAGACAGTACACTGGCATTTCTACATGGTCAGTGTTAAGGTAACAGACTTTTGGTTTGAGTGATACCTGCATGAGGTAGATTTCTATCCCTGGAGACTTGGACTTGGCTCTTTGTATGGCTGGGTTTTTTTGTTTTTCTAAAAGTTTATCTTTGCTGATAGTTACTCAGTTCAGTGGCATTTGAAGCATATTGGAGTTTATTTCAAGAAAGTTTGTATGAAAACTACCTCAAAATGAATACAATCCTAGCTTCTCTCTGTAGCTCACTTGCTTTACAATGGGACACTCTTCTGGTACTTGTCAGTAATATAACATTTCAGAGAGCGAGGAGATCTTCTTGACCCTTACCAAGAACGTTGGTTTGTAAATAAAAAACCCACAGGAAAAGGATGCCACTAAGCTTTGCCACCAGCACATTGCTGAATGCTGATGCAAACTTTCCATTTTAAAACAATGTTCTCGAACAACTGCTCTATGCTTGGCAAAGATGAGCTTTCCTTGCCCATTTTGGCTTATGGTTTTGTTAAATATCTTCCTTTTTTTTCTTAGGAACAAAAGAAGAATCTACAGAAGAGATTTGATGGTGTATAGTAAAAATCTTTGCTTTTCTATAGTCAAAGCAAAACTGTGCGAACTTCATACACTGCGTGAGTTTTCTTTAAATCAAAATGCTAAATGTAGGCTCTGTGGGTGGAATTTATCTCAGTAACTGACTAAAAGCTAAACGTCTTGACTTTCTCCATAGTCAATGGTGAAAGACAAGCACCTTTAGAAGTGTGATTCATTTTGTCCTAAGCATCTAGGAAAGAAGGATAAATTGCCCTCTGAAGATGCTCAGCTCACTTCATTGACTTCAGAAGCAGCCTAGGAGATCAGTTTAGTCTATCTAACTTTTATATGACTGAAGGGAGATAGATCCCAGCTCAGGGATATCCAAAGCATTTGAAAGTGAGCAGGAGCAGGCCTTCAGTGGGCTTGAATGAATGCACAAGTATTTAATGTTATGCTGTCTAAATTAGGAGTCTGGTGGCCTGAAAGCCCTCTAGGGATGGAAGCACAATGGAAGGCCACTCCCATGGCGCTGGTTAACAGGACCATACCAGTTAAGAAAAACGTTGGTATGACTTTTCTCTCTAGTTACTGCAGTGTGCGGTGTTGTTCAGGTTTAATGTGTGCACTGCAGTGCACAGTTCTGTCTTCTCTCTCGCTCATGTTTAGAGCAAGCCCCTTTTTCTCAGCGTTGAGGCATCTTCCTCAGTTTATTATGACTTACCAAACAAGCTTGCTTCCTTGGGAGAAGCAAGGTTAGACATGCACTGTAGGGCACATGCTTTAATCTAGTGGTTAGAGTATTCACTTTGAAAATATTCTCCACCTTTAAGAGCTATCTTAAATGTATTTGTTTTCTTCTRGAAGAGTTTCAAAGTACTTTCTAAGATTTTCTGAATTCATCCAGCTCTTTCCTATGGAGTATGAATGTTAATTAAACCACTGACATAGAACACATTAAACAGTGGAGGACTGTTTAGTTAGAATATATTGGGAGTGGAGGACATTTCTGGTTCAATCTTATTCCTAAGGAAAGGACTATGAATCCTKATGATTGCCAAACTATGGGCACCACAACCAGAAAGATATAGTCAGAAAGACAAGGGATCCTTTCTCAGATAATACCATAGAATTCTCCAATAGCAGTAGCTATTCAGTTCAGGAGCCAGGTGCCCCAAAATAAAATTTGCCAATTAAAAATTTTAACATCAAGCCCATAGCTGCACAGAATAGATATTTATACAGAGCTGTGGACCATCTTGACAGGTTTTATTGTTAAGATTTGCATAAACTTTCTTCACCTTTGAGCCTGTAGCATGTTTGAAAATATTTTCATAATAATTAGCAACTTTATATGTGTCCCAAATTATGCCCTAATTCTAATTAGAAGTGTCATTAGAGAATCCAGATCTGCTAAATTATCTTTTTGAGTTGATTAACTTTCCCCTTCATATACCTGATTTAAAGTGGGAATCTAATTATAATCTCTTTTCTGTTTCAAAGCTCTGAAATATTATGTGTTCTTAAATTACTCATCAGGGAATGTGCACAGTGATGGTGCTGAATGGCATATTTCACAAGTGTTATACTTGCCATATAAATTATTATTAAATTATATTCCCTGGAGTATATGTGGTGACATCTGGGGTTGCTTCAGGCATTTGGAGTTCCATGTCTGTTACCAAAACACTATGGTTTCAGCCAGCTAGAGTAATACCATCTGTAAATTAATAAATGTCACCCTTCTGTGCTACTTCCTTTCAATCCACACTCATATCACRGCTTTCATAGTTTGATCTGCTTGCTGCAAAAGTATTGTATAAATACATAAAAATTTGACTGTTTTCCGGTGGTTTTTTTTTATGTACAAATGCTATAGAAGGAGGTTAATGTTTTGTTTGTAATAATATGCAATTACAAAAATCCTTATGTGTCAAACTCCAAAGCAAGTCGAAAACTGCTTGTTACCTGGTGGTTCACAGATAGTATTGCCTTACTGGAAATGAATAAATTGACTACCTGTCTGGTAGAAATGAGGGTTTTACAAACACTCTCCTTCAAAAAGAATTTTTTTAGAGACCAAACCATCAGGAAAATAATTGGTTCCTTTGTGTAAATCTGCTGAAGGGAAAACCTGCTTCATGCATTGGAAAAGAATTGTACTGTTCCTTGAAAGACTGCATATCAGCATTCATTTAAATGCAACTTTACAGTATGTAGCCTCATATTTAAAGTGCAGTTGTAGCACAGTAAAAATTAAATTCAGTCTTTACTCAGAACATAACAGAAAGCAGGCTTGATGCTGTAATAGAGACACAAGGCAACATCCACCCCTGTGCAAAGGCTTGCAACCATGCCTATGCAATCAGTCTCTATATGAGCCCTCTCTGTACTGCATTTGGGGTAATGCAAGCCATAGTCTGTGCTTGCGTTGGAAGTTGCCTCGTGGCCACATTATGTGTGGACACTGAGTTGTGCTCTAGATGAGCTTCAGGAAGCCCAAAGGGAAGGAAGCTCAGCTGAGGCGTGGTGGGTACCAAAGTGTACAGCTCCTTGCAGTGCAGTCACTTCCCTATATGTAGCTACAGGGTTGTCTCCATGTGTTTCTTTTGCTGGAGGTGTATCACATCATCTCAGTCCTCCACAGAAGACACTAACACCATCTGCTGCAGAAGCAATGTGAAGTCCCACTGTTGATGTCCCCCCTGCATCCCTGGGGGCTCAAAAGCTCTGCTGCTAATCCAGTGCAACCATAAAGCCTTCTTCTGCATGGTTTGTCTTCATGTCCTCCTCAAAATATATAATACTTATACACAAAATATATAATACTTATACAGAAACTATAAACAAACTTATTTAATAGTACTGAGATGTCATATGGTCAAACAGAGAATTATGCCATTCCCTTTACTCCTGATGGCTTCTTAATTAGTATTTCTATTTTATACTTTATTTCAACTACGCAGGTGTGATTGCTTCTTCTGTGGCAGCCTTTGACTAAATGCATATACCTTAGTCTGAAAATTTTAATACCCAGTCTTCCACCTAGACAGATAACATACTTCCCCTGTCATCAACATTTGCTGAAAACTAAGCATGCTGCAAGGAGATAATGGAATTGGAATAGTAAGCCTATATTGAGATCTCTTTCTGATTTTGAAACGGATCCTGTTCCCAGTGTGAAAAGCTCCCTCATATGCATTTACCTGACTCTCTGGGTGCAGCCAACGGATAAGTACTCTTACCAGCCTTTGTGACTACTCTTTCAGCAATATCTCAACAGGCACATGTAATATTTGCATTTTCTTGTACAGAAGTCATTAGTTCAAGTAGAAGTCAAGGATCTATGCTGTAAGCAGGGCCCCAGTCCTGGATGGTTGATTAGGAACAAAACACAGGTGCTTTGAGCTTGCATGATCAGCATAGTTACCTCTACGTGCATGATTATTAGACCATGTGATCACACTCTTGCTTTTGACTACTTGTGAGGCTGCTCCAATTATAATGATGTTTCTGAAAACCATTTAGTAAATTCACCCACAGAAGTGAATGAGCACACAGTATAATGGGGAACATGGTGACATTTTGATCAAGTTTAATAATCTGCAGCTCCATACAACCAAAAGGGTTAGCAATAGAGACAGAAGGACACACACACACACACAAAAAAAATGTCTCTCCCATAGACAAAAATCACCACCGTTTTTGGAAAACGGCAATCAAAAATAGTTTCATGGCAAGCCAATGAAACAATACAGAATGAAAGCCATTAACTCCTTGTATCCTATTCTTCTGAAAAGTGCTGTGCATCCTTATTAAAATGAGGTACGAAAACAAGTTTTACGTTTGTGGTCTCTAAATCATGACTGGCCTAAGCAATATGAGGTAGGAGTGGTGTCTTTTCAATGGTAGGATTTAAGAAAGCATTTAGAAGTGGATAAGGTGAGGTATCACATGTTTTTTAGGTCAGTTTTCCCATATGTGGCAAACAAAGTGGAAGAAAATATGGAAATGTTTAACAGAGGAACATGTAAGCTGCTGATCAAGCCTGTTACCACTGGTAGGCTAAAATGAACGACAGTTTTTGCTGGGCTTTGACTCCCCATACTTCAATTCTAGACAATTCTGAGTAATTGCAGTCTGATACAAAATATGGAAAATTGAAACATTAGCAATAATCCTTCCACTTTCACCATTCCTGATGACAGTGGTATCGAAATGTGTGGAAGGTCTAAGCAGATTTGAGGTCCCCTTGGACCATGCCATGTACRTACAGGTACTAACTGATCCTTTCACTATAGTCTTTGAAATCTAATTTCAAGAAAAGTATATTAAATAAGATTATTGAATAACAGGTGCAAGAAAAGGGGAAAAAAAGTATTGAATGATATAAATTAGCCTAAAATAGCTTGATGGATCAGACACATATATGCTGTATATATCTTTGTCATATAACTTACAATGTCTTACCAATTTAAAAAATTTCCTGAAAAGAAATAACTAAGACTCATTTTCTCCACAAAGTTCCTCTGTAAAATTCAGTTTTCTATCATAACTTATTTTATTACTAATTGCAGATATCCTTTGTTCATAAAACTAATGAATATATGTACAAGTCATCACTTTACAATCCCACTCCTCTTCTACAGATAAACCATTGTATAAGTGACAGATTTACAAATGTTTCCAGCCATTTGAGAATGTTTGTATTAAAGCCATGTTATGTGTTTTCACTCTACTTGTGGCTTGCTCACTTGACTTCTGGTTTAATTCTGAGAATTTAATTCTGGAAATGATGAAAAATCAGTCTTTCAAAACTGAACTTGCTTGCCTTGAAGAAAAGGTAACATGACAGTTTGGCAACAGTGGCAGTGGCCATAACACAGAAATCTGTTGTTGATGGTTCAGTTGTTAGAAAATAATGAGACCCTGTCTGTAGAAGGATGACATAGGCTAAGGATGCTTTACTGAGAGAACAGGGAAGAATTCATCTTTGCCGACATCATATATATAGCAGAAACGTTATGAGACTTTTTTGGAGAGCCAGGTGTAGAGTTCTTTTTAACACAGCTGTTAGTATCCCACTGGAATCAATAAAGTGGAGATTATTATCATGTTCCATGTGTTTAAGCAATTAGTGGGTAGTCCTAACAGAATAATGAGTGAGTATTATGCAAACCCTTGTTTTTACATTAAATATTATTTGGCACCTGGCTATCACTGGCCTAAAAAGGTATTGGGTATTTCAAGGCACTATGAAAAATACGCATGTTTTAAAGCTAATGAAAGGGAAAGTATGTCATAGTAAATCCCCCCTTTGTCAAAATGACTGAGTTAAAAAAAAAAGTGTGTGTGGGGGGGTATAAAGAGAAGTACAGAGGGCCACTATCTACTAAGGGCCACCATAAGCTAAGGAGAAGTGTCTCTATTCACAGTATCATGCTTCTTCAACTTAACTAACCAGCAACCACTGCCGTGACTTTCATTTCTTAGTCCTGAAAAGGGTTCTGATTGTCAGACAAAAATAGGAAAACAAGGTCATCATGTCCTTGTTTCCTGAGCATCACCTGAACTGTCAGACTATGGTCCTTGAAGTATCTTTATTATTTTGTCACCTTTCATGCCACCTTCGTTCTCCTTTTTTTCTATTGAACACAAAGATATAAAAGGAAGTGTTTCAGTCAAGAAATGCCAGAAGCTGAAAGGGTATACCAAGAGAAGCAACATTATGCACTTGTTCCATTCTTGTATTCCTCCCCTACCATCTTCTAGTCTAGTCTAGTCTAGGTTGACCTCAGACAGCCACTCTTATGCTTAGGTGTGTTCTCATGTTGCTTCCCTATCCTCTTCTAGTTTGTCTTTGGTCTCAAAAGAATGTATCTTAGCAAATCAGTGCAATCTCACAGTACAATGCTGTGAAGAGAAAAATCAAGTGTACTATCCTCGGCCTGACTATTTCCAGTTAAAGTGTGATAGATCCTAGAGCTTGCTGACTTTGCAAATAGGTTTCAGAGCTCCTGCAGCAAACAATTTTAGAGTCTCTAGTGAAATGACATAGGGATATGTTTCAGAATTCACTGAAAACAATGGGAATCTTCTTACAGTGATTTGGTTCTGGATTATATCTACATTTTGCATCTTTTTCAGGCACATACTTATCCACCATCTCCAGCCCAGCCACCAGGTCTTGCTTTTACTTTTATTCAGAAGCCATCATCAAGGCACAGAGCTCTTTCATAGCACTGGAGACTGGACTGGCACAATTCATGAAACAAACTACAGGATGTAACAGAAATCTGCAAGCAATCTGGAATCAACAGGGACTCTATACGTCATCTAGCTGTGGTACCCTGCTCCATCTGCAGTGCTCAAGAGAAAATTGAATCCAAAAAAAGCTCATATTAAAAAGGCACATTGTTGGAGGGGGTGAGCAGAGCATTCAGGGGCAAGAACTGAAGTGCTCAAGGAGACACTGGGTTTGCTGGAGCAAAACTTCATGGGCATAAAGAAGAAAAAATCGACAACTGAAATTGAGCCAGCATTAGTGGATCTGATTCGAAGGCCACTGAGGTCAGTGAGATCCTTCCCATTTATCCGGATAAAATTTGGTTCTGGCCCAAAGCAAGTAACAATAGCAGAGTGTAGGAACATATTTTAGCAGAAAATTGTTTTTGTATCAATTATTCTTTTGTATTCTAAAAGTCATTCCTAGATATCACGCCAGTATGTATGCGTCTACATCGAGAGAAAGTATGCAACAAAGTAATTGTTATATTCAAAGAAACTCTTCTGAGGTAGCCTGAGATAAGTTGATTTCATATGTAAATGTGTTTTTTTTTCCTGATATTTTTTACTTCTTCAGGGGCTAAAAATTTGTTATCTGTGCTCCAGTGGCCTCATATCATTTCCATGCATATAATGGGAGGCAATGTCAGTTTATAAATTGAAAAAAGAAAAGAGTGAGGAGTTTATTACTCAGCGTTTGAAAGAACAGTATGCTTGTGGATAGCACTGACCTTTGTAAAATTGTTCCCTATGGTGGTTTCTTTCAGTCCCAGGAGCTGATAAAGCCCTTATCAAATTCCATATATATATATATATATACTGCTTCTGCACATTTGTTCAGTTCAAGCCTGTCCCTAAATAATTATAGCCCCAGAGAAAAAATTAGATTTGCAAGCCAATTCTTCAGCTGATGTATAGTCAGCATACTTCCACTGAAAATCAATGATGTTAGTGTGACACAAATTGGCTAATAGTAGCTCTAAGCGTCTTTGTCTAGGTGTACCTACAGGCTTAGCTATGACCATCAGATGGAGCACAACATGCTCCAACCAGAAATCTTTGCAGCCGAAGTCCTTCTTGTCTGAGAGAAGAGTATAGTATTTTGTGTCTAGTCTATCCCCAAAGTAAATTACAAATTCTTTGTACTAGCCCAGCTGTCTCAAATGGTGCATTTGTGAGGAGCAAAGACCAAGATCACTCCACACACATCCACGCTCCACCAACATCTTTCCAGCCTGTTGGTTTGTGGGGTTGGGGCTGTAGGGAGTATATTTCAGACATTCACAAAATCTGTTTCCCCTTTAACACCCTGTTCATATCCAGATGGCCTGCAAGGGAGGTGTGAGAATTTCTGCTTCCCTTTAGTGTCATGAATGCACACTCTGTCCAAGTCACAGTCTGCAGATAGTATATATTCAGAATAATAGCAACTATGGAATTGTTTGACCAGCTCTTTGTCATAAGGTATAATTAAGACTACACTTTTTTTTAATATTTATTTTTCCCATGATAGAAAGCAAGTTAACTATTCAGTTAATACAAAGAGAGCACAAACAAGAATTCAGGAGAGCCAGCTTCTACCATATTTACTCCCAGTATGTGGTATCTTGCTCTATGCATAATCTGCTGACTGTCAGAATGTTTAATATACAATGCTGTACGATTTTAAAGGTACTTTTTGATATAAAATAAAATAGTGATAATAGAGGTCTCTCATTGTATCCACTCCTCTGAGATAAAAGAAAAGCTAGGCTCATTGTTGCTGCCTCAAATTACACTTGTCAGTGAAGATTTATTCACTATTATACTGTTTCCATAAAGTTTATCTCTTTATCCCCATATTGGTTTATAACAACCAATTTATTATTTATTACACTGTTAGTATGTTTATTGACTGGGTCTAAAGTATTTTCAAAACATTTTTTCAAGTAAAACATCTCACAGCTTTTGATAATGCTAAAGGCTTGATCCAAAGCCCAGTCAAATGGAAAGAAAAACTCCCCTTGTCTTTAGTAGGGCTTTGAGCTAAATGCTTGTTCATTATTGTTCATTATTGCTCATTATTGAGCTAAATGCTTGTTCATTAATGTGTCTTATTTATGCTTGTCTTGTAAGTGGGCATCAGATTGAACCCATGGCATTTCAGCAGAATACTCAAGGATTAAAGATAAGGTCTAAGCTATGAATACAGAGTTGTGTGCCTCATGGAAAGTATTTTGAAAATAGTATAATTGGGCCAGATTCTGAAACCCTTACTCACAACAGTCTTCAGCTTCTTGCAAGCTTAGTCACACTGAATAGAATGGAACAATTCATACATGTGCTCCCATCAGAGCAGACAGTCCGTTAAGGATAAAAATACATTGTCCTGTGTGCTAAAATGCCTAAGCTAACATCACGTGAGATAGATGTGGAGCCAGGAGCTAATAAGACTGGGCTCTATTCCACATTACCACAACTCTTCTACTTCTAGCTCCAAATCAAAGTCTCTGCACAGCACTCTGTTACTTTATAAAGATGTCCCAGCTCACTTGGAACTAGTTTAGAGATGACACCATGGTAGACATTTCTGAATGGATCATTTGCTGTGAACTGGTTTATTAAAATATAAAGAATCCATTGACTCTTCATGAGTGTGTCTTTGAAGCAAAAGTTATTCCTAGCATCAGCATTTTGGGCTTATTTGAGCTCCACCATATATGGGGACATTCTTCACAGCCTTCCCCTCCACTCTTTCGTAGGTTATAGTCTGCTTAGATTATTAACTCTTAGAGTAACATTACTGTCTTCCAGTCCGGCAAGGAAGGTACTGACTAGAAAGTCAAAGAGTGCAGGAAAAAAAGTTTGGACTCTTTTCTTTTCAGTGCCATGCTATTTAGGTGTTGATTGATTTGTTTTCTGAAGAAGTCTGCTGCCATAATAAAATATTTAGTAGGAGACATCATAATAATAAATACTATATGCTGAATTTTCTCAATTACCTTGGTAACTAGGGATAATTATTCTGGCAACAATTAATCTGTTGATGTTGAAGTCAGGTTTCACAGTACAAATTATGTTAGTGGCTCCAGGTTTACTTCTTAAGACTGTGGAGTCAGCTCTTGATTGCAGCTTTCTGATTCACATTGAAGACTACTGCTTTCAGAGCAGCACTACTTTGGGGAGTGTTGCATATGTTTTTTTAGCCCCTCCTCAGGGCTGCGCAAGAGATCTCATTGCTGAGTCATTTAAAAGCAGACCAACCAATCTGAGAACTGCAGTAAGACATTGGCTGAAAGTAATGTACTTACACTGATGCTTCCCAGCTGGTAGAAAGTTTTTTCTAGAGTGGACTGGCAGAGGTGACTGGTGTGTCTACTCTACGGCTGAAGCTCCAGTAGTTTCTCCTGTATTACAGAGCCAGAGTTGATTTCAGATAAGATGCAGCCATGTACTCTCTCCCTCACAAAGGTCTAGGTACAACCCTAGTAGGTCTGTACATGTTATTTTCTTCCTAACTTCTTTCTTCTTTTATTGTTTCAATTTCCCTCTCTTTCTCTTGGGGGAGTATTTCCTGTGAGTAATTTGAAGTCCTAAATTCTTTCACTCAACTAGATGCAACCTAAGACAACCAGATAAACACAGAATAGATTAAAAGACTTGTCTTATTTTGATGATAGTTTATAGAAAGGAACTGAATTCTTGGACCTGAACTGTCAAAAAGCTGAGAATCAGTGGAATAGAAGGCTGACTGGAACTATTTGTTCCTGCAGTTTTATGACTACAGTTTTTGAGCATTTTCCCCAATCTCACATTGGTTAAGAACCAGATTTCAGCCTTAAGGCAAGAAATAGTGTGGAAATATTCCAATGARTGGGATTTTATTGTTAACTTCCTATTTCACTTCTGAGCCTTATAAGCATATAATCTATATCATTCTTACACTTGGGAACTTTTTGTTGTGTAAAAGTCACACACAAGTCCATGATAAAAATGTAAATGTTGTTATATCTGTGATTTTATGTCTTCCAATTCATCATGAAATTCCCCAAATTATCAGTGAGAAATGTCATAGAGGCCATCTGCATAACATTAGAGATGTTTCTCCCAGTTAATGATACTATTGCTTCAGGCTCCTCACTGGATCATCACCTTCCTATGACTTTGCCACTCATCTTCAGTGTACCTACACTTTTTAGTATTAAAAGTATCTTTTAATATGACTCATGTTGAAGAATAGGAGTGTATCACAAGTGCTTCTCAGTCAGAGTCCTAAGAGAGAAGCAGTGGAAGTCTTGTGGTTATTGAATACATCGATACCTCAAAGACTGATGGACTTAAAGTTAACTTTTATGTGTTGCATATTTGCAGGCCTTACTTCTAGAGCTCTTGGCCCACTGCATTCATTATAATCCTCATCAGATTATTGTGGATGCTTATGTGAATTTCCCTAACTTTGCTTTTGAAACAAAAGTGAGGCAAAGTTAGGAAAGAGTGTAACAGCAGGTTTCAATCACTAGTTTCTTAACATATAGCCCAAGGGTTTAATCTCACAAATAATGAATGCCAAAGTAATGGTGAAAAAGGTATCCTTCTGATAGTTCCTTTGTCTTCTTTTCTAGAGACAGTGTCTTCAAACTATGAGCATGCTCTTTTAGACCTAAGAAAAATCGCAGAAGTTCTACCAGCTATCATGTGATTCCTGGTTTGTCATTTCAATGTTCTTGATCATTATACTTTCAAACACTTCTTACACAAAGAACACCAGAGTGTTTTTTTTGTCCAAGTGAGATATCAAAAAACTTAAGTCAGGTAAGTGATAGGATGCTTTCTTTCTTGTAGGCCTCACTTAGTTTTGCTTTAAAAAATTGTTTGAAATCTCCAAATATCCTTTTTGATGCAGCCAGAACATTTATTATTCTAGTGAAACAGTGAATGGAATGGCAAGTCATACTGACATCTGTATACAATAATGGGGACATGTAAAAATTTTTTTGACATTAATTTATTCCCTACCTTCAACTTGCATCATGAGCTCTGACAAGTTGGCTCAAGCAGTTTATTTTTTAAATGTCCCTCATCAGCAATGTGCTGCTCTCAAACTATCTGAGCAATGTTAGGAGAGTCTCAACATCTTTGGTTTTTAAAATGGGCTAGGTTAAAATTAATTGACACTTTCTGACACAAGTCACAAGAGATAGAGAACCTTGCTCTGCTAAAGGAAGAATAAAACATTGTTCAGCACATCTCCAAAGAGGCCGTGCCCTTTGCATGATTAAGATGACTGGAGAATGCTGGTCATTTATGCAGCTATTTCACATGCAAGATGCCAGCATAGCTGATTTTAAATTCATTAAAAGTGAAAAGGTAGTGGAGCAAATACAGCATCAATATTAATTTTAATTCCTAATCATAATCTGGTGGAATCAAACCTGGTAATATAATTTTGGCAGCGTCCCATGAGTTTCCCTTTTTCTAGATCTTCCTGTGTCTTGAATGGTGCCAATAACTGAAAACAAAAAAATCTGTCAACAGCACAGCAATTTAAAAATGTCCCCTAACCTCAGTTATTTAGCATTTAGCAGGAGATCAATGTCATATCATTTTCAAGTGAAGCAATCTCTGTTTAATAGCCTGATAGTTACTAATCTGAACAATATCCAGAACAATCTATATTTTTGCACACAGCATCCACCCCATATGTATAAGATTTACTCCTGTGGTTATTTTCTCAGAATGAAATAAAAGAACAAACTCTATGAGTAGCACAAAGGTAAAGATGCACTTATCTCATCCCACCTGACTAAGAAAGGAGAGACTCTCCTTGTGGGGTTGGTACTGAGGTGGTGCATTGATCCTTCCCTTAGCCTAGTTCCTGGTGTGAAATGGCTGAAGGAAGTCTTGTATATGCATAAGATAAGGCTTTAGTGCTTTAAAACTCCCAAAGTCTAATCCTCAGCTCTCTCTGAGAGCTTGGGCTCTGGTGAGCCCAAATGCTTGCCTCTAGAGCCTATTTTTCCAGGTGTCATTCTCAGTGTCATCGTCCTCATGATAACAATCATTATGGGGACCTATCATGTTTTCACCACCGAAATCTCCACTGCTCATCATGGTGCTCACCAGGGCCATCACAAGCAGCTACGACTGAACTTTTGAGTCAAGAGGAAGAGCAAGTGTTTCCGAAGCTGATGGGTGAAGGATGAAGCTGAGATCATTTGCTGTTGAGCACAGGACCTATGAAAAGCAGAAGCTTTATGTAGTATTGTGAAGTGTTTGCAGGAATGAAGGCCTTGAAAGCAGAGCTGATCGAGTGCCTGAAGTTGCAGGTTGCCAGCATCTTGCTATTAGAACTAGCTGGGAAATTTTAATAAGTTGTTCTTTTTTTGTTCTCAGAAATGCCAGGGCACTCAAATAACCTTCTGCAAAAGATACAGGTTTCTGTGGCTTCTGCATTTTGAAGTAACTTTTGCAACTGCTATTAATCCTGTTTCATAATTGTTTTAAATAATATTGTATTGGTATTTTGGTATTGGTATTTTTTCTGTGCCAGGACCATATTTTCATTTAAAAGTTCACATATACTGTAAGATATTTTAAAAACTTTAAAAACAGATAAAATAAGATGTTTAGAAATTGTTAAAATGTTCCCCGATGAATAAAACTGCTAAATCCTTCTTGTTTACATATTTATTTCAGATTAGTATGTTTCTTCTTTATTTTGAGAAGGAGCATTTTTTGAAACTTCCAAAATTCTTGCAGAAAGGTACAATTCTTCCCTTCCCCGCCCTTCTGAAAACCTTTCAGAAATCTAAAGCAAAATACAAAATTTTACACAAGTGAATGGAAGGGGTGAGAGTTCTTTTGTACTTGTTTTCTTCATTCCTTTTTCATGCAACAGATAGGAAAAACAGAGTTTTCTGTTACTTTGGCTTAGAGAGGAATATTCATTATTTCCACATTTATTTGACTCAGACCAAAAGAACTGTTGAGGGTGGGGAGGAAGAATTAGGAAGAATTGACTTGCTTTCACCAGTTTTCATCCAAGTTTTTAGGAATTCTAATATTATCAGAAAGTTATATACTTTATTTAATTAAGGAATATCAGACTTTGTGGTGGGAGATGTATATTTCTAAAAAATTCCAAATGCCTTAGCTATCTAGTAAAGATAGCTTCACAACTTTTTTTAATATCCTCTGTTGTAAAAGCAGATAAAGGGGAGGGGGAGGGATATACTAAAGCTCTTAATTTCCATCCATTTGTATGGATTGCTTTTTTTTTCCCCCACAACCTCACAATAAATAATCTGTAGAGAGTGTCTGACTCAGGTTTGATTCCATCTGTGCTTTAACAAATGTACAAACACTTTTAATTTGGTAAGTTAAGTCACTGGAACATCGTAAAGTAGAATTGTTCTACTCAGTTATTTAATAATTAATTTTTTTCATTTTGAAGTTTCCAGGGGAAAAAAAATAATTCAGCTAAATCCTTGTAATTTCAAAAAACCTTTAACTATCCTAAATATACAGTTACGTGTATGGAACAGCTGGGGAAGGTGGGGACTAACACAACTGTTATTGAAATGATGTGCCAGATCCTTCAGTCAGAACAAGGCCATGTTCTAATTTGATGAATTTCATCAAACTTCTGGGAACACACAGAAAATTCCCCTTGTAACAGCAGAAGCTCAGAGCAGGTTGGTAGAAGTATGGTTGTGTCTCCTCTGTTCTCACCCCCTCTGAAAGAGACACTGATTATGAAGGTACTGCTGGTAAAAGTTGTCAAAATTTGATTCTTTGGCAAACAAGGCTCTGGTAGCCATATTCTCAGCATACTTTAAGGCTACCACACTTGATTTTAGCTTGACCTGATCAGAGTAGAATCAGAAACTGCTATTACATCTCTGTCAGGCCCTTTTGTCTGCAAACACATTCTTCTCTTCGCTTTTTTCTCACTGCATGACAGGTTACGATAGTGAATTCCTAGAATGAAATCACAGTCATGTGGCATGAAGCAGAAGTCTGAGAAACTGGATATTAGTAAACAATCAAAAGACAGTGGATTTACACCTCTGCTCTGTAGATGGTCATGAACCTATCTCCTAATACAAGAAAATAACTTGTCTGCAGAGCTAGCCATCTAATCGGGGAGGTGTTAATGTACCTAGTTTGAGTGAAAGATAGCACAAACACTCTTACTATTATCTTTTCATGCTATATTAACATTATTGCAAGAGAATCGTGATTTGTCATTTCTGGCTACAGATGTCATTGTAGCTATGTCTCTTTCTTTATCTAACAGTACCTCCTCTAGGTAGGTGTCAAGTTTTTCCCTGACGGGAAGCTGGCATGACTGCATGGGTTTGATCACAAATACTCATGGACATCAYGTGGAACATAATCATGGACAATGATGCTGTGGAAAACAGTCTAGTTGTGGGATCTGGAACTATCAGTGAGAACCAACAAGCTGATAAAAGCTATGATTAATCTTACCAGATAGAGCAATACCCTGAACACCCAGTCACTTCACACATCTTCCTCAGATGCTGGCACCATGTGTCAGATGAAAATCTGATGTGATTAAGCTAGCAGTGCCCCAATGCACAAAGCAGACCTAAGTGACTGTTTCACAAAGAGCTCATGTAGTCTAGTGCCTTTCCCCAAAAGAGGCCAAGAGGTCCTTTAATTTGAAGCAGATGATTTCACTAAGCTGTCCATAGTCATGCCTAAGTCTTTCTCCTGCATAGTCACAGTTAATTTAGAGATCACTGGCAAATATGAGTAGTGCAAATTACTAATCCCAGCGCACGTTACCACGAATTTACCCTGTCAATTTAATCTACTGCCATGTTCTCCAAGTTATCTAGTTTTGTTAGGTCATTTTATATTTCTTCAATATCTCAATGGTTTTGGTTTACTGTAAGTAACATTTCCTTACCAAGAAAAGTTGATATTTCCCTGGTTACCCCTTTTTCATGGTCAATGCCACATCCATTTGACCAGCACTGTCTCAGTGTGACTCACCAGTGCATGCTGATGCTTATGCTGTGGAAAGCTGAGCATCTTTCCTTATCATCTCTCCAGTCTCCTGTCTGGGTGGAGCTCTGCTCATTACCACCCGAGTATTTTGTTTCCCACACAATCACTAGTGAGGCACTTTATGAAAACTGCTGTAAAGCTCAGATAAGTTTTATCAACTATTTTTCTTCTGTCTTTACTTGTTGTACCAGTTAGTTTACCTGGTAAAGCATGGATCACAGATAGACTTTCAAAGGAGTGACCTAACATCCTTTAAAGCAAAGCTTTGATGAAACCTGTATTCATAATGGTAATCAATCTTTGTAATCAATTTAAAAAGTAGTGCCTGTACTGTTGGTGCTCACTGCATTAAGCAACTGCTTTAATGCACTTCCCAAGCTTTTCAATGCATTAAGAATGTGTGCTACTAATGACCACCTGTACAGTCATTGTGGCAAATATCTGTACTCATCACATTAGCCATGTCTATTGTGTTAGCTGAGGCATGGCCCAAGCATTCATTTACTCATGATGAACACTTTGCCCTCTACTTTTTCTCCAGGTATTCTGCAGCTCAGAGCCAAACCCTCAACACAGCATTTCCAAGGAGCCCAGCTTATGCCATCTGAGCATTGGACATAAAGTATGCGTAACTGTTAATATTAGACTGTATTACGAAGTACTGATGGTTAATTCCTAAAAGATAAACATTCCAAATATCAATACAATATATGTAAAAGTCAAATTTCAGTATAAGCAACAATTTTATAAATAATGTCAGCACTAACCTCACCTGAAGTCTAAAGAATTTCAGTGAAAATTTTGTGCAGTCAAAAAAAAAGATTAATGTTTTTCCAGGCCTCATAACAAATCTACACGAGTGGACAACCTGAAAAACATGGTAGTTATTCTTCCCAGAATTTAAGTGTGTTGTTAGATATGCACTGAAGTTCATTCACCAAAAAGAGAGACTTTTTTGCATGTGTTTCCTTTACACAACAGTATATATATTAATTACTTTGGGTTACAGAACTGAAAGCTGTCAGTTTGTCATTGTATGGATATTGGCACAGTTGAAACTGTTTTAATTTCATAATTAGCTGCATTTCTGCTTTTATTGTGTGGTTGTGAATTTACAGTTAAGAATGAAATTTGCTTTCCATTGAAGACCTGATTTTCACACTTACAGAAAGCCAGTTTTCCTGAAAGTCTGTCTGTCAACTCATTCCAGTATTCAAATTTTCTAAGAGAACTAGAAAATGCACACTGAGAATGAAGCAGTCACCAGGATAAGCCAGCCTGGCTCCTTTGACTCCAATGAAGGACTTAGTCCAATATCTGGCCCAATATTATAAATCTTTGCCTTTATTCATTGCTTTTCTTTAAAAGCCAGCTGATCTTGGAATTCAGATAGCATATTACGTGGGAATATTGGAGAAGGATTGTCATGGAAAAAAAGAGTAGGAAATAAAGGCAATGGTTTACGGAAGGATGGAAGCACGAGCACATAAGGTCACACACTGAGAATAGAAAGCTGTGTTCACACAAAGCTGTGACCTGAACTATTAGACGTGGTCATGTAAGAATTCTTCATTTGAAATAAGGCTGTTAGTAGGACAGGAAATTCATGACATAAGGAAGCAAGGAGGTAAGAGAGCAAGGAAGAGCGCTCTCTGATCTCAAATCAACTGAACCATACTGATTTACGTCAATTAATTATTTTCTCCTTACTAGTAGCAGTTTTGACTGTTCATTTAGGGAGAAGTTCTCAAAAATTCTCAGTATGTGTTAAAAAAATCTAATTAACATCTCAAAACCCTGATCACATTTCTTTAACTATTTCCCCAAATGTGCCTTTTTGCTACTGCAAACACTAGAAAGTCTAGAGATGAACCACTAAAGGATCTAACCAACTCTTCACTGCCTTATAATCCTTCATGCCTCATTAACCCCAGTATGATTTACATAAACTATTGAACCTTAACACTGCCTCCAATAAAATTTGGAAAAATACATATAAAGGTCAAGATAACAAATTACAAGACTATGAAATCAATTTCTTATTCAAAGGATACTTTCCCAATAATCTCATGGTAATTTGCTTGCCATGGGAGAAGGAAAATATGTTATGAGTGAAATGACTCTGTCCCTTAATTGTTCACTTCCAAACTTCCATGTGCTGCTTCTTTGTACTAGAGAAATATTCTGTATAAAGTAGCATACATTTTCTAGGTGATATGCAGTTTCCTATGAGAGTTAACTTCACTGTTAACTGCTTTCTGATGGAGTATTTCTGTTTGCCGCTTCCTGTGAGGAAGAAGAATGGAAAGGCGGTACATTATCAGCAAAGTATTATGAATTGTTTGACTTGCAGCACCCAGGAACCTCAGTCATGAATCAGTACGTCACTGGGTGCTCAGTGCTCTACCATTGTTTGCAAGAGATGGTTCCTTTTCTGTAGGGCTTAGTTAGTTCATGGTGGGTCCCAAGATGTTCAGTGTACTTTTTAACCATAGAGGAACAAATATTACTGGCCAGAGGAGCTGTATTGGTAACATTCGTGCCAGAGTTTACCTGGTGGAAATCCAGTGATGTAATATTTTTCAGCAACACAGCTGAAATGAAGTCTTCCAGTTTTTCAGACTATACTATCACCTACACAGGGTCTGCAAACAAAGGCAAGATTTTTCAGTACATAATTTACTTCTCAATATGGCCCTCACTGAAATTGATTAAAAAATTCAATCCCTGTCAGAGGCAAATACAAAAGTAAATGTCAGGTTATTTTTAGAATTTTTCTAAATCATTTTGGGACCAAAACAGAGAACATTTTTCAGACTCCAGATTTTGCAAACATCGGAAGTCAATTTTTCACTAAGATAGTGACCTACTGTTTAGCCCATAYGTTTGTTGCTTAAAATTATTGAAAAATAGGTTTACATAATGAAAATCTTAGACACCACTAGTCTGACTGTTTGTCTGAACTGATATTTTGAGACAGTTTCTTAGGGACCAGGCTCCTGTTGTTTCCTGTTTGTATGCAGTATGACTCAGTCTTCAAGCCAACACGAAGCTTTTTACTTAATTTGGAAAGCTCAAGAATAAGATTGCTATTTTGAAGATGTTGCATGTATCTTCCATGCAATGTTGATTTCTTTACTTTTGAGTTACCACCAAAGAAACAAGCACCAAACCAATTTCTGCTGCTATTGGACRTATTCCAAGCATGCCTCTGTTCCCGTTCCGGAGGGTTAATTCCACCTGTACTAACAGGGTCTGAGCTGTTCAGCCAGGTAGAGGGTAGAGAGTCAGGAAAGTTATACCCTTTCCTGCTAGGACAAGTGGACTAAGTATACAGGCTTACCTCGCTTCCACTAGATGCCAGAATTGAGGAAGTATGTAAGTATGCACATAAAGGGAATAAGTGACCTCAGTTCCCATTGGTGATGGTGAAGGGTTAATAAACACATCGCTCTAATATTACTTGGTCTTTGTTGAGTGAGACAAGTCTCCTAAGCATTTAATAAAAGGAAAATTTCCATGTCTCTGAAAGCCATTCACTCCATTTTGGTCAATAGGGAAGCTGCCATACTAAGGATTTCAGTACTTGTTTCACTCTGCCAACGATGGTTGAAAACAGCCAATGGATTTAAAAGATACAGGGGAGAGGCAGGAGGGTGATGGACTGACAGACACAGTTATACAGGAATGGCTTGTTTGGAGAAGGCATGTTTCTATAAAAGATCATGTAAAAATAAATGAAGCAAGTGAAAGCAGAGCAAGGTAAGCAGAAGGAGGCTAAGGCATAAATAACTGATTCTTTGGTTCTTTGCCTGTTCTGAAGGGGAGAAGAGTCAGGTTGAGCCAAAATGTGACTTCTTCACAAATGTGGGTGAAAGCATTTTACATGAAGTGGAGGGTTCATTCATTTTGCAGAGATTTTTTTTTTTAACTTTAAAGGATTTTAAACCTTCTTACTATAAAAATAAGAAATGTTTTAAATAAAAGTCTCAAATTAAAGGAGAGAGTTCTTGCATTTAAATATTTTTCATAGTGAAATGTCTTTGTTTCTGAATTTTGGAGGTTTTTAATCTGAAGGCCTTGTGATGAAATTACAAAAATATGTGGGAAAAAGACTTCGAACAAAACTGGGTTTTTGGATATATCAAAATGGACC
This sequence comes from Apteryx rowi, assembly GCF_003343035.1. NCBI lineage: Eukaryota > Metazoa > Chordata > Aves > Apterygiformes > Apterygidae > Apteryx > Apteryx rowi. Next base: position 122,043 of record NW_020447199.1, on the reverse strand, counting down.
TCTAGACTTTAAAAAAATACCAGAAAGTAACTACATATCACTATTTTGTTCCCTGGTGGGTCCCTGTCTCATTCTGAAGGAACAGCCTGGCCCATTAAACTGCCTTCACTGATGATAAAACCAGAGATAGTATGCCCACAAGGCTGGGTCGATTAGAAATCAATTTTAAAAATGGCTTCTCTTTTCTTTGTGCTGTTTACCCATTATTATCCCACAACATAACGTGTTACAGTGAATTACAACTGAAATGCTAAATATTCCTTTTTAAGCCTCTCTAAGGTTTCTTTTATTAAAACAAAATACATAAAGTTGCCATCAACAGAAATCCTGCTGTCCCCCATTTTACTAGCTTGTTTATTTATCCATTCTAATAGAGAACCTCAGAAAGATCCTCTCCATTTCTGATCATCATTTTAACTTTTCCTAGTATCCATCATAATTTTCTTTTAAACTCTGTAAGAATGGCTTAAACACAGTGGGGKTTTTTTTGTTTTTTTTGTTTGTTTGTTTGTTTTATGGGGACGCTGGTTTCACCATTCCATCACAAACTTAGCAAGGCTGTGCCTTTAAAAATATATTTACATATTAACATTTTCCAGCACATTAGTGCCACTTTCAGAATGCTTTCTCTGGTTATTAGCTGGCGGAAAATGCTCACACGTCTTTCTCCTGGACACAATGGAAAGCTGAGCTTGTTAAAACTGTGAAAGCTTGAGATGCTCCTGTCCCCTTTGTCGGCTCTGTCTTAGAGCTCTCATCCTGCAAAAGAACTATCCTACCGGCTCCCTGCAAGCCCTCTGTGCTCTACCATTGTCACATTGTCACCCTTTCTGACAAGCTGCGCTTGGAAGTGTGGTTTAATGCCTTTTGCTATCGGTGAGCTGGTCTGTGAGATGGAGGGCATTCCAGATACAGGTAATGCTGTGTTTTACAGCTCTTGTCTAAGTTCCTCTCATAAAATGAAGTTGATGTTTCTTCTGATTAAACATAAGCCTCGGGTGCACCTGTAAGAATAAGAAGAAACATTCAAATCAGTAACCTAATTAAAAATAAATAAAATTCAGGTGTGTACCCACATCTAATTCAGACCACACATAATTTTACTTTTTCTCATATATCTCAGACATGTGAGTCATCTATTTTATCTCCAAATTTTAATATGACACCCTGATATTGCACAAAACCATGCTGTAACTAAATCCTTACCTGGATCCAAAGCTATGTCTTGAGTGTATTTCCTTAGTAGTTCTGATCTTGCAAAGACAATCCCATGTATCTATGGTGGAAATTATGAGATTCTCTCTAATTAGAGTTCACTGAATTGCTGAGGATGTACCTGCAGGTGTGGGTGTATGTGTGTGGCTTAGACAGCTGAGCAGTGTTTTCCGTCCATTTTGTGCTTGCAGATAACATGCTCTAGTGAGCAGGCCATAGGAACCTTTTCAAAAGGTTCTAAAGAGATTAGTTTAAAAAATACGAACACTGTCTTTTCTATATGCAAAAGCACTTTTATTTTTGTACTGTTATTTGCACTCTTGATTAGAGTGTTGCAAAGGCTTTAAATTAGCATCGGAGACAATCAGAGCTTTCTTTCATTGCAGTCATTTCACAGTGCTTTTAACTCTTGTTTAGTCTCAAAGGTAAGTAGGAAACAATGAAGCTAAAAGAATTTTTGTTTTGTTTTTCTGTGTGAGAACATTATGTTCTTTCAATTTCTATCAGCTGTTGTGTTAACCAGGGATAAATTAAAGAGTCACTTGTTGCTTCTTCTTACATTCCAAATAGCTTTAATCCCTAAAGTTCCAAAGTAATAAACACAGCAATATCATCCTGCACACACAGGACAGGAAGAACAGTCCACCTTTGGTCTCATGTTGTGAAAAAACTACAGAAAATAATAAAACTATAACTTACATAATTCCCTCATGAGCAGTACTGTATATAGAGAAATGCTGGAGGTTCTAGTTCTTCATGACATCTTCACAGAGAATACCATATATACAGAGGTGCAATCCACAATCCACAGAGAATACAATGGGGTTCTCTGGCTACGTAGGGCCAATGTTTCATTCCAGAGTGGCACAGACTCAGCTGGCATTACAGCAGCTGACAATCTGGCCCTGACAGCAAAACAGCGATCTTTGATCAGCAATTCCAAATAGCTTGTCTTGGAAGGAAGTCACATTTATTTCAGCCTGCAGAGAGAATGCAAGGCTAAAATAAATTTTAAAAAAAGCTGAATCTTGTTAAAAATGCAGGTTTAAGAACTGCAAATCAACAAATGTTGCAGATTGGCAGTCTGTAGTTTTCACTACAGCCAGTTACAATACCAGGTGTAAGCTTCTTTCTCTGTCCTACCAACATGAAGGAACCATCATAAGAGGAAATGGGGTACTTCAGCCTTGTCTAAATTGCTTAGGAGTGATTCTCAATCCCTGACTTCAGGTATGCACACTGGGTCTAGCCTGGCTGTAATCAGACCCTGACCCACATCATCTGGTATTCCTGCCCACTCTCATTCATACAAATAAAAACCCAGCAAGCAGGCTAGAAAGGAGCTTTGACACTCCAAAGCCAAGCTCCTCATCTGGACAACTGAGCAGCCAAATCTCCATGAAGCACCTCAAAGTACAGCTGACTGTATTTTGCTTTAGATGTGGCCTAAGACTTAATGGCCCAGTGATTCTTAACCTGTAGTCTGGAGACTTTTGGAAAGATGATGGTGATGCCACCAAGTGCAAGACTTGAGCTGAATGAAGGGGAAGAAGAGACAGTTTGTCAAATGGAACCTCTTCCCATTGTTTTGGAAGCAATTTGCAAGACCTTGGAAAACTTTACATGCACAGCTGGCCTCCTTGGGGTGTTAAACACACCATTGCAGTGTGCTGTGTAGGCATACCTTCAACACCAAAAGGGAAATAACAGAAGGAGGAAGCAAGCTAAATAAAGGGGGTTAATTTAGTGTCTGAGGTAGCAATACGCCAAGAAGTCAGAAGTTAGTTTTGCCTGTTAAATAATCAGTAGCAAATGAAAGTACTTCATTTCACAGCTTGGGAATGGTTTTGCTGTGAGACCATTCCGGACATCACTAGAGGGATTATTGATGAAGATGCTCTGCATAAACTGCATCCTAGTATCTCTGCTTCTTCAAACTCAGGAGGAAACGCTTTTGATCATGACTGGAAGTGATGTGAACTGGTTTATTTTCTGCACTATCCACTCCTCATTCATCAAATATTTTAACATGGGGACTGAGACAAAAAATCCCTCTCTGGAAAAAACCCAGTGTCTGGAAAAGATGCTTATACTGAAGAATGAGTGAACATTGTGAATGCTTCCATTTTTCTTCCCCATTTAATAAAAAGACTTGCTTGTAAACAGAATCATGGGAAGAGTCAATATCATTTGGCAGACAAACTTGTCCTAAATATATTAGACTAGGAAAAGAGGTTCTAAGCCAAATTCTCTCTACATATAAATGGACCAAATGCTACAGCAATTGATGGGAGAATGAAACTTTGACTGTTCCTGAAATTAAATCAGATATAAAGAAGTAGAACTCAGCGTCAGCTTACGTAAACCAAACCAAGGACACAATGCAGGAAGGTCTTTTAGAAAGTCTCAGTCATCAATCTATATTTGTAACTTCCAGTAAAACTGAAAACAAAGTTTAAGAGGATTCTCAAAAATGGTTTTGAAACTTCTTTGAAGTAATTTCTGTTTCCTAAAGGATGTATCAGCATAAAGAAAGAGGCAAATTCATCTTCTTTCAATTTAGTGGTGAAGCTCAGTTTTCCAGAGCACCAGTAGTGTCATCCAGCCTCTTGGTAGCATGAGATGTGTTGATGAGTTTGCTGGCCTAGGATTTATGTTTGCCTTCCCAGCAGGTAACGTATGAGACAGTCAGGTCTAGATGTACCTGACCAATACTTTCTATAGAAACATTAGTATTAATGACTTTTGGGCTCTTTCATCATATTGTGCACCCAAAAGGAGAGCTGGCAGGACAGAACATTTAGATTAAATGATGTCAGTTTGAAGAACCAGACCAAGAGGGTTGAAACCTCTGCTGCCTAAACTATTACTCTTGCAGAATGATAATATCTTATTTTAGAATGTTGAAGCATGTCTTATCCTGGAGCTCAAACAGGGCTCTAATAGTTATTAATGGCAGCTGTCAAGTATACATCTATTGACCAAGAATGAGTCATACTGGCCGTACTAGAAGCCCCAGTTAGCTGGGGAGCTGGGTTTTTTTTTCTTTCTTATTTTCTTCTATTTTTTGCCTTTTTTTTTCTTTTTTAAGGTTTTTTTTTATTAGCTCATTCTTCTGTAGGCAATGTGAAAATGAAATATCAGAGTGTTTATCTGCAGTAGCCATTAGGACAAACTAATGAACTGTTCAGGAGATACAAGCAGGTCAGCACCTGCTTTGTCTGTAAATAATATTGTTAAGGAGGCAATTTCCATCACTGTAGGTACTACAAGTTAATTTAGAAACTACCAGCTTTTAATTAGTTGTGCAGCTAGCATACTGCGTGACAAAATCATGCAGCAAGTCCTTCAATTTATTAAAGAAATACATTTAAAATACCCTTCCCCCCCCCCAAAGAGTGATTTAAGGGACTTTGGTACCAGTATGATTGACATTAATAGTTAAAAGGGAATTATCTTAAAAATTTCTGTTTCTTTGTCTCCCAAAACTAAATGACTTTCTGACCCATTTCCATTTTTATCAGGCTACAGTATTTGCAAATTTAATTTCAAATCATGATTTTCAGGAGTTACATGCACAGGTTTGATAAATCAGCTGCTGCAGCTGCCTTACAGTAATGAGTAAAGTAGTTTACTTCATGCTTTCCCCAGCAAATAAGGAAACTACAAATAATATAAAATCTGCAGCAACACTGCTTGTGAATCCTCAAGATCAAGTGAATTATACTGTTTTTTCATTGTTTGCAATGCAGGAAAGGTCTACAAAGGCATGAAAGTTGCACAGAAAATCCAGCATATAGCTGCCTGCCTGTTAAACAAATAGACAGTCTAGATCTGCATCCCTCATTTCAGAATACAATTAAAAATCCTGGCCCTTGCCTAAAAGATCTGTCAGAGAAAAACTGCTCCAAAGAGACAATGCAACTGACAGAGCCAAAGAGAGAGGTCTCAGGAGACTGAGCTGAAGCCAGAGGGAAGAGTTTTTGTGGCTGAAGGCAGCCCTCTTACAGAGCTCTTCTAACTTTGTTGTTTTCAGATCATGGTTTAGCGTCTGTATATTTGCAAATGCCTTTTGCAGTAATAATATGGCACTCTAATGAGTGAGAAAAGTGAAGAAGGAGGATGAAAAATGTCAGTGGAGGAAAGGAGACAGAGACAGGAYGCAGAGAGAAAAATTATTAAATGAGGGACAATAAAGTACCTTTGTTCAGCTCTGTACTATCCTTAGCCTGAATTCACTACCAAGACAGCCTGACACATCATACATGCATAAATGTGTTACACAAGGAAAGATAAAAGGTATGTTTGCCTGAGCCACAAACCAGCATATATTTACTCTTATTTAATTCTGCTAGGAGATGTTCCTCTGACCTGCCAGAAATACATTTTGAAGTGTACATGAAGTGCACACTAGTACCTCTGAACACGAAGATATGTTCTTCGTTCTCCTGACAAATAACCTGAGCTCATGCTTAACTATGCACTGATCTGTTTCTCTACCCAGCATGTCCTCACCACTGCACAGTCAACGCTCATTCCTGAACTGTGGTGCAAAGGCAGAGCAACCTCTCTCCTTCATTCTCTGTTACTGTCCATTAAGGGCCAGCAGTTCCAGCTGGGATCCACTTTTTCCACCTGCAAGACATGGAGAGTATGGGCAATTACATTTTTTACTTTCCTGCTTCTGGGCTTGCTTTTGTCTACATGTATGCCTCAGATTGATTTCCAGACCTCAGCCTTGGTGCAGCTTTGCTTTAGCTCTCTGTAAATTTCTTGGTATTCCATGTCCAGAGAAATGGCTGGTGTGTGCACTTTTGACCTCCTTCCCCTCCTTCTTTGATATTATGACAGTTAATATGAAGAGTAGGGCTGCTACCTTGGAACAGTCTTTGATGAATCACTAGTAATAACCCAACATTTAATCCTAAATATGGGGCTACCTGTCAAGTTCGTCTGCAAAGCAATTCCTTTAATTTCCACAGATGGTCCTCTTCTAACAGGGTCACCTCCCCCAAATCAATATCAGCTGAAATGTGATTTCGCCTTGTGATCTCTAGGGGCATTTGCCTGTCCGCTTGGTGTGCTCAAGATACTCAATCGTTTTCTAATGCTACAGCAGAACACAAAGAAGCAATGACCTGTCCAAGGTGGATATTATTACTGTCTTGCTTCCAAAGTGGCATGCCTGGACTGAAACTGTTGAACATCAGCATCCTGTAAATCCTATCTTGAATAACTTGTGCTTAGTCCTTCCAACTAGTCCATGATGTGTCATTCTCTTAGTCTGCAACACGAGTTCCTTGCCCTTGGTCCATTGCTAAGTCACATATCTCTTCCTGCCAGTCTGTTATTCAGTTGTCTTTCCCTAGGTGTATGTGTTTACATTTCTCCTATAAGTAAAGATGTGTCTGAAATGCTCTGGTAAATGAGGCCACAAAGCTCATTCCCACCTCTGCGCTGTGTAGGATGGCATTCTGTTTTGTCACAAAGCACTGTAAAAGTGGCTGCTTAAACCCAAGAGCATATGAGTCTTTTCCTTGTGTAAATTCCACCCTTTAAAAGTAGGATAGTTTCTCCAGAACAGCTGTTTTAGTCCATAGAGTTCTTGACTGAGACAAATTGGAGATGTATTTTGCTCTTAGGTTTATGTCAGAGGCTTGAGGTTGGTCTTTATGAGCTTAGTTGTTCCTCCAGGATTTTTTCTTCCTTATGTGACTCATGGACAGGTAACAGGAAGAAAGGTCTTGCCTCCTTCTATTATTTTAAATTGTCAGTTATGCAGATCATTTTTTTATTTACTGATTTTTGTGACAGTTTCTCACTTTACCTGAGTTGCTCACAAGTACAGGAAGTTCTTTTTATACCAGCAACTAATGTCTTGCCCCGTGTCGTGGCTGTTTGCTACCAGGAGTTCCTATATTGCTTTGAGATGCCCTTCCCGCCCTGGAATTCAGCAGTTCTCCTTGGGATTCTGGACTAGGAGCCAAAGACTTTCTTTTGTTTTGGTTATTTCCTAATATGAACAATTCAGCTATATGTTTTTGGAGCTGCTGCTCTTCCATTAAGACGTTAACAAGGTCACTAAATCAGCACTGAACATAGGCAGGCTTACTTCTAACTGATCTAGCCTTAGGCCAGAAGGCAGAATAGCTGCATCACCACAACACTTAGCCCAAGTCCTGCCAAGACCCAGCAGGACATAGGCACAGTGCCACACAACCAGTGCTGCAATGTGCCTTGAATCCCAGGTACCATCTCTGCATGGTGCTACGCCACACAGTTTAGACAGGCTGGCCTACCAAGAGATACACAGGGAGGGTTCAAAACCGTGTATATTGCTCTGGTTCTCTTACTAAGAATATATTTGAGGTACCCTGTGACAGCTCATTAACGATGTTGATTAAAGGCCTGAGAAGCACAGGGCATAGTCCTTATGATGAACCAGGACAAAATTCTAAAAAAACATGACACAAAGAAAAGTCAGTAAATTCTGTAAAAACTCAAGCATGAAGATACAGATTTCAGCATAATATTTATAGATATGTAAATATATGGAGAGAGAGAGAATATGCTACATTACAAGGAAGTTGAGATTTCAAAGCACCTCAGAAATTTAAGAAATGTGAGCAGCTTTAGTTTAACTCCAAAGCTGAGGCAAGACAACAATTCCATTTCATGCCAACATTTGATTTTCAAATCCTGTTTTTATTCCAGTGTGGAACTTCCATAAGGCTTTTATGGAGACAGGATTGTGCTGGACTACCCTGGCATCCAAAACTGTACTTTAAAAAGAAGTTTGGAAAGGGCTTTTAGGACCTGAAAACCTTTTGTCAGGGAAGTATTCAAAGTGATTAGGGTACTGAGTTGAGATGTTGAGTTGTGATGACCCTGTCTGGGAGCCTTTGACTGCTTCAGGGTGGAGTAGCTCCTACTCTGAACTGGGCAGAGTGAAGCCAAAGCCTCCACTTGCAATAATTAGAATGGTAAATATATGAGTTATTCTCTCATTCTGGTCATATCTGAGCTGAAAATCTGTAGTAAAAAAATTTCCTTTTAAAAATATCCTTTTCCACTCATATACTTCCGTGAAATGTTTTGGCTTCAACACAATAAAATCACATGAAAAATGTTTCAATCAGTTCTTTTTGGAGGCATTATGATGTAGTCTTTAATTATATACGTTCTTTTCCTTTTCCCCAGAGCCCCAGACTATTTTGAAATGTTTGTATTTTATTCATAGTTTTATTGTTAGAATGCTTTCCAGGCTGGAAAGCAGCTTTTTAAAGAAAAACAGAATAAATAAGGGGAAATGGGCTGCTGTTTGTTTAATGTATTTCACATAAAAATGGTTGGTATCTTTTTAAATAAAAATAAAATACTGGCATTTTTCACACTGTATTACAAGAAAGTAGCAGTGTCTCTTGTATTTATAGGCTTAAATTTGTTATATTTAATAAAATTCACTTTCTTCCTTTTCCTTTGGACAGATGAAGGAGCATGATTAATCAGAAGTAATGTTACAGGATTATAAGCATTTCTAGTGACAACCCATTCATCTGAAAGCCATTGAGTTTATAGTCTGTTGTAGACATTTCTGCTGTGACTAAATGTATCAATAGTTAGGTACATATCATTTGAGTAGTTACAAAGCATTTGTCTACTTCGCCTGTACCCCAAAATATACACATGTGAACATATATTTAGGATAAAGTGAATCCATATGCCCACTTATATCTATATTCAGACCTGGCTGTGCATAGGCACAAGTAAGTATATGTAATGATACCTCTAACCATGATGCGAAAAAAGAAAACCAAACCTAACTTTTAATCATAGTGAAAAAGATGATAAATAAGATATAATTCTAAATATCAAATAGGAACACATACCCTGCCCTGCAAAACCTCACTTGTGGGCTAGGAACTGCTAATACTAATAATCCTTGCCATTTCAGGGCATAAGGCTGATATCAAACAGGCTGTCTGTCATTTCATAATCAGTGCATTATGAACAATCGATTGGTAATGATAAAGCTGGTCCAAATGGTTTCACACTGACCACCCCAATTCATTTGCCAGGGCCTGCTCTCAGGATTGCCAAGTGTTTCTGCAGCCAAAGCAGCACCCACACATTCGGTGTTAGCGCCAGGGCATGTGAGGACCTTGAGGTGGAGATCCCAAAACTCACAGCTGGGTGAGCAAACTCCAGGGACTTGCCTGGAGCTGCAACTACAGAGGCTTTGATTCATCTGCGCAAAAAGGTCCACTTTCAGGACTGAGAGAAGTTAGAAGCTGTCAGTCACTTGTGGGGGAAGGAGAAAYGAGAGATCAGCTGGGCAGAGCACAGCCACAGGAACAGTGGGTACCTCTTGCTTTCCTGACTGCTCTGGCTCCTTATACTGGGAGCTGGGTGAGCACTGGCAGCATGTCCCCCATCCTGAAGGCCACTGGTGCTTATGCCCATCTTTCTTTTTCTGTTTCAGTGCCTCTGRACAGTCCTGGGAAGCAGTACCTGTAGCTATGCAATAGCTAAAGCTTTGTGTCACYGGACTTTTCAAAGTGAGTTTGTTACAAAGGTCTGCTCTTTATGGTTCCTTGTCTTTGGTGTTTAGATCATCAAATCTATGATATAAGTAGTTTTTCTACATAGATATTGCACATGGGGTCAGGATTTCCTGACGTTCTCTAGGAGAAATATGGTATCACTGTTACTGTGTAGAATACAGAAATATCTAGAGAAACAAATACAGAATACAGAAATACCTAGAGAACTGGAATGCTGAGAGAGGCTGAGTTCACGGTACAGACACAATGTGAGAGAGCAGCCTTTGCTACAAAGAGCTCACAAACTCAATAGGCAACATAGCTTGAATCACAGATGCGCAACCAAGGCATAGATGGCCTAAGGGACCTTGACAGATCGTACAGGAAGTATGTGGTAGAAACAGGAACCAGATTCTAACCATTCCAGTGCTATTAAATGTAAGACCAGCATTTCTTGCTTACCTTTTGCAGTCAAAACATTTTTGCACTGATTAAGCAGAAAAAAAAGGATGAAACTGAGAAAGAAACAAGAATTCCAAAATAAATGAAACAGGAAGAAACCACTTTAAAAGACACTGAGGAAGGGATACCTTTACTTCTTTCCTTGCCCTTCACTGCCAGGGAAAAATGATTTCGTGAATACCTTTATGATGATCTTCCTTACAAACTCTCATGTTGTTTTGCCTGATTTGAGAGTAATGCTCTTTCAGTCCAGAACCAGTGACCCCTTTGAAATCACTCAAAATAAGAGAAGACAAATGGAGAAACAGATTTTAATCTTGGCAGTAAATGATGATGGGTATTTGAAAATGAAGGATGAACTGTGAAAACTAGAATCATGTTTTCTTTTGTCTGGAGCTCCTTGGTCCCAGAATTATTCATATTCTGAGGCTGACTCATCGTCTTCTTCCTTTTGTTTAATTTTCTTCTCACTGTCTGAATCCAATGGGAAAGAGAAATAACACCTGTAAGATTTTCCTTCCTTGATTAATTCTAACTTTTAATGGGATGGAATAAATGAACCAGTTCTCCCAGAGTGCCTTATTTTGCATTCTTTTCCTGGGAGCAAGTCACAATGATAATAGATGGACTAGGTTTTCAGAACAAAGCAGGCAGGTGTTGTGTGTGAGATGCCAGTTCCTGGTGGGAGGGGTCATGAGCGCTGCCAAATCATTCCCTTGATAGCACTTGATCTTGCTGAGAGTTTTGTTCATAGTAATACATCCTTGATACTGGTAAAGGAGTACTGCGAAGAGTAGTGTCCCAAAAGTTTCTTCAGGAAAGAAAGGTAGATCTGCTCAGAACTGTTTCTGCAATAGTGTCCACTTACTCTCCCACTACAATTTGCACTTCCCTGAACCGACCATTTCTACAGCAAGTTTGTCAACACTCTGACTACAGTAATTTCTCTCTGCAAGAATTCTCAGATCCGTGTAATTTGAAATATGGCTCCCCAGCTTCTTATTAGCCACAAGGAAGAATAAATGTGTCATTCCCACTCTCATCATTTTATTGGTACCTCTTTCATTCCAAAAGCATGTTAAAAACTGCCCTAATTAAAAAAAGAAAAGGTCTTCTATGATTACCTCCTCATATTACAATAACTCCAACTCTGTACAGCAGCTTCCCTTCACTTTTTTGAGAAATCAATACGTTAGCTTATTTTTATATGTGAATATACATAGATAAACATATCCTTCGTGTCTTGCACTCTCAGTACTTTTTCCTGTTTACTTCATGTGTATGTGCTCTGTATAGAGTGGTTTGGAGACTGCCTGCAGAAAGAATGCTATCTCAAATAAAACCCTTGCCAGAAAATACATATTTTCTGTTTCTACAGTTGTCTGAAGTGGATGATTCCAATGGTGGATATTGTTATATACATTCGGGACAAAGTGGGGTAGTGGAAATGAGTACACACAGAAGCAGTGCAAGTAAAACTATTGATTTCCATAGCTTTTTAACCAGTCTAATCCCTATTGTTTCTTTTTTCTCATTGCAAATTCACTTTCTTATTTGATCTTAGAAAAAATTACAATCCCAAATCTGTGTTATTCCTTGAGATTGTCTTAAGCAAATCCAAGGACATTTAAAACAGAGGAACAGTGACTTGGCTAGCAAAGGGTCTCTCATTTTCTCATCAAAGCCTCATCATCACCAGGACTGTTCACCATCTCTGCTCTGCAGTGTGGCACCTGGATCAGCAGCATCACTCTCTTCACAAGAGAAGTAAAAAAGGTGCTTGTTTTCTTCAGAAGTCCATGAGACATTTTCACCCCTCAGCAAGCCCAACAGCCAGGCATCTCCTTTGTGACTGGTTGTATGCAGCTTGCTCCTTTGTTTTTCCTAACTGTACAGTAATCAGTGTATGAGCTTCATGCCATGCAGGCAATGGCTTGAGCARGGACACTCTGTACATTACTTTTCATGGGTGGAATAGCCCCTCTGGAGGGGCCAGTCAATCCAGTTCCTTTTAAGCCCCTTTTAAGCACTGAACTGCAATTTCAAGGTGCACTGGCTTTTTGCCAACTCTGGACAAACAAACAATGGTTAAAAAAAAAAGTCTAAAACCTTTGATGTTGAGCAGTGGTAAAAATATGTTGCCATGGAAGAAGCAAAGGATGGGTTCCGTGAGCCCCAGCCTGGACGTCTAAAAGTTATACGTCTAAATAGGAGCCAGTCATCGTTTCAATACTTCTTTCAACCTCACTAGAAAAAAATAACCACTTCCAAAGTGCTGTTTATCTCAAGTTCAGCTGGTTACCTCCAAGATAGGTCACCCTCTGGAGGTTCCTGTGTCTTTTCACTGACCATAAGGTGAGCTCAGGGTGACCGACTCAGGTTCAGATGTCTAATCTGTAGATGTCTATGTGAAGGAAGATGATCCCAGCTCACACTGACTGGAGGCAGCTGTCACTCATATCAAAATTCTTCTGCTTCCTGTCTACAGTTCAAAGTGAAGTGGTTTGCAGTAAAAGGAGGTGGCTATACTCTTGAAGGATACAAGTAACCTGTAAATAGGCTGAGCTGCAGAACTTCTATAGAGTAAAATGTTTTACACACACGCATAATAAGGTCCCAACATAATAAGGTCCATAGTGAATTTAATGAATAAAACACATAGCATCAGAATTAGCATATTCAAAAACTCATAAGCTGTGCCCCACAGTGAAGTATAATTTTAAAAGTTATGACAAATCCAGGAGAGCAGTTATTAGGAAGAGGCATAGATAAAGCATCTGGGAACAACCCCAAACTACAGTGTTCTCTCAGATGTTTTGTTTGGATATTGTTTGGTTTTTTTAACTTACGCCAATTTACCTGTGGGTGGTATATAGGGAAAAAAATTACAGAATAATTTATTTTCTAGGGTATCTAAGTACAGTATTTCACTACGTCTTAATGGATTCATTCTCTCATGGCAAATCTAGACAGTTATATTATGAGAATATGAAACATGCTATTCTTCATCCTCCCAAGTCTGTGCCTTTCATCATGTTCATCAAAATTGTTCTGCCTATMATTTCTGCCACTGTGTCATGATGATGTTTCAGTGTGTAAAGTTCCTCATTAGTACAGGCATGGGAGAGAAATATACATGGAAGGGATAAATGTCTCAAATTCTTTTATTTGTGTGACTTTTTAACTAAATGAAAGTGTTTTCACCACTGTGTGAGTCTGGACTGAATATTTCTGTTTCCAAATTGTGTATACATTGCTAGGAATGAAATGTGCCTAAAGCAAAATATTAACCTGGAAATACAGAAATGCTGGTGTGCTGATCTAATCAGTGCATGTCACTATGGCTTTTCAGTGCGAAGTTTAGAAACGACAAACCAAGAATATGATCAATTACCAGCATGTCAGGATGTTTTGGACTTATGAGAAGCAACTGAATAAAGACATCACTTTTTTTAAGTTAGCATGCACAAATAATCAGTTTACAGGTTAACATCTGAAAAGCCGATTTGACCTTTGAAAATGCAAGCTTCAATTTATACAAAAAGCTAAAGTGGTTTGAACAAAATTCAAGTGAAATTTAATGCATAAGTTGTTCAAATCCAGCGAGGAAATGCATTATCTTTGTGGTTTTACATTTGCAAGTATAACTCATTACTGTAGGCTTTAATTTTAGATTTCAAAATTCATCCATTTTCTTCACATGCAATATTTTTGGATATTACAGTAGCATCGTCAGATTCCCACTTGCTTAACATCTGCTCCAGCTTCAAAATCTTTCCTGGAATCTCTTGTTCTGTGCGTTTCCAAAACTGCCTTGGAAATTACTCCCCCACTCTTCTATAAACTCTCTGCACTCAAAACATTTTGTGTTGCTTTTTGGGTAAGTCTAATTTTAAGTCTTCTGATCTTTGATGGATGTACAAATTCATTTAATCATTAAGTTATCCTGCAATATAGGCATCTGAGTCATATGTTCTCCACCAGCCTTTACTTGGTTAAACACCAGATGGATGAAACAGGTGTATAAATCTTTAATCGCTGTGACAGTCTTTCCTTCATTTATTCTTTGACTTACGTGGTTAGTTTCACTTGTGTATTCTTCCAATTAAGGAGTTAACCAGTCCCTGTCATTCAAATCTTTATAACACACTTTGGTTGTCTTTAGCTTAGGRAATTTTACTTTTACATTGATTTTTCAACATACACATTAAATATTTAGCCTGTGTTTGAAGTAATATTGATGTCTTTGATATCTTAGTTCATTATCTGTTAATCTATCAGCATTTCTCATGTAATTAAAAACACACATTATGACGACATTTTGTAGCACTCTCTTCAAACAGTGCATTCTTGTAAGATAATCCTCTCCTCCAAAACTGTGTGAAATTTATAATTAATGGCTTATTTTCTACCATTCTGATGTGTAGCTACATTAGTTCTGCAATCTCACTACTATGATAAAAAAATATTAATCTAAACAAAAAGATAGTGGGTGAATTGTCCCTTGAACCATAGGTCCTTTTAAAGGGTTCTGCTTGTCTTTTCTCTAAATTCCAGCCTTTTATGATTGGCAATTTTGGAGCCTTTGGTTTCATGGTATTATACACTGCTGGCAGGACTATGTAGAGCAACRGGCTCTGAGAAACCAGATTCAAAATTAGACTGCATGGCCTTGATTAACGGAGCTGACTGCAGGATGGTATATGTGGTACTAAACACTGAGGAGATCCTTCCAGGTCAGATGATATCTAGAGTGCATGCAAGCCTAAAAGYGCTGGGCCCAGCTAATCTTAAAAAGGTCTGGTATAAGTCTTTCAAAGACACATATAATACATGAAATGGATCTAGAAACAGCAACACGGGAAATTGCATGCAAAGGCAGAGAACTGTTGAATGCTTTCAAATATTGGGAAGCCTAATAGAAGGAGGGAGATCCTCCCACCATACAGCCTAGAGAGAGGGCAGAAAAAAGGCCCGGTGAAGAAGGACTTTTAGGAAGATGGCATGTTCAGGTGGTTCGTCTGGTTAGATTCAAGGCTCATCTTTTTTCATTTACTCCGCCCCAAAAAATAACTTTTTGTTTTGGCCAGGAGCCCAGTAAAACTAAAATAATTTTGCTCCATAAGCAAAGGAGAAATCTGAGGCAAGTGATCAATATTCATGCTGGACTAGGAAAGGCCATCGTGGCACTGTCATTCTGCCGGCTGAACAGAATGCCCAGGGCACCCCTGCCTTGTTGGTGATTTTGCCATCAGCTCAGAAATGCCATTTCTGAGCTCTAACAAATCACTGTCCAGCCCCTCAGGGGCACAATGTAAGAAATTATGAGGCTTTGCAATCAGAAAAGAAATGTGCATATGGGAAAGAGAAGTGGGAATAAAAGGAAATAGGAAATAAAAAGCTTTTATATCTTATATGGAGAATGTTCCTCTGGCATATATGAAATAAATCTAAAACTCTGAGATGTCTCTAGAGATGCTGAGATGCCACAGAGAGTCTAGAAGCTATCTGATGCTCCTGAAAGGCTGCAGCGCTACTAAGTCCCCAGAGATGATCAAAACCATTTCTTTTTCAAATATCTTTTTCTTTATCTTTAACCTTTCTTGTGTGTGTATGTGCATGTTAAAAGTGTGTGGAACAGAATAAGAGTTGAAAACAACCCTTCTTAACTAGCCTTCTTTAGTGTGTGCATAATATGCTGTCTAAACAAAGTAAAGGTAGTTCAGGTGTAAGGACATGTGAGGTTTTTCCCTTCTTGGTATTTCAAGGATATGATTTATAATAGCTCTATCAGTTCAGGGTTGTTAGTTGACTGAGTTCATGCTCTCTTTCCAATAGCTTTTCAACTATTTTTGCTTTCGTATCATGTTTCCCATCTAGGCACACTGAGATTTTTATCACAGTAGAAGGAATCTGAGTGTCCACAATATAAAGTAATTCTGTTCAGAATAGAGATGCTTAGTGATTTCTTCCCCATGCAATTGCATAAGGAAAATGCAGAGTGGTTCATATCCACATACAGAAATACAGTCTCAAGGTAACCAATGCTTTGATGTCTGTTTAATGTGTTGCAAGCATTTCTGTAGGATTTCTAAATGTTTTAATTATGAAATATGAATGCATTTTTAATACGAGGAAGTGACCTGGAACTTTGACTACATATTTGCAACAAAAGATGTGTTCCTCATTCCAAGGCCAATAGATTGTCTGTACTTGTATATCAATCTCCCACTGAACTTCCGGTTTGATGTCAATAAAGATTATGCTTGCAGAGTGATGGCAGTTATATGTCTCCTGTTTGTTTTCACCTCCATCTACATGCAAAATAGTCTTTCCTGTCAATAAAAGTTACCCGCATGTAGCCACAAGAGATTGGACCTCACCCTGTTCCAATAGCATTTTTCAAGTTGTTACAGCTACAAGATGAAATCTTATTTATTTTTTGGCCACAAATTCTAACAGGAAACAGAGGAATAATTAGTTCTTCAAGGAAAGAGTTTTTAAGCCCTTGAGATGATCCAACACTGTCTTTCTCAAGGAAGCTAGCTTAAAAGTTTCTTAAGAAAGTTAACTTAAAAGAGAAAGACTTGTTAAGTGACTTACAAAATTGAATATACTGTTAGCAGTAGAGCTTAGTAAGTCTGGTCCTCTGTTGCTATGAAACTGGGAAAATTCTGCAATTTTTCTCTTTACTTGATTTTACTGATGTAAGATAGGCAGTGACATTTGGGAATACACTTTCTGCATTTAGTTCAAGAATTTTCCTGAAGCTTACCTCTGCAGTTTGAACTGACCATTGATTTATTGTTGTTTTTAGCATAGATGAAAGAGCAGTTGAATATTTCATGTTATTTGGAAATTCTCATTAAACAAGACAGACTGCTGTACTTTATTCTACTCAACACATCCGAATTTCCTTGAAACTGAGGCATACTGTCTCTGCAGATTTTCTGTTCTTAAATTTGATAGCATTTGAAATTGTTATGAAGGAATCAACATTAAATACCTTTTTTTCTAAGTCAATTTTAAGGTAGCATAACTTATTTAGCATTCTTATTTCATTCAAAGGTTTCATACCACAAAGGACTGACAAGTTTCACTCTAAGAAAACCAAACTTCAAAATTCTGATATTATGTTCAAAGAGACTGAACACTTCGATTATTTAGGGTTACATTTTGTTGGAGTCCATTATGTCCATTACTGCCTACAAGCCAATGGCAGGTCTGCAACAGCTGCTGTCTGTACTTTTTTTAGTATATATAGTGTATATATGTATATACGCACATATGTAGTGCATTCACATATAGTTTATCATTTGAAAACTTTGGTGAATATGACTTGCTTACAAAAGATACCTCTAGTCTTCTTTATTTTATCAGAGTCAGCCTAAAATATTCATCCTCATATTGTCATATTCTGCTGAATGCATGTTTTTGTGGAAAATGTTGCTGACAGAGGTCTCAGAGCAACCTGTGCTTCACATAGTAACTCTTTGTTGTAGAGGTCTCTAAAATATAGGCCTTTCAGTATGGCACCACTGGAAGAATTGTTTCCGTAGATATTCTGCATTAGAATAAAACTTTATTCGGCAGATGGAGTAAAGCATTGCTGCTGTAAAGTAATCTCTTGGAGAGTTGTTTCATATTCATACAATAAGACTACCTTGATTTTCACTCTGAGCGTGAACACCCCTCAGTGATGATAACAAAACTGGTAAAACTGAGAACAATTTTCCAAAGAGAAAATTAACACAAACATCTTTTAAAGAACTAATGTTCTTAGCTATGGTGGTCAGAATACTTTTTCAAWAATATCTCAGTCTGAGTAGGAGTTCCTCAGATCTGCTGAGTCACTGCAGATAAAACCCTTCAATAATAAGGGTTTCATGAAAATAAGGTAATGGTAATTTGCTTTGAAATGTATTTTGTGATCTTCTGATGAAATGCATTCTATAATAACCAGATAGTTTATTACTCAGAAAGAATAATATTCTTTCAAACTAGGAATATCCTTGAAAAGGAAATAAACTTTCAAAGTAAAGGCTAGAACATGCCTTTCTGTGTCGGATTGGGAGACAGACCCGGAGTAACGATGAGTCTCAATGTGAGTATGATCGTTCTCCCTTTATTCAAGCTGTTACARAGTATATATAGACAGGCGCTAGAACATGTGCTAGCAATAGCTATATGATTGGTTTACAGTCTCTGTTCACGCGCCTAAAGCGGATATATGATTGGTGCAAGGTTGCTGTTCATGTGGAGGGGTCTGTCGGCCCCCTCCTTGACTTGTTTACCACTACTTGCCTTCCCCTTCTGTAACGGTCTAGGAATGTTCAAGGACAGCTCGCATACACGTGGGGCCCTCCCTCCATCGTGAAGACAGGATTGCTCACTTCTGAGAGATCATGCCCCTTTTCGCTTAACCATTCTTCCACATTTCTGCATATCAGAAATTGAGGGGGCCTCCATTTCCCTGCCTCATCTTGCCTTTTGAGCCTGTAAAACCAACACAGAAAATTGAGCAGACCACGGTATCCGCAGGTGCGGAAAGGCAAGAAGCAAGATGAAGAGGGGAGGCAAAACGAGCAGGAAGGACTAACTAATGAAATCCCTGGCTCCTGAGGAAGCAAAGCGAAAAGTCAAGGAGATCAAATAGAAACAAACTGCAAGTGCTGCTCACACCAGCTAAATAAATAGTAGCAATACGTATGACAGATGATACCAGCCTGGATGAAACAAAGAGTGGCATTTTTTCACACCTTGTTTTTTTCAAAACTCACTTCTCAGCCAAAGCAGATAACACTCCAGCTGAGAGGGATGGATTTGCTGAGGGCCTTGCCAGTACAGAAAGGGGAATTTACATAGAGGAATTCTTGGCCAAACCCCATTGTTTCCCCTTAAAGCACATTAAAACTAGGCCCTAGGCTGAGAAGGTGGAGGGGAGGGAAAGACAATGAAACAATAGATGAGGAAGAGACAGGAAAAAAGGAATGAAAATTAAATCCGGAGGGATCCTAGTATTATATGCATGCAACTGTGCAGATTGCCTGCCTTGTAAATAAAACATAGAGTCTAAGTTAACTTTGCATGCAAGTATAAACTGATAGTGATCTGCAGTTTAATAGAAAAGGTCTTCTCTGTGCTTCACTATTTTTAAAGGTGGTGGAAGTGTTAGTTTGCAAGGTCTTTAGGCCACAGATGTGTCTCTGTGATCTAGCTGCTTAGGGATATCCATACACATCCTAAGCACTATCATAATAAAAATGAAGTTACAGAATGATACAGAATAAACCGTTCACTTGCAAAGAAGTAAGCGACTTAAACACAAGATTATTGTATCACTGCCATTTAGGCTTCTATTCAGCAAAACACTTGAATATGTGCTTTACATCCATTAATTATTCTTAATTAATTGAGACCCTCCTTGTAACACTGACAGCTTACCTTTGAAGACACACTATTCAAATTCACCACTATTTACAATTAATAAGATTTTCTCTGTGGATTCATTCTGCTCTCTTCTCTGGCTTTTATTCTTCTATGTCTGGAGCGAAGGCTACTGCAGCATGAATTTACAAGCCCTAGAGATAGAGGCAGTCCCTAACCCGCACCCTTTAGCAGTCGCCTTCAGTTTTATTGTTGAATTTCTAGTTCTCAGTTCTGTGAAGTGCCTGGACTGGGTTGAAATTAATTGTGACTGAAAGAATGGCATTTTCAAAGTTGTTATGACAATCTGCTTCCTTCATTGAGATGCATAAGACCTAGATATTCCATTTTTTTCCAAGGCCACTTGCGTAATTCTTAGAAAATATATTGGCTATGTGGTGGATGACTCAATTGTCCTGGAATAAAATACAGCTTCGACAAATCTACTTGTACTTCTGAGTGCCGCTGAGTAAGTGATATTCATTCTTAAAACAGGCATTTCCTGCCAAATCCCCAGCTGAAATTATTAGTTATAGTTAATAAAAACAGTTCTAACTGGGAACTTAATTACCATTCTCCATTTTCAAGGCTTTCTTTAGAAAGAGTTTTGGGTTAAAAGATCAATCCTTCCTACACCAGAGTACCTGTCACTGATAGACCAGAATAACAAAGCAGTTCAAAAGTTGCTAGTTCTTCTAAAGCAATATATCTTTTTCAAAGACTAATTTTTCATTCTATTCATTTGTTTTCTTTACTCTTTGAGAGAAAGAAGCCCAAAGAAATTCAGTTTGTATTCTTTCTTATCCTAGTCCGAAAATGTATGAACTGGAGCCTTAAACCTTGAAGACTTGACAATGAACATAGGAGCTTGCACCATTCCTCATGGCTATTCAACAGTAACTTTGACTTGTGCTGGTCACAGTTTGGTGTGGACATTGGCTTGTCTCTTTTCCTCCAAAGCAGGCATATTGCAATAATTTTGTAAGCACCATGTTTCTTCTAAAGCCAGAAGACTTAGCAATCCTGTCAAAAGCTGCTGTGAAAGTACAGGGCTACTAGGTATCTTGTTTTTCTTTATTTTTTTCTTTTTTTCTCTTTTTTTTCTTTTTCTGGACAAAGTCATCTTTTCCAAATCTTAGAGTAAATGCAAGTAGATTTTGGTTAGGCGGCACCCATATTTAGAGTTTTACATAGCTGTCAGAACTGGATCCATTGTTGGTATCTATGAGAAGAGTCAGAAGGACAAAGGTGTTCAATAGGCTGCAGGAGCCAAGAGAAAGAAGTGCAGTCAGCCTGAGGGAACAGAGGAGACTGGCAACATGGATTTTGGGTAGGACAGACAAGAATAGCCAGATAGGGACCATGCCACAGTACAGACGCTACAGGAGGAAAGGGGTTGCATGGACTGGAATGACTGCAGAAATCTGGGGAACTTGAAGCTCCTGGGTCAGCTTGGTAGGTCAAATTGAGGAGACGTGGAGATGTAGACAAGGTTTGGCAGAAGTCAAAGAATAATCATTTGATTTGGAGAGGTTGAGATCTCTGGGATAAGTAGGGGCTTGGAAGGGAGGGTTTTGGGGCTGAGTGAGAGAGGTCTGAGACGGCAGGCTGAAGGTTGGATGGATTGGTGAGCAGGAGCAACCACCGTCTGGGAAATGTGGGGACCCCTTTTCAGGGTTTAAGACCAAATGATAGAGCAGAGACAAACTAGACTTGGATACCAAAACACTTTATCACAGATATATGCAGTTTTACAAATTACATGACTTTCCTGTTCTGCAGGAGAGACGACATGGTCCAGGGGAGAAGTCAGCAGGTTAGGGCAGCTGTTCTAGCCATGCTATGCGCGGTCCTGGTGAAGGGTACCGGGTCCTCTCCACAAGCAAGCCTAGGCACCATCAGTTATAGGATTGGGTAGAGCATACCTGGTTCTTGATTGTCTCTTTCAAATTCACTCTGCAGCCTACAGCTGTCTGTCGCCATCACTCACAATCTTCTCACCTTGAAGGTTACACAACAAGCATTAGGTTGGTTGCACCTCTATTCTTCTAACTAAGCCATTCCCTTATCCTACAGGGTTAATTAAAGTCCATATGTTAACACTATTGTCAACTAGGCCTAACATGCTTACTGCTACGAAGTCCTCCCCTTATAACATACTCCATCCTATATCAGTTCATATGGATTAGTTCCATGCGTTACTATTAAGCCCAGTGGGCTGTTGTCCTCGGCACTCATAATCTGCTCTTCTCAAAGGTGCTCAGCACCTTCACAATGTCCTCAGTGACTGGTACATTCACCACTTTCGCAGTGATGAACAAGCTGTCTACACTCATGGTGGTCCTTTATTCTTATAAGTAAGCTACTCCCTTATCCTATAGGGGTGGCTGAAATCCATATGTTAACACTGTGGTCAACTGGGCCTAATCGACACTAACTGCTTGGAGTGGAAGCAAGAGGGATTTTCAGCTCTGTGAAAGGCTGAAGACTCCTGAGTCATGTGTAAGGCAGAGGTTTTTGAGTCCAGAGGAGATGGCTAGACCACGAGAACGGCCTCTGAACCTGGGCATTCACCATCAGGTTTACTCTGGTTTGAAGACAGTGATGCACTCGGAGAGGAGCGCTCCCCTTCCCTTTCCTCTGCAGTGTGCAGCACTACTGAAACTTCCCGGTTCCTTCATCCTTTTAAAAATATAAATTTAATGCTGGAAATACAGTAGCCCTATAAACATTAAAAAATTACTAATAGTATATTGCATGTCCTTTCCAGAGAAAGTATTCCCACAGCTGCAACTGGCCAGAGATATGAAGGGCATCATGCATGGATACCAAAAACCTCAAACAGAAAAAAAACAGAGCCACTTTGAGAACCTGACAGGGTATGTTAGAGCAAAGCTAAAGATTCCCTCTCAGTAGATAATCCAAACTGAAGTTTTAGAAGAGGAATAATGGAAAAAATACTTTTTTAATCAGTGTTAATGTAAAAGACATTTTGCCGGTGAACAGCAAATAAGTATTTAAAGAATATTTTTGATAAGGTTTGGTTCCAGTACTTCCTCAAGTCCTCATTTAAATTCTTTGCTGCAGCTTATACTTTATTGCAAAGACAAAGTCATGCAAGCTGTTATTAGACAGCAGAAAACCAGAAAGTTTTGCTCTTCAATAAAATGAGTGACAATTTTGATTAGATTTTTCACGTGCTTCTCCCAGTCTCATATTATTGTTGTAAAAAAAGATTGAATAGTTTATTGGATTCGGTTGCCATATAGCTTTTGGTGTGTCATTCTAGATTTTAAAAGGTACAAAATAGAGAAAACCTGATGAGAAAAATGTGAAACTTCCTGTATTATTCCTTGGCATTGTGGTGAACTTTGCCATATGTTTACTATAGCTCAGTTTAAAATGTGAAATTCTCCCTCTGTTTGTAATCCCTTTATAAAATCTAAGACTAACCAATTTATCATTGACCAACAGCAAGTGTTTCTGATCCAGAACAATATGTTGTCACTCAGTATTTTAACCCTCAGGTGCCATTTCAGTCTAACAAAGCCTTCACACAAGACCTGTGTGAATTTTTCAGTTTCTTCATGGGTCACCTCACTGAAGGGAATATTCTTAAAAGGAGACCGATGATCTACTTTGACCAGTAAATAATGGCATTCCCTGCTGGGCTTACATTACTGATTGTGGCAGGTTCTGGTCTTGACAGACAGTTCCTGGAGCTTTTGTGAAAACCACTCAGCTTTTTAATGCTCTTTATCAAAACAAGTGGCTAAAAGTTCTTAAAGGCCTGCTGTTCCCACACACTAATCTTGACCTACGAGTTCTGTAATTCTTCACTCAGAGGAATTGCTGGTGCTATGAAGAAGGTGCCATATGCTCAGATCTTCACCAATGTCCACATTCTTTTCCTGGAAGGTGTTTTGATGGCACAGGTGAGAGATACCAAGGCATTTTGCTGGTTTGTTTATTTTCTACAATTCTAATCTGGTGCTAAAACATCTTTATGGCAAGCACTATAAAAAGGATAATGGAGATAAATTTACTTCCTTAAGTCAGCTTCTTCCTCATTATACAACACAGTAAAGGACTGCTGGTTTTCAAACAGGAATCTCAGGTACCAATGTACACTGTGCCATACTGAGGGCTCACAAACAGCTTGCTGCGTGTCTGCAGCTCTCTGAAAAACTCCATCTGACAGCATTGCACTACTACTAAAAATCTAGTTGTTTTGTGCTGGTTTGTCTAGAAGACCGTCTAATACTTCCTCCTTGCTTTTTAAGCCATTAAATATCTGAGATGTTTATATAAGCTTTTTTTAGCATTTTGTATTTATACATCTCCATTTTTATCTTCTCCTATTGTCCTTTATATAGAGAATATTTTTCCCATTCTTTTTTCACATTTCTGCATTCACTAAATATGCTGCCTTCAGAGCAGTATGTGAACCAACATATTGATATGACACTGATGGAGGAGGTTTCTACCTGTAGTGCACAAATCTCACCAAAATTGCTTTTAGTGATCAACTGATTTAATTGGATGATAGGTCTTTCAAAAAGTTAAACTAACCATGGTTTAAAATAAGTGAGATAAAGAGACTAAGACTGCCATAATATTAGAGCTGGAAATTAGGAACATTTCTCTTTGTCAAGAACAAAATTTTTTAAAACCATTTGATCCAACTAGTCCATCCAAACTGAGTGTACTTTAGTATAACTCACTTTGCAGGGACATTGTGACTAAAATGTTTTAGACTGGAAGACTGAAGAAGACTATAGAAATGTGTATACAAAATTCAAGACCAAAACTAATAGAGGAAACATACAACAGAGGTATAGCTGAATCTGAGTTTCCCCATGACACTACCACAAATCTGTCTTGTCCCCATCACAGTGCAATAAAGTTGTTCTATTCCATCAGCTTCCTAAAGACCAGTTTCAGTCTTCCTGCTCTTACCCATGCAATAACTTTAAAAGCATCTCCGTGGGATTAAATTAATTGTGCTTATCTACAACTCCCTCGTTATTCATTTTGTAAGTTTTCTACTCAGTAAAACGAATTCACTAAACTGGACAATCCACTTCGTCAATCATTCTAATACTAATTAAATCCCTTGCTGCAAATGAACTGTATTTCRTTGTCTTTGCAAATGTTACTGTTTGGAGTCTATCCCTGCAGTAGTTAAGACAGAGGCTCCTAATTCTTCTCTGTTATTTATACCCAGGGAACCTGGGATCTTACTTTCCTTACTGTCTCTGAGATTAAATTATTTTTTGGTCATTATGAATCAAGATAGCATTACTCACCTAGAATTTTAGAGTGTTTTTTTAATATTGTTTGATGTACCTATGCAATAACTCTGGGTTTATTCAGTACTTAAGCTGGGAAAAGATTTAGAGTCCTGATTAAGATAGATGCTCTGTGTTTTAAAAATTGACCAAACTCATACAAATCTCTGAGGTAAAGTTTAAAATATCAAAGAGAGTAACTATGGCTTTGAAGGTATGATCAGGAGAATTTTGTAGAAGTTTTCATACCATTTCTGAACTCATTCATGAACTGAAGACATAGACTAGACAGACACAGGAAACCCAGTTACCCGAAAGCACCAGTAATGCCAGTCAATGGGACCTTTAGCAAGAGGTTGAATGTATAGCAATTGTATTTTAAAAATTTAGAAAAATAGATGTTCTTTCATTCCACAGGCATCTTCATTCCAGAAGCATCTTCTGTTCTGGATTAAATTGTTTTTCTTTCCATTCGAACAGGAAGTAAAAAGTGTGCAATTTTATTCCTTTGAAATGACCTATTTTCTTTTCCCTGATTAGACAATATTTTTCATTCAGGATTTCTCAAAAAGTCTGTGTGAGAAGCAGCCTAAACAGTATTTAGACTTTGGGAGACATGCTAGACTCTTTCATATCTTTAGTTTATGCTTCACAGCACTGTATTTAGTTCTGGTACCATAGGTGTTTACAAGTACCTGAATGGAAAGGGAGTCATTATAGTGTATGTAACACCAAATATTTTTTTTATTTGCTTAAAGTTGATATTCAGTGGCTCTGCAAAGTACTAATAAAGCTCTAATTTTACTTGCAAATTCAAAGCCTCTTTCTATTGAACTCAACAAATTCTGTATGCAGATAGTAAACCCAAAGGGAATGATCCAAAGACCTCTGACACCAAATAATATCCCATTCATGTCACTAAACCTTAATGCAACTTTTAATACTGTAAGTGCAATCATTACTTCTTGTGTAAATGTATTAGAAATTTGAATATTAATGCTTTTAAATGTATTGCAATTTGAGAGTTTGAATGTGAATATTTCTTTCAGATTTGTTAGACATAAGATAATGAGAAAGAGTAGCCCTAGCTATGAGGAATGTATTATTTAAAGTTCTACACTGTACATTTTTTATGAAATATATAGAAGATGTTTCCAGACTATCAGGGTTTTTTTCAAACTTCAAAAGAGGCAAACACGCTTTACCAGTTATGCTGGTTATACTGAATGCCATTTGAAGCTTAATACAAAAAGTGAAAGACTGTCTTCATCTTGGCAACTGTATTTATGTTCAGCAGTATTTGGAATGCCTTCTTTATATTCATGAATTAATTGTCTCAAAAGATGAAGCAGACAGAGTGAGCAAGATTGATATCTGATCGTAGGCTACTCTTTGAGAGTGCTGGCAAGCTGGATTCATATTTCTTTGCAGAACTAGTGCAAAATGACTTGAAATCTCAGCAACTGTAAATTGACAGTCTTAATCCAGCCCTGCTAAGTAAAACCTTTAGCTATACATACATACATACATATATATATATATAAAAAACAAAAATAACTTTAGACACCATGTAATAAAGCTTCTCTTGATGTCAAGCACTGAGTACTCTTGATCTAAATATCCAGCTTTGATATATAGCTAAAAATTAATATTTCATCTGTAAAAAAATGTTAATGGTGTTCTGTCTTCTCACAGGTAGAAATCCTGAGTAACTCCATAGAAAAGAAGAGAGTTGAAATAGAGTAAAATTGCAGTGAGAAAAGACTTGAAATAACAGATGTAATACTGCTATCTACATAAGAATTTGCTTTTAATTTAATTAGATCCTATGATAGTATGGATTTCTTCTCTCTATGGATAGCAAAAGTTTACCTAAAAAGACTGCAAATATATGGCAATGGAGTACAGAAATAGAGTCTACATGATTGTGGAGAATAATGATAAAGCTCATAAGTGAGGAAGCACTGAGTGAAAGATGTCCTCTCAGTAGCTAGTTAGAATTTAAATGACCATTAAAATCCAAGCAAAGTAAAGTAAACAACAAGCAGTGTTTTTCTTCTACTATTTTACTCAGTTTTCAACATCATGGAATATTCTGAAGTGTACATTACAGGATGAGTCATTGTCATTGAAAATTTTATCCAGGTCTTCTTTTACAGGGCTGCACTACTCAGTATCCCCTGCAAGATCTAGCTATAAAGAGTTTGATTCATTTGTTCCAAGCTACTTGCCTTGGCTTCAAGCCATTAGGTGCCATGCTTACCAGTAAAATTGAACTAGAAATGAAAGTATGGTGCAAAAGTCAACATTAAGGGGATTTGAGGGAGCAGTGATTAGATTAATTAAATGAAAAACTCTTCACAACCAAACATGACAAGAGAAATAAATGAAACACTGATCATTACCAGGAGATTTATAAGAAAATTGGCTATTTTTATAAAAATCTATAAAATAAAGGTAATTTTAATTACCAGAATAAATAAGAAAGCAATCAAACTGTGAGTGTTACATGCTGTGGAATTAATTACCCACTTCTACCACCTTGTGGAGGCACAATATTAATTAATATGACAGGTCTATGTAGGAGAGAAGAGCTGTCAAACGACTATACAATAGGCTAGCACCTGCCAAAGATGTTTTATGAGCTATTATAACTTTCCTGCGAGGAAGGAGCTCTTCAGGAGTATCATTCTGAAGGGTAAATACAGACAGATGTGGGATTCTTATACTGATCAAGTGCAGCAGATCATTTGGCATGCATTTTATTCTTGGTAATAACACATTTACAATTAAATACAAAGTTCTTTTAAGAGATGGTGGGCGCTTAATTCCATCATGAGGAATGAACAAAGATGTCTGCAACTATCTTACTATCACAGCTAGATCTGGAAGAAAGAACAGTTGCGGAACAAAGATGACGAGATTTGCCTCATTTGTACATTGTCATCAATCACAAACAAAATCTTGCAGTCAGATCTGTTAAAGCAAAACTTAATGCTCATACAAGCAACACTAAAGGCARCAGAGTTTCATGTGATTTTGTGTTTTGAGAGTTTGTATTAATAAATCTGGTACCATACTCAAGATCTGATCTTCTTGTTAAATGAATAGCAATATTATAAAAGCATGAAGGCTCAGAAACTGAGTTGGTGGGAAGAGGAGGGAAAGTCAGTGTCTCTTATTCATTACTCTCCTGAGTTATGTTTAGTCTACTACCTGCCAACTCATCACCCGTCAGAGCTGCATCCCACCATGGTATCCTCCATTTTACAAGCATCCCACTGAAAGAAGACTTCATGGGCTTAATTCAAAGTTGCATCAAAACTATGTAGCATTTCTGTGATTCTTTTCTGAGGTCAACGTTGGCTATCCCAATACATGGACTATCTCTGGTCTCAGAGATGGAGTGCCTGTTTCTGGCAGGAGTGTTGCTGGAGAGCACCTTCTGTCTTAGTTTCATGTGAATGGACCCAGATCATGCTTTATCAGACAACTCCATGCTGTCAGGAAATTCATTTCAAAAATGTACTCCTGACCAGAACAAAAGCCAAAACATAGACACACCTCTGGAGCAGCCTTCTAGAGCAGGCTTTTAACATCAGCAGAAAAATGTCACCACTGCAGGACCTCAAAAGGACAGTCTACACACAAAACTTAGGCTGCTCCAAAATACCACATGCTCTAATGAACATAAAGGGAATTTGAACATATTATATGAATAAAGCTTAATCCTAGCCTCTAATTATCTCCAAAGTACTGGTGTTGCAACCTGCAGTATGAATTCTCTTATCAACCCCATATAATCAATTTTCAGTCMGTTAGTATTTTTTGGAAATCTGGCAGGTATTGCTCAATTCTATTTTTCTACCCTTGTTCATAAAACACTTGTACGATATGCTCATGCTTGGTGTATCACAAGAGATTTCCCCACTTGCAGCAGCTTTAATGAGATTGTATCTTTAGTTGGATTAAATAATCTGTCATTTAAATCCAGCATCATTTGTATGATGAAAGTCTTTCTTGCCTTCTGATTTTCACTCTTCAAATGTACTCAATTCCAGCCTTGTAATAGGTTGTTGAAAATCCATGAAGGGATTAGCAGGGGGTTAATTCTCTCCTCCAAGATATGGAAAAGGCAAGAGCTCCATTCAGGGAGTAGAAGGAAATCTATTCACAAGGAAAGTGTGCCTAGGTTCAGGTGTGCTGAATTACATAATTCCCTGGTTCTTTAAAAGGAGGATGTGCTCAAAGAAGGTGAAGTTAGTGTCAGGTTTTGTTTGTGARTAGAGGGAAAGGTAGAGGAGGTGTGGTCTCCAAAGAGATTCAAGCTAACAAGGGTGGAAGGAGAATTGTTTCATACCTGTAGTTTGGTTCAGAAGAAATAAGTTGCAGGGAAATGTTTGGAAGCAAGATTAAAAATTTGTATTTGATGCAGTAATCAAGAAATTTAATATAGTTGGTGAGACAGGGGGTTTTTTTGCTTTTCAGTCTTACCAGATTTTCAAAGTCATGGTGGAAAGTGCTGTACAAGAGCCAGCTCATAGACATGATGGTACCTGCTGGAGGAGGGTTGAAATGCCGAAGTAATGAATTCTTTGGTAGCTTCCCCTTTCAGTTTGCTCTTGTGAACACTAAAGAACAATTTGTTGAATGAAAAAATGGAGTTGGTATACTCAAAAACTCAACAACATGTTGTGCATTTAAAAAAAAATCAATGTTGTATTTTAAAAAAAGAAAACTATAAACTTGGCTTCATCACAGTGGCAACGGGATAATGACAAGGGTAGTTAAGGGTTGTCCTACCGTTATTTGATAGGCTTTCCAGTACTGCACTTTCTTTTTTTCACTGCAGCTTCTCAGCTGGATCTCGTGGTTACTTTTGTTTTACTCAATTTTATGACTTCTTAAAGTGTGCTGAATACTTGTTGCTAGAAATAAACAAAACTATTTCTTTTCACTTCATCTCTCAATCTCTGCCTGTTTGGTCATTCACTCTGGTCTTTAGGCTTAATGGCTTTAACTTTACTTTAGGGTCTGTGGGCCAGAACGGAAGGGAATATCTGTAACCCATTTGGGCCCAATCTGCTAGGTGGTATCAATCCAATTGCACACCACATCTTCTTCCTAACACAAAACAAACTTTCCTTTTTTTGTTTTACTCTCCTACTCTCCCATGAAGTTACTTAAAATACTACATAAGAAATATACTTGAAAAACAGATTTTTTTCTTCTTGTTTAGCTTCAGTCTTTGGATTCCAAAATCCACATGAATAGGGTCTGTATCTGATTTCACTCTTGTAAGAAAATACAAAATCCTTATGGCAGTGCTGGAAATCTGTACTCAGGGACCTTACAAGCCAAATAGTGCTGTGATTCTTTAAACTCTTTGGTGTTTTTTGGGGTGGGAAAACCATGTGAATATCTCTGTTCCCCTGTGCCAGAGCAGATACTGGAAAACTGAAGATATTAAAGAGGAAAACAAAAGGCAGCTTTCATCTCCTAAAATGAAGCATTTATTAGGCAGAAATGTTTTGAATAACGTGAGCTATTTATTATGYTTTGATGAAAGTCCATATTGGCATAAATTGAGATGTATCTGTATGTCTATATGTCAGGAGCCAATTTATTTCCCTAAAACTAATATTCTACTTTGCTTAATAAGAATGCTCTTCTCGTGATTAACAGTTGACAAGCTGGGTTCATTTTAAGTGTGTCCTAATGTGTATCTCAGAGAAAGCTTACTTAGAGTTTTTCATAATGGAAATTATTGTAGAGGCAGCTGATAAGGTTTTAAATGGTATGTTTTATAGCAATATCATTAAAGGAAGTTTCTTCATGATGACTGTATGTTTAAATCAGAGAAAATTTTAAACCAATATTTGTCTTAACCTACTGTTTTTACTACAATCACATAGTTACAGCATTTAATTCGAAATAAAAAAACTGGAAATGGACTTTTTGGAAAATGAGTTAGCCATAAAGATGGTAAGGCAGTGTTCACCTACATTTGAATTGAATCATTACATTGATGTAATTGTAAGAATAGGAATGATGGAAACTGAATAGGTATTATTCTAGATATCCCTTTCACTAAAATTCTGTTTATCTTAAAGCTATGATTAATTAGATTTAATCAAAAGATTTCGTTCTCCATCAAGTATGCCACAGTCTGTGGCAGCTATCTAGCAAAACAAACTGAAAATTCATTTTGGGTATTATGTGCGGTAAAGGCAGGAGTAGCATCAGCTTTTCTAGCTCATGCTGAAGAGAGATTTGGCCTTCATCACAAGCTGACTGTACATGATTTGTTTGCTATGGGGAGATCTTTTTTGTTTTGTGGCTTTGAAACAAATTATATCCAGCTTTTATGTATCAATTTAAAATTTAAGCAGCTAKTCTTAAAAAGGTATGTTAGTATTGAAGCACTTCCTATTTACGCTTGGATATCTGCACTCATTAACTTTCCATTCTAAATTATTTCTGATACTACTTCTAGAAATGAAATTTGTGAACCAACATCATAATGACCATTTTTTTTCTTAAGCCAAGTAGCTGGGTATTTCACCTGTTGTGCTTAAGAGTCTCAGGTGTCTTTTACAATCAAATTCAACAGAACTACAAGCCAAAAGTCAATTTGTGGCTATCTCATCAAAAACAGAATGAAAATTAACTCTGATGTAAGAGTGATAAATGAACGGTACAGACAGAGATCAAACAACCCTCTTTCTTACAGAGTAGCTTGCCCAAACACAACACAGCAGTCACACAGGACAACACAGCACCAGACTCTCTGTTCTGTGCGTCCATGTAAGACCTTTGTATCCAAGCTTTCCAGCCCTAAACTCTAAAATTCACTGGGAAAAAAAAGTCTCCACTCACAGTTTCTTATTTTAGCCCTGCACTCATGAAAACAGATTTTTTTAAGCTTCCTTTCTCTTTTAATTCTAATAGATGCAAACTGGAGTTAGATTACTTACCTGGTAAAAACAGAGTTGCCAATTATGTGACAAGAGCATTAAAAAAATAAAGCCATTATGAAGTGCATTGATTACAGCCCTACCAAAGTTTCAGTAATCTATTCTTGCCACATTTAACTCAGTGAGAGTTATAAGTGGTAGAAAGAAACTTATTCTTCCCCCAGTTCTAGCAAGTAACTTTTCTGCAATTCTCTTACAGTTGAAAAGCCTGCACAAGGCCACAGAAACTATAAATATCAGACTAATAAGAAAACAGCCATCATAAACTCCTTTAAACTTTTGTATATTTTTGATGTAATAAACTCTACAGCAGACTAAATATGGGCTGGGGGAATGATTTCCTGCAATTTAAGAGCTGTCTTAAAGAAGGAAACAAGGAAGGGAACAAGGAAACAAGGAAGAAACAAGGAATGTAGTAAAGATTTTAATTAGGTGGTTTCATGTTCATGAATCTACGTGACTGTAGTGTTCTCTATGCAACCTCTTAAGGTATGTAAGATGAATTAACTGTCATGTGATATTACTAAAAAATTCAAGAGTCGGTTTCTCCTAAAACAGAATAAGAAGTTTTATTCAACAGATGTTATACTCATTTTAGAAGCACCCTCTCTTTGTCTTTTCTTCACTGTTAAACTTCCTACAACTTTCTCTGTGCAAAGGAGCCTCATTTCCTATTTGTGATGTTAAGGAGGCAATTTAATATCAATTATGACTTGCTTCTATGATAAGTAACTAAGGAAAATAGGGATTGTTCCATGTACTGCTAAATGAAGCCAGTTCCTAGGCTGGAATGAAAAACAACTGAAAAAGATGCAATTAACTGTTTAATGTCTAGTACTGAGATGGTAGGAAAACTTTCAGCTTTGGAGAGTTTAATCTTCTTCCAAATTTAGCACACAGTACTGAAATTAGTACCACTATATTGTTTGCAATTTACAGGAAATTTCAGGAAACTGAGATTTTTTTTTCTTTTGCTTAATAGTTTTATATGAGATGTGGTAGAAAATAGTCATTTAAAATATATGTGGAATGGTTTTAAGAGAATGCTTGGAATTTATTTTATTTGAGATTACACATTATATGTAACCACATATGTAACCAACTACATGTCTCTAATCCCATTACTTGCCTATTCTCATTCCTCCTCTCAGGATTTTTCCAGCATTTTGTGAAGTGGTGACACCTTGTGAAGCACACACTCCAAAATGATCTCATAGAAAAAAATTAAATCCTGAGATGTCTGCAGAAATCAGGACAGCAAGAGTATTCAGCTTGTGGAGTTAAAGTCAGTGTTAATCAGTGACTGCATTAAACTGAATTAAATGTCCAATGACTCACAATTCAGATTCTGCAACACACCCTGTGGATACTGTATTAAAGTTAAACAGCTTACACGGTTCAGCTGATTTTTCAGTAAGATCAGGGAGGGTTTTTTTGGTGACCCCAGTGACCCATGGCTACCTATCAGAGGGCTGAAGCCCAAGAAGTTTCCCTTCTGTAGCAAGAGTCAAATAATTGTCATATGAAATTGTGCACAGTTCAACATTAATAACGACTAATATCACAATCCCACAGGATATGAATGACAGTTTGGACATGGAGATATTAACTAATTTATTTAAGCTTTGAACGTTGGATTATTTTCCTTTCTCTCTGGACAGTCATAGAGAAGCTTCACAGGTTGCTTAGATTGATCTTCTATGGTCAAGATCTTGGTGATTTAAATTCACAATTCAGTTGATTCCAGGGTCTATTAGGTTATCTGTGAAGTCAGCATATGAAGTCCATTATAAGATGTTTGTGCAGTGACACATAATCAAGCTGTGGCCCATAGAACAAAGGTAAGACCTATTCCTGTCCAAAGAGTTGGCAATATAATTAAGATAGATCAGACAATGTGTTTTTGACGTCATAAATATTCTTTCTTATTGACTTGATCCCCTACCATGTAAATTTGATTAATGTTTCCAACTTTGGAAATACAATTCTGTATGTCAATACTAGCAGGATATTAAACAGGATAAAAAGGGTAGGCATATAAAAGTCTCCTTCCCCATTGGATATTACAATGCAGAACAGTCAACACAGAAAATAGGCGAGGGAAGTACCAAAAGAAGGCTGCAGACCAGTCTCCTTGACTGCTGATTTTTGGCATGCCAAGGTGATATAACATAGGTTGAAGTAGACTGGCATTTACAGCTGTAGCTGCAGGTAACTRTCTGCAGCATGGGTAAAGTAAGTTTTCTTGTGAAGCCGTTCTTACCAAGTGAATTTTCCTCAGCATCTCATAACATTGACTTTTTCAGCAGCAAAGCCATTCTTGAGGGTCATTACGCTTGCTTCTGGGCATCTGACAGATTTCACCATCACAATGAAAAGAAGTAAACTCAGATCACCAAGGGTCAGGTGCTGACGTACAACATGTCCTTGGGAAAATCAATGTTCAGTGTAAAATTAACTGCTGTAACCCATCTTTTGTTGGGGTACTCTATAGTTCCAACACCAATGTAGCTTCTTTTTGCATTAATCAGCACAGCTAGCCAAAGGGCTTAAGAAACATTTTCTGGGAGAGGGTTTTTGACCCTTTTGAAATGGGTTTAGTATTGTACAGGAAACTAAAAAGCAGTATTGCAATAAAATTTCTACATCTTTTCATCTCTTTTTGAATGGAATAGCTCACCAAGTGAACTTGTCCTTTGAACCTCTACAAGCTTTTCTGTATGAGCTTAGTGGGAGTATACTCTTCAGCTGAACAAAATCCTAAGTGACTCAACTCTGCTTGTACAAATTGTAATATACAAAATTATGAGTCTTGTTTACATTGTCACAAGCACTTCCAGGGATGTTTACTATTTCTTATTTGCTTTTTTCAAATTAATATACATACGATCAGCTGTGCTAACAGCAAATGGCTCACCAAAAGCTATAGCTAATACAAAACTAACTGACAATATTTTGAACTCTGCTTTTACATATTTCTGTCTTCTAACAAGATGTTTTAGAAACATTTTGTGCAAATAAGATGGAAATGAGCAATATAAGTCGTCTTGTTCTTCTGAAGAAATATCTCCTATGACACATGCATCTTCTCAATTGTGAAAACATTTGCTTACTGAGAACAGTTCACATTTGCCAGCTTCTGTAATATTGTAGATTACCCACAGCAAGCCAAACCCTGGCCTCACATTCACTGCGCTATACTTTTCACTTATAATAGTGAAAATCTAGAAAAATTCCTGTAAAGAAATTTACTCTAGTGACAGCTTTGTGGTGGCTTACTGAGAAAAAAGATTTTTGAACCTTTCAAGCCTCTCTTCTAATCCCATTTCCAAAGCATTGCCAAGATGCTGTTGCCCTCAGAGAGAATGGAGTATAAAATTGTAATAAATTGTAGGCATTCTGCATAAAGATATTAAGCACATTTATCCAAAAGGTTGTGTGGAATAAATAGAGTCAGAACGACTTACCTCCAAGATTCTGTTATTGACTAATTTACTTTCCCGTTATCCTGGATAATATGAAATGCCACACTTTATTGATTTGTCTCTCTCTCTCTCTTTTTTTTTTAAGGAAGGCAAGCTAGTAAAATTGACCAGCAGCTCTTGCTAAATGCAACGTGAAATGGTTTTCCTACCTAAACACAATAAAATATTTGGATCTTACACTAAAGAATTGAAAAGGAAAAAGAACTTAAGCCACTAGGATGTGATGCATCTCCTTTGCCCTCACTGTTACACAGCGTGGACAATATATTATTGAATCTACTCCATAGTATAAAATATGTTCTTGGAGAGAAAATTGCTAGGGCCCCAGATGTGGGGACAGAGGGTGCTGAACCTTTTCTGATGCTATTTTCAGGTCCAAGACATGAAAGATGTAAACGGTAGGACATACTAGAATATTACTGTGAAAATAAGAGTATTCATTGAGGATCATAGGATTGTTTTAGCTTGCTTATGTGTAACTTAGCATTTGAAGCAAGATCTACTACAAGAGTTACTTGGAGAAAAGAAGTGGTCCCAAATGCAATTGTTTATACTCATGCTGCTCTAGGGTGAGGTATATAATTTGCAGATGTAAGTTTTAAAGAAATTCAAAAAGAGAATGAACAGATTAAATATGAGGTAGTAAAGACAGAAAGGGATTCCAGAATAAGGAATACCTTTTAGCAATTGGCGAAAGAGTTGACCTTTAACGGGTGTCATCAAAGGGTACCTTAAGGTATTTTACAAACTTGAATCTTGGGCTTTGCCCTACAGAACATAATTTGCAGTGTGATACCTACTCTCAAACACAGATTTCAACTGCCCTTTGAAACAAGTTTGAATGGGTAGCATTTTCCTCCATTCATTCTTCAGGTATCAAACAGATTTGAAACGTTCACCCCCAAAATCCCTCCATTTTGTTATCAAGAGTTTGGCTATGGGACACTGGACCCTAAGGCTTTCCTAGTATAACTATGAAGAAAGTTAAAAAAAAACTAGGATTCAGATCTGGTCTTAATATACAATATAAACGTAACCTTGGAAAGCACAATACCGCCATGTGAAAGAAAATAAAGCATGATTGAAATCCAGAACTAATAATTTTTATTAGATCAGTCAATAGGCTTGCAAAAATTTGGACAAGCCTTTTATCAGGTCTGAAATACAAGATGCAGCCTGTAAAGTTAAATACCTTTTGAAAATAACTGATCATAATTAGATACGCATCCTTTAGACCATCTCAAAAAGAAGGGCTTTTGAAACTCTTGGAGTCATCACTGCCAACCAAGTTGACAGTTAGTGTAAAGAAAGGGCAAGTGCAATGATAATCGGGAAATGGCAGAAATAGGCATGCTACATCCTGTTGTGCGTTCTCCTTGATGGAAGATGAAGTCTTGAAAGAGAATCAGATGGAACTGTTACAGATGATCATGAGACTGTAAGCTTACAAAAACAATAAAAATGTGGGTAAATCAGGAAAAAAGATGTGTTCCTTTTCACAGAGCTGGTGCTCTAATCCAGTGCTGTGTCTGAACATCGCTTTCAGCATGTGGGAGGAACTGACGTTTATCCTAGATAGCAGGAGAACATTCCAAAAGGCATTTTAGAAGTAACTAAAAATAGATGTTTAAATAAAAAGGTGAGTTTTAAACAGTGGCTGGGAGCCAGTGTCCACCTCAAATGTGTTCGCATGTAAAATTACCATAAAAAATAGGCCCTGAGTCTTCTCTGTTTCTAGTCTTGTGTAGTCATTTATACATATGTTTTGATAATGGCAAAAATATTATCACTGACTGAAAAGCAGAATTGTGATTACAGGAAGTCAGTAGTTTGTATTAGTTGGAAAGGGCCAGACCTCTCCATCCTGATTATAAATGTCATCTTTGTCCCTTTCTAGGTCTGAGACTGGTGAGTTCCCTGTGATTTTTATACAGGACAATGGACTGAAACTGACTGTCAGGGCAAAACTCTTCAGTTTGTGGGATGCCTGGCTCCAACAGACACTGAAGCCAACTTGATGATTTCCCTGCCTGTCTCTTAGATTCTGACTATAGTTTTAAGATACAGGTCTAGGTCTGTGGCTGCTTTAACTGGGCTCTGCTGAAGACAGTAAAGTTAGGGTGGTTTATATCTTCTGGCTATCTAGATTGCATGATATGTCAGCCCACAGGTGCCAAAGGTGTTCCCTTGTTGCCAAAGAAGAGAAGAAAAAGAGCAGCCTGTCGGAGAACTGCAAGTGTTTATTGTCACTGTGAGTTTTCAGGAAAGCTCAGAGGAGTTGAAATGTCAGCACATATTCTTACTCCATATTCTTCTTTTTTTCCATTGAATAAATTCTTAGATTTCTTAAATAACAAGTTTTCGTAACATGTGGGAAGGTCAGTGATGCAATCTGAATACTGCAGGCATTTGCTATTTAAGGAGAAATAATGTAAATCAGAAAATGACAGAAACAGAGACAGAGAAAAAGTCAGACTATCACAAGTACAGGGCAGACACAATAAAAGTTGTAGATGGCAACTGTCACATTCACAAATACGAGCAAAGAAAAAGCAGAAAAGATTGGCAGGACATTGAGAAATTAAAGGAATTTAAAGGCAGAAACAGAAAATAATAAATAAGAAAGCTGACAGATTCCTATTGCTATCCTTTAGCCCAGGCAAAAAGGGTACTGTGAAAGAGGATGGTATTTAYGGTAAACACATTTATATGTGTTTGTTTGTTTGTTTTTAAACAAACAAGTATAGAAGAGACCCCCTGCACAATCAAGTCCTGCTCTGGTCTACCACAAACAATCACAATGTATCATGTCTTTAGCATTTTTCCCTACAAAGCTCCTAACATAAAGCAAACTTGCTCCTGTGAGAATTTTCGATCTTCTGCTGTTAGCTTAATGGTATCCATTGTCACTTCAGATCTGTAGGCCTTGCACTAAATTCATCCTTTAGCATAAATAGCTTTCCTTCCTTCAAATTTCTTTCTTYGCCCCTCCTACCCAGCTCTTCCAGCATATGTACAGAGGAAAAGGTCCTGTATCATTTCTCCTTTTGCTAGCTAAACAGGGCAATCCCTTTTAGTCTCTTCTCAGAAGATTGGCCTTATTCACCCAGAGGGTCTTCTATTCCCATTTGAACTCATCTTTTCTGAAGACAAACGGACTTCAGATTAAGGGCTTTGCTAGATYCACATTACAAAACTCAGTGTTTCTCTGGCATTGCTTCTATGTGATTAGTTCAAGACAAAAGGGAAAGCTTTTGAATAAACTGAGAATGGAACAACTCTTGGGTCTCAATCTAGTGTTTTAACCAAATAGTTTTACCCCAAGTGCACTGTTGTGATCTCACCATGCTCAGCAAGAATTACCCAGAATACTTATGGTGCACTATTGGCATAAAAAATGCGTGAGAATGTAGCCATACAAGCAATGAGTGCCTTTACTGTGAAGAACATTCTTCTACTGTCTATAATCTTTTCTAAATGACATCAACAGTTACTTGTAAGCAGTTTAGTGGAAGCTTAGCTTGTAGTAGAAGACAAGCCATTCTTCATCTGGCTTGCATTTTGAGATATTTTATTGTGAGTCACAGCTGAGAAATAATATAACACTGGACTACTATATTATCATTTCCAYGTCATTTCCATATTCTGAAGCTTTACAGTTTTTCCCAAAGAAAAAAGAAGAGACATCATTTGCCAGTGAACTGGGTGTATGAAGCAGGGGTCAAATTCAAACATTACAACTGGTAGCTATCTAATGGGGTGTGCATGATACTCATCAGAAGAATTGACTCAGAGCAGGCTTCTGATTTACATGACACTAAAACTAGTAAAGTTTCTTAACAAATTTTCCCTTATTCTACACATCCAGAAAAGAGTCAAAAAATTGTGATTGAAGAAGTAGCTTTTAAAAAGACTTTTTATGCTGGATTCTACCTTTACAGCAGCATAAATCCATTAAAGTCAATCAAGTCTCAAAGATACAGAACTCTTACCAATTAGCCTACAAAGATCCCAGACTAGAAGAAATATGGACAGTTCCATGAAATTAGGAAAAAAAAGAGAAAATTTTCAGGCAATGAATTTTTTGAAGTTTGTGCTCATAGCTGATGCCATGTGGGCAAAACACAGAGGTTTTTCCACTTTCTTTTCATTGAGGCTGTCTCTTCACTTTTGATGTGTTTTCTTTTCCTTGTGTGAAGTTAGATCTGTTTTGCAGCTATGTGAGAAGAAACAGTCCAAAAAAATCTTCCTACCTTTTTGAAGTTGTTTTGGTGGTATGTTTAAGCAAAGGCTTTTGGAAGGGCAGGCTGAAAGAAGGCTGATAGAAGAAGAAAGAAGGATTTGCTGAATGCTAGAAATTTGGTGGTCTTCTGTTTCTGTTATTTTAAGACTGGCAATTTATATATAAGGTAWCACACAAAATGAGTGCATTGATACCAGATTCCACCAGATGATATTCTGGAGAAACTGAGTTCTGCTTATTTGATTGAAAATAAATTGATTTCTAATTATATGTGAGATGCAAGTCAAAAGATACCCTTCTGCCTTTGCTCGGCTGAGATTTGGTGACTTCAAGTTCAGAGAGAAACAGGTATATTCAAATGAGAAATGAGTTTCACTGCACAGATTTCCCTGAGACTTTAATAGTTTTAAATTTTAATGAGGGAAAAAATTTCATCACTTTGAGAGCTGCTCCCATGGCACTTCTAATGTTATATCATTTAGAGATTGTCTTCACAGGGAAATTGTCCAGCAGAATTCTAGTGGCATAAGAATATCACGTAGCTATGGTGATGTAAATCCCCAGGCAGGCACTCTATGCAGGAATAGAAGTGCCTTTTTCAGTAGAGCTTGTCACTTTACAGCATTACACTGAAATTCTGCTGGCCTTGCTGTTGCTATATAACAATTCCTTTGGAGTGCTGCTACCGATTTCTCCTGAAAAATAAGACTATAATAGATATACTTATTTACTGATGCAGCTGAACTGGGAAACTCTGTTTCTGGTATCGCTTACCCTAGTCTACAACACAGAAGTCAGTGTGATTACATTAATGTGGTTACTGTAGCTACAGGATCTTAAAGATTCTCCTGCTACTTCTTTTTAATACAAGTCATTTTTTGGTATGTATGTCTAAATATAGATGCTTGGAAGACCAAAATGTGCTGAAA
Source organism: Apteryx rowi (assembly GCF_003343035.1). Classification (NCBI taxonomy): domain Eukaryota; kingdom Metazoa; phylum Chordata; class Aves; order Apterygiformes; family Apterygidae; genus Apteryx; species Apteryx rowi. Next base: position 81,472 of record NW_020447199.1, on the reverse strand, counting down.
GGAATTAATATCTTCATTGACAAAAATAACTCAGCAACAGAATAATCCATAATTCCATCAGATGAATTGCTTCAAAACCTACAATTAAGCAATGAAGCAAGACAAGAGATACAAAACTGCACATTGACCCAGATGACCATCACAAAGTTTAAAATTTCCAAACAAAATATGGACTTGTGAAGATACAATGAAGGCTCAAGGAAGCAAATAATGAATGCTTGGAGTAAGTCAAAAGAAAAAGAGCTGAGAGCAGAGTTTGAGAATGAGTCTGAAAGGGGAAATAGAGGTGCATAAAATGAATAGCATGAGGAGAATAATGGGTCTAGTGAGTGAAGCAGAAGGAAAAATTGTTCCATACTAAAGAGGATGAGTGCTGCCTCATTTTGCTGGGAAACTCTGAAAGAGAGCATAAGTTGGAGTGTTACTACAAGAACAAATGGAATATGTGAAATACATATGCAAAAACAAGAAGAAATTAATTGAGACTTTGAAAGCAGAAAACTGGAGAAATTTAAAAAGTGAACCAAGTACAGGCGAAAATGAAAAAAGCAAGCAAGAAAAAAAAAGCAAGTTCTGGGAGCTACTGTAGAAAATGAGGGTGGAGTCAAAGAAAAGGATTAAAAGGGTGACAGAAGAAGCATTAACAGAAGAAAGGAGTTATGTGAGTAATGCTTATTCCTGGAAGAGGATAACTAACTCCAGAAAACTGATGAAGCTAAACTTGCTTCTTCATTAAAATTGATAGAACTGAGATATTACTTCCCAGAACTGAAGAGACAAAAGGAAAAAACAAGCTGTCCCTCACTGACAGACTCTGATTGTCCTATAGAGCTTAGTTGCCATGTAAATTAGCTAAAACTTGGGCAGTCACAGTAACATCCTTTGAGTCTGCTAATTATTTGTACTGTTTATGGCAAGTGTGCTCCACTGGGTGCAATTATGATTGTTTATTGAATAATTGTTGTCCTTGTCAAATGTTTGCTTGAATATTTGCCTGCACTGTATAATATTTTTACTGAGTAATTGTCTGCTATGGATAATATCTTCACTCAGTAATTGCCTACTCTGAATAATGTTTTCACTGAATCATTTCCCATTCAATGTAATGTTTTACCGCATGATTTTCTCTTCTGAGTCATGTTATTGCAAGTTAGTTGCTGAATTACATATAAAGTTACTGTTAGATCAAATCTGAGTTTGTCTAAGTGCAGTGCATTTYGGTAATTTCACTTTAAAGCCTGTGGTGATGGTGGTGTTATTTCCCTTTTAAATAAAGCAGAAAGGGATGGCAGTTGCAATTCAGTGTTAGAGAGACTGGAAAGTGAGTTAATGTGCTAATAGAAGCAGCAAGCTTTCAAAGTGGAGGATGCTAAAGAGTGAAAGAAAGAGTAAAAGTGAGTAGAAAGAGTAAGAACTATCAGGGAGAGAACCAAAATTTGAGAGAGGAATGCTAGAAGAAGGGAGGTACAGGCTAAAGGGGGAAGGAAAGAAGACAGACTGTAAATAAGTAGCCAAAGAATCAGCCCCAGGGAATAGTAAAAAATAGAATTGAGTGGAAATAATATATACCAAAGATCCGGGCATAATGTTCTCTCACATTGGCTATGTGTTAAAACAACCTTATAAAATTAACAGCTAGTATTTTGCAGTGGAAAGAAGAATAAAGGTGTTAAAAACACCCTAAAGTACAAATGCTGGAGTCCCCACTGCAGGCTTGATTTCTTTAACTTATTCCTTATTCATCCTTATTCTCTATTTTTGCAACAGAAAGAGACTGGACCAGGAAGCAGACGGGCTGCTGGGGAAATGGCTTAGTCTGCAGAGGGAATTTCCTTTTGACTTGGGATATGGTAGGCTCTACCTTGCCTCTGACCAGGTGGGTGGCCAGGCTGGAAACGGACAACAGCAGAAGTTAGCATCAAAAGATTCAACCGTTCTAGGATGATGCGTGCATGTGAAAAACTTGCACAAATTCTATTAATTTGTTTCACTTCAGACATTTCAGCACTGGTTCTATTCTTCCCCCCTATTTTTTCAGTAGGGCRCAAAAGAACTGTGATTGAGCTTCCGCAAAATATCTCATTCTTCCTTGTTCCTTTTACAGAGTGGAAGAATATTCCATTCTAAAATGCAAATATGCATTAATACAGTCTATTGTCTTTATTATTTGAGATCTGTTCCTGGTATAGGTCCATTGACCTTACATGACTTTTGAGATCGAAGATTAATTTGTTCTTTTCTTATTCTGAGTTTCTTTTTTGCAAACACTTCTGTAAACAAAGGCTGCTTGCTTTCTTTGCATCCTGTCAGGGATGATATTGCTCAATTTACTTTTCTGGTGTCTCAGAGCTATACAGGAAAACCTCATGAAGAAATAACTAATATCTGATTGCCATTTTGAGAAACAATTCTAATAATTTTTTCTTGTTCTGTTTCCATGCCTACACACCTTTATTATAGATGTTCTGTAAACACATTTGCACAAGAGAGAAATTCAATTCTTGCATTGAATTTCAGAATTTAGAGATAATGACTGTATAAAACAATGAAGATTGGAGGTACAGTTGTATAGTTCCTCTTCTATGGTTATTTTATTTTGTTTTATATATCACTTTTGCATCCCATATGAAAAGAAAATATGGGCAATGTATCTGATGGCAAAGGAGGTGCGCTGGTATTAGAACTCCTGCCCATTTCTATTTTATTCACATTTTATAACATAATTCAATATGCTCATTATTTTTGAATGACATTAATAAGATGTGAAAGCAGGTCTAAAAAGGCTAGCTGTGAGAGCTTTGAAACAATGAGATTTAATACAGAATATGGTGTAAGTGTTGCAATATTTCCCACTTAATTATATGAGAACACCTGGGGCTGGATTCAATAAAAAATTACATCAGGCTTCTATACATTGGATTTCTGTGCCAAGCTGCCCAAGAACTTTCAGAAATATACATTATAAGGTTGATTATCATTTTAGTCTTGCTCTGTAGCTCTTGGATAGACACTAGTAAATGTAAGAAAAAAATGTCTAAATTTGTTTTGTTTTTCATTACTTTCATCTCTTTGGGATAACTCACTGGAAGCCAATCCGGTTTTTATTCAAAGATATCAGCAGAGCATTTTTTCTGTTTTGTGACTGTCTGAAGAAATAGTGATATTTTGTGAACATTTCCTATGTAAATCATGGCTTAAAACAATAACAAACCAAACTCTTTTGAAAACTTGTCACTTAAAATCATGACAACCCTTCCACTTTTTTTCAGGAATTTGACCAGAAAGCCCTGGAACAATCTAACACAGCAGAGGCTGTCCATGCTTGGGAACCCAATATAACTGTATCCCATGCTCTATTGCAAGGTCTGTTGCATGATTTAAAGTCTTGGGTGGGTGTCCAGTGATCAGCTAGTCCATTAAGCAGTGTATAAACATGATTAAGGAAAAGAGAAAAAAAAGAAAAGCTAAAAAGGAAGGAATTGTTTATTGATAAAAAAATACTTGTGAGTACTAGCTTTGTTAAGCAATTTGCCCATGTCTTGGTCAAATAAGACAATTATTCTTGAAAAGTCCATCAACAGCAAAACTAAAAGAGCACACATTCTTGCAGAAGAACAATGGAAGTAACACAAGGTTCCTTGTACCACAGTGGTCTCAACAATATGGTGAAAATTGGTGAATAATGCTCTTCCAGCAAGGTCTGATCAYGTCCTCCTTGGAGGAATGATATTAATTGAAGATTTTGCAGTGCTGCAAGGCAAGGACAGAAATAGAAAATGCCAGAATGCTTCTTCAAATCTGATACAAGTCTCTGTCCCCTCTTCCCATCCCCAGATGAGTGCAGCATACTGGAGTCTTTCAGTGCATGATCTTTCATGTTTTTTTTTTTCTGACAGAAATAGACTGTTTCATTCAGCTCACAAAATAGATCCTTTGGGGGATAGCTACCACCTCAATCTACAATTATGAAATACAAGGAAATCTAAATTTATCCTAATGTATTTTTGCAGAACACCAAACCACCTCAAAGCTTATGGTTAGGACACAGAGCCAGCATAACAGCTTAAAGTGACAAGCCTTACCAAAGGTCCAGGAGAGAAGCAGCATAGCACAGACACAAAGACATTACCTCTAGCTCAGGAAGTCTCTGCAACACAAATCACTGAAGACTGGGAGAGTAATCCCAGGTGAAGGATCACCATATGGCTGCCCATTACCTGTATTCCTCTTTAGGCATGCACAACAGCCAGTGATGGAAAAGGGATGTCAGTCTACATGGAGCTTTGAACTGGCTTGGTACAATCATTCTGGCTAAATAGATTTCCTACCTGCTTGTAGAACCAGAAGATGACCACAGTCCATCACCAGTTCCCTGCCATATGAATAGTTTTCATACATATTCCCAGTACAATTAGTTTGGGCATGTACAAAAGATCTGGGACTCCAGGGAAATGCTGTGCATATTATTGTGTTTGTAGGCCTTTTTTGCAGCCTGCTTTTTCCCTGGATGTAATACTCCTTGGATACCTCTGTTGTGTCTTGGAAAAGGGAGGTTCATTTAAAATGATTCACAGAACACTGCTGAATATTTTTCTTTTTTCTATGATATTAGACCTTTCAATACCTGACTAGTGATTAAGACTTTCCGAAAGTGTTGGTACCAAAGTCTCTTGAATCACTCCAGTCATTGGAACCTACATACTTGAGCTGGAGTCACAGTGCTGCATATAAGGTTTCCTTTCCTTCTTCTCTGTAAAAATTCTTCCCTGCCTCCCTGGAGGTGCAGGCATGGTATAATCAGTTTTTCTCCTATAAGTTTCCAGCACGCTTTTGGTTCAAGTCAGAATTTGGATGTTAATAAATAAAACAATCAATTTGGGGAAAAATAGGATAGCCACACATTCCGAACTTTGGAACTTTAGTTTGTTTTTTGAATCTATTGATCCCACAAGCAACCTATGAAAAAAGATTAAATTTGAGACTTGGCCTATATCCTATGACACTCGGGCCACACCAGTGCTTGTATGGATCATTAATATGCAATGTGTCTAAAGATACTTTTGGGAATGTGTGGGCAAGACACCTGCTTGTTACCAGACTATGTTAACTGAAGTGTTGTGTGTACCCATTTAAAATCATTATGCAATGTAGCCACTAGGGTAGGTAAAGAATTAGCAGGAGGGTGAGGAGGCTACACAGCTAAAGCCTTGGCAAGTGTAGTATCACGTCCAGGCATACAGCCACTTATCCTGACCACAGCTGGCTCCAACTTTGCACAGGAGGGAAGAGTTTGGTATCCTTGCCCACCATCTCTTCTTTGATACCAAGATACCAGGAATTACATTCACACTTCTTTTGAAATAAATTGTTTCTAAAATTGTCTGGTCCTCCCATGGTCCTTTCTGATAAAAATAAATACAAATCATTGTAAATGGGCAAGTGCTGACTTTTATCACTATCTGCTAAAACAATTTTCTGCAGAGAAATTTCCTGCTCTTTCACATGGAGATTCAASGCCAGTTTCTCACCAATCTTAGAAACCTGCTGTGCCAGCCCAATAGTACAAGGAGACCATGGGCCTGGTCAATCCAGCTGGCATAGGATTTTTTCAGTCTAAAGAAAYCTCTTGTGGGCCGACAGCCTGGATACTTAGAACAGAAAGTGAAGTTGGACAGAGAATGGTAGAGTCACTAAGGATTTCCATATTTTGTGGAGTTCCCCTTCTGATTTGCAACAGAAGACAGTTTGAAATTCCAGTGCCCTGGATGTAAGGCAGCCCGTCATGATTGCTGCAGAGGAGCTGGGCAGATGGCTTGCCCATGTTTGTTTGGAACAGCATCAATGTTGCACCATCTCATTTCAATTTTAATAAACTGATAAATTCTGAGAGCAAGTTACATCTGAATCTTGCCTACAAAAGCAAACATAGAGCTTCTCCTTCCTTCAGCACAGGTGGAGTGGGGAATTAGAGCATAATTGTGGTCTCTGAGGCAACTTTTACAGAGTTATCAGGAATTCCCCTGTGAATCTTTATCTAAAATGCTCAATGTCCATTGATGATGTCTTACTACTTGGTCTATTTAAACGTAAGCCTTTTCATGAGGAATTATCTTTGTCTCAGTTGAGATCTTCTTCATTCGTCAGCCTGGACTCTCATATATAGCATTTATTCATTTCACATGCTCCTCTATTATATATCCTCAAGGGACATGTTTCCACTTCAGAATAACCGAGCTTCAGCAACAGATGATTGTGTCATTGCCATGAAGYGAAAGCACAACTGTGCTACCACCACTGAGAACTAACTGCTGAACCCAGGCTATTTCCAAAGAGAGAGGTGACCTCAGTATTGAAATGTGTCTATGATAGTAACCAAGTTTCCTGTGTTCATACAGTTCCTAGCATGATGAGTTCCAGTCTTGACTGGAACATCTGTGAAATAACACTAGTAATGCATAATGGAAATAATTTGATAAAACACAGATTAAATGAAGGGAAAAAAAGTGAAGTCTAGATATCTAAGTCCACTTATCTGGCCCATTTTCTAGTAAGAAAAGTAATGGGCATTAGTATCTCCCACAAAACCTTAGTCTCAGTCAAATTAAAATTTCCTGTACGGCTCTTTGTTGCTCATCAGTAAAAAAATTGTGCTGTCATTACTCTGACACTTGAGGATAAAACATATTGCAAACGGTCATCGGTGCTTATTATAAGTGACAATAATGATGTTTCCTTGGCAAAGAAGACCTGCATCTAAATGTGCAAGAGCTGGTGGCTCCTAAGGACATATTTAAATCTGAGCAGTCTCAAACAACTGGAATAGTTATCAAACTGACAACATGACCATTTTTCTTAGAGATTAAAATGGCATACTGATGATGATTACTTTAATCTAATTTTAAGTACCTCATAAAATGCTTGAGAGGTTTGAAGCAATCTTGAGTTCAAAAGTTTTCTTCTAATTACAAGCCCTGTACACAATCTGCCAAAGATGATCTACTGTCATTCCACTCTGCCTAGAGGAGGATGCTTTAGAGTAGAAAGGGTAAAAGAGAAGCATTCACAGATTGACCTGGATTGAGAAATGAAGCACCCAAGTTCATCTTTCACAGAGCCTGAATCTGAATAATGATAACATTCTCCCATTTTCTAAGCTCTGGCCACSTCTTTGAAGATCTGAGGTCTCTATTTCACTTCTAAAACTGTCTGGGGTTCACTGAGCTTATTTACTGAGCTCACTGAAAAAATGACCGGGTGAACTTTGGTGGCCAGTATGATCCAAGTCAGACACTGCAATTATCATTATCCTTCSTTAGAGTATCTGAGTCAGTGACCGCAGGCTGATGCTCCTTGCTATTTGCCACTGCTTTCCCCTTATCCTGTAAATTCTGTAAGTCCCCATGATGAAAGGCAGTTCATGCAAGTGGGCCAGTTTTCCCTAATGAGCACAAACTCTGAGAACGGGCATGGTCTGAGGAATGGAACCTGGTAGATCCTGGGTAGCACAGCTGAAAGTTCTCTCTAGCCTTCATATAATGTAATTTTGTGTTCTTAGGTGACTCGGCCCAGGGAAGAAGAGCCAAATTTGCCAATTCTCCTATCTCTTCTCCTCCCCTGTCCCACCCCCACTCTCCAAGACTTCTGTGTAGTGATTTGAATGTTCGCTTTTGGATTTGGTAGAGTACAGTATGTGATAAGATATCCAATGTCATTCCCTAGATAAGGAAATAACACTGCCTTATGGTGGTATGGCTGTTAAATTCCTTTAAATCAGTGAGGGTGAGTTGCTTCTGCAAACTCCCATTTACAATGCTTTTTACAAAAATCCTATCTAGTTTGTACTGTCAAACTCTAAATCACTTTTGCTGCATCTATTCTTTCTCCTAATCTATCTGTTTGTCTGTGGTCTTGTTGCTTAGATTTGGTTTTCGGGGGAGATCCTATCTCATCACTACATTTTAAGCTTCTAATACTCAGATTATGCCTTATTTCTGTCCTGGAAATATTTGGAAACCACATGTACTGCAGGCTATTATAAATAAATGATAACAGGACTATTGCTTGGATGAAAATATTAATTCTGAACATGTTAGATCTTACCTGTTATCATTCTCAACTTAATCAGTTTCTTTTTAGTCTAACTGTTAAATTTGACCCTTTCGAAATTAAAGATTACCTTCAAATACATGGTTAGGGGTTTTTGCTAGCTTTCAGTGGTCACAGCATGCATGATTTACTTGTGCTTTTCCTAAAACAGACGTTTTGAGGCAGACAGCAGATTTACAGACAGCAGGTCAGATGAACAGAGTCCAGATCTGGATAGTACGGTTTCAAATTCCACTTGATTTATGATGGAACTCGATCCCATTTTTTTCTCAGGTTTTTAGACTGCCTGGTGCTAGGATGAGCTATAGTTCTATCACAGCATAGACACATAGATTTAGTTAATTGCAATCTTGCAGGTGTTGTGATCTTGACTTTATTAATATTGATAGCAACTGACCTTCCTAAAAGATTAGTCCAAATTTAATTGGGAATGAAGAGAACCAGTCAGAATTATTATATCCATTGGAAATGGTATTATGTATCTCCCCACCAAAAAATAACAGGAGAAGATGTCTGGTCTTTAAATTAGCATAGTTCCTCCAGGGATATTGACTCTGAAAATTTTAGAAAGTCACTTTGAAAAATGGAATAGGAATACTTCTTAATGACTTTGAAATCCATAGAATTTGATGAAGACAAAGAAGACAAGGTTTTCTCTTAAGTGTACTAATTGAAGAATTGGTGAACAACTGTAGGAAAAACTGGTTCAGCACAGTCTACAATGAGGGTTTATTAAGCTATCTGATATCCTGACTGCTATTAATTTAAGCCAGAAACATTTAAAGACTCAAATTTATATTCAGCGTTTCCATGGGTACCTTGCTGAATTGGAGCCTAAATCAATGGGAGCTTTGCATTGACCTCATTGGTAGCAGCATCAAACCTGCAGTTGACAATCATAGAAACCAGAAAGGAACTGAATGTAGACAGGTTTCAAAATGGACTCATTTAATTACAGAATAATTCAAACAAGAAGGGACCTCAGAAGGTCTCTAGCCCAATCTCCTGCTCAGACAAGGTCAACTCTGAGATCAGACCAGGCTGTTCTGGGCAGCAGTTGGGATCCAGTCAGGTCTTGAAAACCTCCAAGGGTGGAGGCTGAACAGCTTCCCTGGACAGCCTGTTCCCCGGCCTAGCTGTCCTCAGGGTGAAAAAGGTTTTCCTTACAACCAGTCTGAACCTCCCTTGTTTCAGCTCATGCCTGTTGTCTCTCATCCTCCCACCATGCACAGCTGTGAAGAGCCCGTCTCTCTCTTCTGCATAACATCCCCATAGGTACCAGGCAGCTGCTGCTAGGTGCCCCAGAAGCCATCCCATCTCTAGGCTGAGCCATCCCTGGTTCCTCAGCCTCTCCTCACAGGGCAAATGCTCCAGCCCTGACCATCCTGGCCGCCCTCTGCTGAACTCAATTCAGTTTATCAATGCCTCTCCTGTACTGTGGGGGCAAAAGCTGGGTGCAGCATCCAGATGTGATCTAATGAGTGCTTACGATCCCTTCCCTTGACCTACTGGCTGTGCTCTTGCTAATCCTGCCCAGGTGTTGTTTTAACCTGCTGTGCTGCCAGGGCACACTGCTGGCTCATGTTCAGCTTGCTGTTCTCCACGAGCACCAGGACTTTTTTGGCAAAACTGCTCCCCAGGCAGCCATGCTCCCCAGTCTGTCCCATTGCCAGATGCTCTTTCAGCCCAGGTGCAGGACTTTGCCTTTGTCTTAGCTGAAGTTCATAAGGTTTTTGTTAGCCCATTTCTCCCTCCCTTGTAGGTCCCTCGGGATGGCAGCCCTGCCCTTCAGTGTTTTGACTTGCTCCATCTGTCCAGCTGTCAGCTGCAAATTTCATGAGAGCACACTGTGTCACCTCCTCCAGGTCATTGAAAAAGGACAGTTCCCTTGTGGTATTCCACTTGTTACCTGCTGCTAGGTAGAGTATGACCCATTAAGCACTACCTTATCATCCAACCATTTTTTCTACCCATCTATAGCTCCTATGGTATAGGACCACAATGTCCTGACTTGGACACAAGAATATTGTGAGATGCAGCGTCCAAAGCTTTGCTAAAGTCAAAGTAAATGATATCTATTGCTCTCCCCTTATCCACAAATCCAGTCATTTTATCACAGAAGGCAATCAGGTTGATCAGGCAGGCATGATTTACAGTTAGTAAATCTGTACTGACTATTCCCAATACCTTCGTCTTGTGACCAGCAGTGCATTTCAAGAGGACTTGCTCCATGATTTTTCCTAGGGACCAAAGTGAGATTGAACAGCTTATAGTTCGCTGGATTGTTCTTTTGGCCTTTTTCTGACAATTAGTGCAACATGAGTGTCTCCAGTCAGGAACCTCCTCTGCTCTGTCATAGAGACTGGACTTGCAAGGACATCAGCCAGTTTTCTCAGCATCTTGGGCACAGCCCGTCAGGTCCATGGACTTGAATGGGTTGAGTTTTCTCAAGTAATCCCTGACTCGAGTCCCACCCACTGCTGTTAGTTCTCTCCTTGAACCTTACCTATAAGCACAGAAGGCTAGGAGACTTTTCTGATGGAAAGCCTTATCTGTGTCCATGGTCACTAAATCATCCACCCTTTTCAGCAATGGGGCCACATTTTTCTTGTTTAGCCTTTTATTACCAATGTATCAGTAGAAGCTGTTGTTGCYCCTTGCACATCTCAGCTACAGCTAAGCTTTGGCTTTCTTAGCACCATCCCTACATGACCAGGCAATATTTCTAAATTCCCCGTTGTAGGCTGCTCATGCTTCCACCTCCTATATACTGGGTTTTTTTGCACTGGAGCTCCACCATGAGTTTCCTGATTAGCCAAGCTGGTCTCCTGATACATTTTTTGGTTTTCCTGAGTGTTGGGATGGACTGTTCCTACACTTGGGAGATGCTGTCCTTAAAGGTCTGCAAGCTTTCTTGAACTCCTTTGCCCTTCAGAGATGTGTCCCATGGGATCCCACCTGTCAGCTTCCTAAATAAGCCACAATCTGCTCTCCTAAAGTCCAGAGTTTGTACTGTGCTATGCTCCTTCCTCACCCTGTTTAGGATCTTGAACAACACTATTTCTTGGTCACTATAGCCAAAGTTGCCACTGATTACCACATCCCCAAACAGTTCTTCCTTGTTAGTGAATAACAGATCCAGCTGTGTATCACTTCTGGCTGCTCATCTAGTACCTGTGACAAGTTATCCCTGACACCTTCCGGAAATCTCTGATTGCTTATATCCTCCTATGTTTCCCTTCCATCACATGTCAAATTAGCATTTGACTTTGCAATGGGTACTGACTTTGGGTGATTCAAACAGCTGGCATTTTGCAGCAAGATTACTTTTGTAATCTGACCAGGGAAAAGGCCCCCAAATGTCTTTGCAGCCCCTATCTGTATTTCCTAAGTGGTGTTTGTGTGTCCGCTGTATGCAGTTATAACACCCACCAGAATCACCAGGAGTTCTGTCTCTCTAATGATCCATTAGTGGCTGTCAGCACAAGCTATTCCCCACTTGCCAAGTCATCAGGTACCACAGGTAAAAATTAAGGGTTTTTCAGTTACTATTCTTTAAAATCAGTCTGCTAATCCTCTTTCACAACACATGTAGATTTCAGACTTTATGGTGGTGCTTTAAATAATAAGTTGTCATGAATGTGTTCCTATGAGCCCAACTGTACCATCAGATATTCACCCAACAAATGAGTTTCTCATTAGCATAAAAGCCATTTGACTCACCCCATTTCTACATGAACTCAGCTGAAGTAGGCATCAACTGTAGTTGACATCTGCATGTGAATATTTTAGAGGTTTATCTTTGTTTAACTTTCCAAGTCAAGCTATGGCAGATTCCCCAGTAGGTCTTCCTTGCCATCCCAGTGCTCCTGTTTCCTCATACTTCCTAAGTGTCAGCAACATCCTTCAGCAAATGGAATAAGTAAGGTCAAATGGAGTAGGGAAAGGCATCCACCCAGAGCTGAGACAGCTGTTGTCAGATGTGTTCTAGTAACCTGAAATGTGCATGTGGGTCAAGGGACCTTAGGAGCCAAGGCCTCAATTCAATATTAGAAGTTTCTACAGGGCAGCTAGATTGGCACCTGAAGTGGGTAGGATGCAAAGTGCCTCAAGAAAGACAGAGTTATAGGAATGGCATGAGTAACAGATTTTTGGTTTAATTGTAAAATGCTGGTGTGAAACTGATGTGGAGGGGCAATCAGGACTGGAGTAACATCCTGCTGCAAGTAGTCCATCCCTGCTGTCTTCTTACAGCAAGCATTTAGTATCACAGATTTTTCATAGATATTCTGGTGCCCACCAAATAACTCATTTTGTCAACTTTTCAAAGTCTTTCTTTTAACTTCAGTGAATATGATGTCATATCTCAGCAGTAGAAGGGACAACAAACTCACCCCAAATAACTAGTCGAAGGTAATTAAAAAAGAGATTGTAAGCGTGGCCTGAAAGAGAAGGGGAGGAGCCAAATGGAAAAAAGGGATAGACTAATGAGGGCAGATACAAGTAGGAACACAAGAATTGACATACTGGGCCAGATAAAGGTCCATCCCTTGTCTTGTTTCTGACAGTAGTCACAAATGGAGGTCTAGGGTATCGGAATCTCCCAGCCCTCAACAATTTGCAACTCACAAGCTTTATAAGACAGAGATATATTGTTTTTGTATTGAATTCTTCCAGTTGCCTGTTGAACCTATGCAAACTTTTGGCATCTACAACATGTTGTAGTGAGGAATCCCACAGCTTAATTACGTGCAGTGGTAGATAATCACCTTCCTTTGGTTGTTTAGAACATCCTTACTCACCTTCGCCATGAAACTATATATATTTCTGTCATATCTTCCCTCAGCCATATCTTGTCTAGACTTAAGAGTCCTAGCCCACTTAAATGCTCCTTGTAAAGATGCCATTTCATAGCTATGATCATCTTTGTAATCCTTATCTCCTGAGCAAAGCAAAGAATTAAAGAAAGCAGATAACAAAGAATATATTTAGAGGGAGGAAAGGTAGAGATAGGGGAGATCCTGAAGAAGGCTAAGGAAAGCAAATATCCAAAAAGATACGAGAAACTTCAAGAGCAAAGGAAGAAAGCAGGAGGGAATGAGGGAAGCATGGGCTGTTTTTTTACTCGATTACAACACCACTATTAGTGTAGAGTTACTGCTGCAAGCAGCTCCCACTATACTTTCAATTACTGCATTTATGTTGGAATCCTGCTTTAATCATGAATATTATCATATTCATATCAAAAACAAAGTAGAATGCTAAAAAGGCATTTAAAAAATCTTCAAAATAGTCCCCAGGAATTAACAAAAGTTTCAGAAGTGGTATGATTTGAAATTTTGACCTTTTTGTCTCTACCTTGTTTCAAATTTTTCCCAGATGACCTTTTAGAGGTCACTTCTGCAATAGATAGTAATCTCTGCAGTTAAATGGGTTGTTCTGATCTCTCTCTAGAGCAACACATACTATCCAGGCCTGATGTTAAACCACTGGACTTTTTGGAGTACCACTTTGATGAAAATAACAATTATTTTGTTTATTAGCTGGAACACTAAATTCAGGTAATGTATTTAAACTGTGAATAACTGACTTCATTTCTGACATTGTTGCATTGGAACTAATTGAATTTGCTGTACATTTTCTCTTATTCATGGCTTGAGAAATCCTTTTTGGAGCTTTAAATTCTTTACTCTTTTATAAATACAGTTTTATCACTCAGAACAAAAAAAAATACTCATCAATCTTTCTGTAAAATCAGTAAGACCAAAAGCAATGAATGATTCTGGACCTTCATTCATACTAACTTCATTCAGTCTTCTAAAGAAAAAAAGTTTAAACTTTCATTAGAATCCTGGCATGAAAGCTGCAACATCGTGGGCAGTATCAGAATAGCACAGAAAATCTGGGATGTAAACTGCAGGATATTTATTTAGCATGTGGAGTTATTATTCATTCAGGACCTGCTTAAAGAGTATTAATTCCTGCTGGGAAGCATCCCTTACTGCAAGCAGTCCCCTTGGCTTCAATAAAATCTACTCACGTAGCCAAATTTTTAACCCCTATGAGTGCAGACTCCCTTATTATGACTCTACAAAAATAGCTTTTTTTAAGTAGCAAAATCTCATGGACAGGAAATTATGTAAGACAAAAGCATTTCTCATAGAAACAGTCAGTCAAGTTACTATACTCTAAGCCATGTTATGAATCAATGACATATTGCCAATAYAGATCTCTCCCTAAGATGAACTCGAGGCACTGTATTGGCTGTCAGCCACTCCTGCCATTAAACAGTGCATTAAATCTCTGTTTCTTTGGTGCTCATAGAATGACTTATGATACCCATCCTCCAGACCTCCCCAACCATCCCAACAGATAACAGATTTTTCCAACAGATACTGGGTTGAGATTACTTCTCTGCTGGCAAGAGATATGCATATGCAGCTGAACTGTATCCTCTATTGGAGACAAAATACTTAAAAGTTCAGAAACTGAGACATGAGCAATGAACATAAGAATATGACAAAATGTCATATCTGTTATTCTATGGAGCCATCCTTCAGGTAGTTCTACAAAAATAGGGATTTTTCTGTACTGGTGCTAAGTAAAACTAAGATTATTCAATTTATACAAACATGAAGTAGTTATCAAAAGTGTAACTGTGGATAAGATTCAGTCTTGTAAAGCCTGATAGATAGATCTTAAAGGGATTGATCTGCATGGTGTTTAAATATCTGGAAGTGCAAATCCTTCTATCACCCTTGGTCATGAGAATGGAATTCAGTACAACAGAGAATGTAAAATCACTTGCAGAATTAATATTCTAAACCCACTTCCCAGAGAAGATATCAAGCCACACTGTGTGTTATTCTCATCTCAACCACTCAGCCTTCATATTTATCTCTATCCCTAACATCAGCCAGGGGAATTTACCATTTCTCGCGGTTAGAAGAGGCTTCAGTAAACTAAACCGTATGCTGGTTACTACTAAAATTGCCCCCAAGAAGGAAAACATCTGCCTTATCTCAAAATAATTATTTTTTTGTTCAGCTGTGTGCAGCTTTCTGAATTGTACATAAACTTGAAAGGCAATACAGAGATGATTCAATATGAGCATGAACATTTTTGAATAGAGAAACACGAACATGTGAGGACAAGGTCCTTGACCTGAAGATCTGACAATCTAAAGAAAGGCTAGATAAAAGACAAAGAACTCTCAAAGGCAGACAAGAATGGGCAAGAAAACTGAATGTAAGATTATGCGGACTTAGAATTTGATCAGTGTAAAGCAAGGTGGATTTAACAATAATCATTTTTTGCTTTCAAGAACAAAAAAGACCAAGCAATGTAGCAATGGACAGTCTCAGCTTGTATGAGCATAAAATTTGGGAAAGCATCTCAGGGATCAAGTTCATCATCAGTTCATCAGTACGATGTACTAGATTGCCTCCTCATAAAATCCATCTCAATGAACTAATCCAACTGCACCTTAAAAATTAATTGGATTTTTGATTCCCGCTAATCCTACTGGAGAGGCAGTGGAGAGTGCAGTTCTGAAGGTGACAAGGGAAAGAAGAAGACAGCTCAGATCACCTTCCTATTTTCAAAAATCAGAGAGAACCTGACATACCAGATATCTGGGATCATATGAGTGTCCAGTGTCACACTGGCAAAGTGAGAATGGAACTAAAGTAGGAGAAGGAGAAATGCAGTTTCCTGCYGGCAAATCTGCACCTGATCAGCTATTCTGGAAGATTAGGCATAATTAATTGCTGGCCTTGGTGGGGCAATTTGAATGGAGAGAAAGGACATTAGTCCATAAGACCTAGCAAAAAAAAAGGTTTCTAAGGGACTGTGAGGGYAGAAGCACCTAGTACTTCGTTAACAGTGGTGAGTGATACAGTTGCATGAGCTGCCCTTGAAGGGCAAGCAATGCTCTGAAAGACAGTTGTGCCCCTAACATTTCTT
Organism: Apteryx rowi; assembly: GCF_003343035.1. NCBI lineage: Eukaryota > Metazoa > Chordata > Aves > Apterygiformes > Apterygidae > Apteryx > Apteryx rowi. The sequence goes on along the minus strand of NW_020447199.1, from coordinate 65,401 downwards.
CTTTCAAAGGAGGGATTTTGACATGTTATATGATATCCATAGCCTCTGAAATATTCAGAATATACTGAGGTGGGGGAGAGAGAACAGAACAGGATAGAGAAACCTTACCAGAAATGTCATTTTTTATACTCTTCATACGATGTTGGTGCTCACTGCTGCCATTGGGTATCTTTGCTAAAGGATATAGATTAATTCTTGTAAGGAGCACCAATAGATTGATCAATTCTATGATGAATGACAGACTGATTTATGTCTGTACTGTCTCCAGTCATGAGTTAGGAAGGCACTGTTGCTAGGAAGCCAAGAGCAATGAGGATTTCAACTGCAGCAGGAAAAACCTGGATTCATTGTGCTGCACTCTCTAAATCCCTTTAAACTCCTCAGAGAAGGCATATTTGTTTTTCCACTCTGTATGTTTAATTTCTTCCTCTGACAGATATACAGAAAACTACCCAGGTGAATGCATGACCTTGCAACATAATCATTCACAATAAATCTTTTAAAAATTACTTAAACTTTTCCTGAAAACAGCACTTGTCCCCTTGTTCCAAATATATGGTATACCTTTTAATGTTTACACCTAGAAATTAATGTAATCACAGAGCTAAGCTGACACAGGAAAGAGGAGAATAATTTGGGCTCTTAAACCTATCTTTAGGATCTAACTAAAGAAAGAGCTTCATTTTTCAAAAGGGCTGAGCAATAAGTGGTTTCAGTGTAGGTCAAAAAAAAAGCTCTGAAAATCAGACCATTTCAGTAGCTAAATATGTATTTGAAAGTCAATGTAATATTTGCAACTCAGTGATAAGAACATTTTAAGTACCTTTAGCCTTAATAATCTAACCTTAACTCTAAGCTCTTGTTTTTGCAAAAGCTTTGCTACAGATCATACCTGGAACAGCTTGGCTTTTCAAAGCTTCTGAACTCCCAGCGGTCCATGCTGTAACTCATGGGCACTCAGCTCTCCTCAGAAGGTCAATGGTTTCTCAGATTAGGGTTGCAGAAGGAAACTCTCATCCTGAGCTTCAAGAATTATTTACACTGACTGGGAAATGATGATTTTTCTTCTGGCCATAATACCTCCAGTGCAGCACTGCCCTGACAGCGATGGCACTTAGTGATGCCTGAAGAGGATATGAAGTCTGGCAAAGGACTGGACAAAGCTGTATAGATGAAGCTGTAAAGTCACAGCACAAATCCCATAAAGCATAGCTGGAATATCCCATGGAAAGCACAAATTCAGCTCATTTCCAATCCCTGTTTTCCACTGCAAAACAGTTYTGACAGACAAAGATTGGCCAGTCATAAAGTTAGATATATTTTTCCACACAGCACTTCCCAAACTTATTGACCATAACCACTGTCAGCACTCAAAAATTCTTGCAGATTGTCATTCAGCACTATCATCAAACTGTTAGCTGGAAACACTCTGTAAGCAATATTATTCTGCAGGTCATCTTGGGAAGACACTGCTCTAAATCTTTAGATGGGTTTCTTAATTAGTTCACAGGTTTTAAATATCACAACTGAAAAAAACAGAGAATAGTATAGCAAATTAATTTTCACTTTTGTTGTTGGTATTTTTGTTGGCTATTGTGAGACACTGGGAGGAGTAAAAAATGAGCAGAGAAGGAAGGAGGATTTGGATTAAAGCAGATGTTCAAGGGTCTATTAGTGTAGGTGAAACTTTTAAAATATACGGCTTCCCAAGCTTTCAAAACATCCTCCAAAATTACACAAAATTTCTAGATGTTAAAAAGTTTCTTTGTGAAAGTTTGCATGTTGTTTTTATATCATTTTTTAGAGTAAAATTATGAGAAACTAAGGCTAAGTCAATAGAAATTGTGTGACCTCCACAAAAGCTAAATCAGAATCTGTAKATTTATTTTTAAATTATAGTTTGTTGGCTCCTCTGATCTAGACAGGCAGTAGGCCAAGCTTAATCTCTCAACCCTAACAGAAGCCCAATTAATGAAGATAAATTGTCAAATCACTCCTGAGAGGTTCTCAGCCTTATTTAATCTTTAAAAAGAGTTGAGGCTGTTGGCCAAAACAGATATTCCACTGAGTATCACAGAGCATTTGCTATCAAATCCACCATTTCTCTGGCCAAAGTATTTAGTGTCATGATCAGATTCCTCAAAGTTGGGAAACTTCAAGAATCTAGTTTCAGAGTTTATCTTGTTTCAGACCAAGGCAAATCAGCCATTGACTGCTCTATATTCACATGGCCCCACTCTGTCTTACACAGGCTCCATTTTCTCTTGAGGGGGTTAGTCCTTCCAGCCACCTTTTTAGTCTTTCTCAGATATATTTAACAAAACCCTCAGTCCTTCAACCTTCATGTTCCACCTACCACTTCTGCTGCATCTGTGGAGCTACATATAATTGGGATAAGGGTGTTTTATTCACTCTTCCATGCAGAGGCTTTGATATTGCAGGACTGAGGTTTTAAACACTAGCTTTCATCGTCTTACCAAGGTACATCTCTGACCCCTGAGTCTGCCCCTCCAGATCATCTCTGAACCTGACTTACTTGCACAGCCTGGGAGCTAAATTCAATGATGAGCTGCAAAGGGATTTGGAGGTCCCTTTGCTTTTGACGTCCAAGCCTGGGTGCAGTTGATGGGGGTTTGGGTACTGGCATTGCCTAACTCCCATCATATGCTAGCATACACACAATATTAGGTATTTCTAATGAAGGGGACTGTAGGCTTTTAATCCTACCAGTACTCTGCCTCTGGCATTCCAGCTTCTAAGTAATGATATGTATCTGAAATCCCCCCTACAAGGTGAACGGAAGTGTAACTTTCTCTGTGCTGCTTCTAGCAGAGTTAAATGTCAGTTTATCTCCTCAAAATATTGAGGGTCTTTAAAGACTGTTTATAATATTTTGTGTTGTAACTCTGAGTATATTACCTCCCTTTTGATTGTAGCCCTAGTGCTATATTTCTGTGATAAGCCTATTATAAGGTCATAAGCAAAACCCCACAGATATTGTCATTGTTTTTTAGATACAGTATGATCCAGAACTACCATATTAGCTTTTTCTTCCATTTATATTTTTATCTATTAGGGTGGAGAGCCTGTTTGTTAGAATTAGCTATAATATGGAAGCTATTACAACCCTCTGTCATGCATTTCAAACATAGACTTCTCATCAGCAAAGTCTGAATTCTATAAAGGGGACATATGGAAAATACTACACAGCATTCTTGAATTTAAGCCTTGAAAATCAGATTTCATTAACAGTTCTTCATCTTCAAACTACCAGCAGTGTACTCACTCTCATTATAACAATATTCACAAACTTTTTGTGCTTAAAATACTTTTCAGTAATGTATAACAGAGAAGCTTATGGGTGTGTTGCTCTTTGCAAAGATCGACAAAACCACATAGACTGAATAGAATTTCAGTAATTCTACTATCTATGTGGAATATACTAGGCCTACTTACACATACTCATGCTGCTCTGCAAGGGTTCTCATGCATTTTACACCACAGGATGTCTTTATGATTATTCAAGAGTGCTCAGGCTACAGAAAGGGATACCACTGAACTCTTGCACAAGATGGTGGGGAACCCAAGGACATTTTTCCTAGGAAGATCTTCTCTTAGGCTTGTATTACTAACTATGTATGTGAGTCATGGAGCACGAGAAATGTTTTGCAATATAGATTGTAACATACTTGTATTCATTAAGTAAGAACATTTGGTTTTGCATGGAAAAGGTGATTTATGCTGTCTGAAGTTGATATTAAGGTAGGATATGCCCTGAACATCTTATAGATAAAAAGAAATTGAAAAGACACAGTATGCAAATCAACTTAGGTTTGTTTTCTTTAATGGAATTTTTCTTTTTTTCTACAGCAGGGTGGGATTCATTTCACCTAATTTTTGCTGACCATCAAGTAAAAAGCTCATTTTGTCTGGGCACGCATGTCTTCTGATTGTCCTTGCTAGAGGAAAGGAGACACCAGCAGACAGCAAATCATCCTCAACTTCTCTCAGTCACCACCTATTTTAGGACGGAATAATCTAATCATCTTCTCCCTTTATCGACCACAGATAGAGATTAGATCACTAACTTAACCTGCACACAAGATTTCAAGTTGAATGTAGGAAAGAAGAATCTCGTCTTTGGTATACAAACACCAAAGCACAATATCTGAATACAGTGTAGCATCCTGTCACTGAGAGCAGAGTAAGTTGTAGATGACTTAACATTTTTGAACACAATGCTCTGCTATTTAGGTGCATGGTTTTATGAGGAGTAAGTGTTTAGGCACCTATTTTGAGAGTCCAGTTCATCAAATAATGCAGATATGATGGCCAAGCACAGCAGTAAAAATGTGCAAAATAAAAAATTACTTTTACAGGAATTTCACTAATAAAAACTGTACGTTGGGTTTTCCAGAAGAAAACTAAAAATTTAATTACAACGGCGAAAAAAACACTGTCTTCTTTAAAGAGAAGGATCTGAAGGACCGTAAGGTCATAAAGCCAAGGTGAAGAAGGAGGATGCTCAAGGCCGCTGAGAGTAGCACAAAAAGGAGACTAAGGTTTGAACAGGCAAGATACAGTGCTTCAAGTCAACAGACAATACCTATTTACGTAGATAGATTTAGGATCAGATTTATAGGGAGAACAAAGGAATTAAGAGAACACAACCCCCATGAAATACATAATTTGAGAGATCTATGGAGGGGCAAGCCATAAAAAAGTCTGKATGAGAATGAGAATGTCATGTGTAATGTAGAGCAAATGTGGTATAATGCAGTAAAATATTACAGAGGTCATTATCCTTTCTTGAATAATTCTGAAACTCTGATTTTCTCACCTTAATTACTATTTTATTAATATGGAAAGGCACATCTCAAGCTGATATACGACGTGGTAAGGGAAGGGGTAGCTTCATTTAGCACTACTTGTTCTCTGCAGAGAACAAAAGCCTTTTGCCTTTATGAATAAATACTCTTCTTTTGACAAAAGCAGCCAATTAATGGCACATATGTTGTATCCTACTCACAAAACCCAAAAGGCAAATGCTCTCTGGGCAGATACTTGATGTAATAGGAAGGAAGGGACTTTTGTATTTGCAAAGACAAATGACTTCAGTGTCAACTTTAATTTGAAACAATTCTTCCAGAGATTGAAGGCAGTCATGACTCAGGGAATGAAAAGATCTAAACCATGACAAAGAATCTTACTTCTCAAATGAGAGACATAATAAAAGTAACTTGAACTGAAACAAAGAACCATCAGTGAAACTTTTATTTTAAAAATTCTATATCATAAAAGCATGAAAAGAATATATATTATCTTTTTCTTTCATCCAGGTTAACAAGGTATATAGACTCCCTGTCAGAAATATGAAAGTCCACCTTTATCTTTTAATGAAAGGATCTGACCTTATTGAAATCAACTTCAGACTCCTTGAGCAAAAAATTAAGTCATTATTATATTTACCAGCCAGCTTGATTTTCCTCTAAGATGTTAATTAACAAGATAGAGAAGATGTGCCTGCTACCATTTAAAACATGCACACTCAGAATATTAAGATTTACTAAATCTGACTTTTGTGTGTTCTGCAACTGAGAGATGCACTCAATAATTTTGAAATTTTTAGGATCAGTAGCCAGGCTTGTCACCGCAGAAACAGCACAAACAGAAGACAGGCTTTCCATTATCTTTGCTGTCCTGCTGGACAATATCAGTCAGTCCTGGAGAGTTGCAGACTTTTTTCTTTTTCATTCACTCTGTTCTGCTTAGTTACTTTTTTCTGGACCTCACATGGCTAGGTACTGACTTGACAAGTGGAAACAACAAAAGCATTGTTTTAATCAGCCATTGTCTGTACCTTCCCAGGACATAATTGCTATTAAAAGTATATACAGTATTTATTATCTATTAAATAAAAAATTTCCAAAAATTGATTGAAATGAGAAGGAAGAGAACAGCATTTTGTATGCCAGGCTTGCATGATATGTAAGGCAATGCTATTCAAAGTGCCAGCAGCATATGCCAGATTCAATTAGAGCATAAAAGGAAAATCTGTTGCTAAAATACAACAGCACACTTTGAGGCTTTTTTATGTGCTTRCTCTGAACTTAGAGTGTTGAACACCCTTAAGAATTTCCAAGTTTTGACATTTCATTGAAGCTGTTGTTAAGTATTGGTCTTATTGTAGGAGTCCCTGAATGAAACACTGTGGCCTGTGCTTTATAGAAGTTCAGAACAGATTATCATAATGATCACTTCTGGTCTGGCCTTAGTATTCTTCTGTCTGAGAAAGTATTCACTGAAGTTATTACATCTTGTCCTTCCATGTCACCTTTCCCAGCTAACTGCCTACAGCCAGGAATGTAATAGTCACATTTCAAGTGAATATGTTAGTGGGCTACAGTGCTCCCTGCAATGCCCTAAGAGCAGTGAAGTGCAAAGAGCCTTGCTCGAGAGAACTTGAGGTTGATCTGTATGATGTGGCCTGAACTGCAAGAGGAAAAAGGATTTCCACTGTCCAGTGCTTCTAGGAAGTCCCAATATGGCTCCCGAAGCAGCTTCACAGCTCTGTGATCCACAGGGTAAACTGATGTACGACAGTCTCACGTGAACCCTTTGAGCTGCCTTTCCATCCAAGGATGGCTCAGAAGTCCTCTCATTCCATGAGTCCACAGCTTCCTCCAGTGGTTTTTACTAAAATTTATGAGGAACCACAACGCACATTTTTTGAAGATTTAATCGCTCAGAGTCTCAAATGTACTGGCCACAGTGGGTTTAGAGTGGGTCCAGTTTTCCTACCTAGGATCAGTACCTGCTATCCAGGATACTCTGAAAGAAGAAGTAAGGCTGATTTTGGTAGCGTTCATGAAGCTAGTTTAAAGTGATTGACAGCTGTCATGGACTGCAGCTGAATTTGAGCAGAGTTTTTAATATAAGTCCATCTTTAACATAGATCTTTATCTATTATCTACATGTAAAATACACCCCRGCAGATTAGTTTTTCTCTGTGGTGCAGTTAGGTTCTGTACTGACTTTATGATTATTCAAAATTTAGGTTCCTGCTCCAGGCTTCCAGCACCTTTCTCATTCAGCCATGTTCGTCTACAATCAGAAGTAGCTACAAATGCACAGAAAGAACCAGATCCTTTTTCTGATGTTGTTATTGATTTCTACTGATAAAAAGCTCCTACTGCACTGACTAATAGGACTTGCGTCTTCACCTTTATCTTGACTACCGTTGCTGCTGCCCTCCTGACAGATCTCATCTGTTCCCTTCTGACTTCCCCACCTAACCTCTTCACTCCATGCAATAGTATTTCCCAAACTCCTTCACACTGTCCCAGATCCTACTTTATCCTCCTATTTCTCTTTACCGTCTTCTCCTCAGCTTCACAGTGTTCTCTGACTCTCCTTCCCACTCAAAATAAGCATACTTTAGTCATTCACTTCTTTAAAAATGCCCTTTTTGTGTAGTTATCTTTTTACCTGTGGCCCCCTTTCCATGTTTAAATCATTAATTTTCTTGCTGTCCCAATTAAAATCATCTTCAATCCATCCTTGACCCCCAAATAAACTAGAGCTCCCTTGACCCCTCCTAGCCAATTCTCCATCCTTCCCATTGACCTGTTTGACACAGCTGACCATGCCCAGCATTTTGTCCTCCCTTGGCTTCTGTAACACTTGCCTCTCCAGCTTCTCCTCTCACCTCCCCAACAGTTTCTTGAGAGACACCCTTTGGCGGTTCTCTTCTTTTCTTTCCAGCTTTTCATGGATTCACACAGTAATAATTAAATTAATAATTAAGTATTAAGTATTAATAAGATATAAACCTAATAATAATAAATATTAAAAATAATAAATAATGATAATATAATGATAATAATAACACATGAAATTCTAACAATAACTGCTGTAAATTAATGCTTTTGTCAATATACCTAGATAGATATCTCATTTTTCCTTGAGTTAAATAGCTGGTTAAGTTCCTGTCAAAATGCCTGAAATCTTTAATTTTTTTTATCCAAAACACACTGCTTTATTTTTGTCCAGCTCTGCACCTGCTCTAGCTCTGTCCTTTTCTGTGTATATTTAGAGGGCTTCTATGTAAAAACTGGAAAACCCCTATAACACTTCTCTGTGTCTCAATTAATACAATAGTATTTTATTAATTGTTCATTTATTCCAGTGCAGTACATTGTCATGAGGCATTGTAACTTAGAAACTATGATCATTAAGACAAGCAGGAAAAAAGGGTTTAATCTCGGACATGATTCAAAATATACCCTCCCTCTTATATCAGGAATGCTACCTGTACAGCCAGCTCTGTCCATTTATAACCAAAGTATGCAGGAAACCAGGGTAATATGTCATTTAATTTTTAAGTGGCCCCAGAGTAATCAAAGTTGTCTTAATAATCCCCTTCCTGTGCATTATAAGAAAAGTTTCAGAAAGTTACTGCCATTTATGTTTAATAGTCTAAAAATCTACAGAATAAAAGTCAAAATGAAGTAATTTGTTAGAACTTTTCTCCTGAAGAAGTTTTTAAATGTAACAAGTAGCAGGGCTGCTGTTATTTCTAAGGCTTTGGTTTAGCAGCACATGGTGGTTACCTTTCTGATCCTGATAAGCACAGCTACATACTTTCCTGCTATCTTCCCAAGTATCCCTTAAAGAACTACTGCCTATTAAACATGAGCAAACATTAGTGGGAATAAAAACAGAACCTACATGTTCCTTTCTGAATACACACCTGAATACCTTTAGCTAGCACTCAGTTAACATGCTCATTAAAATGAGATTTAGAGTGAAAAATTAGGTATGAAGCAACCTCCCTTTCAGATCTCTGACAGACATGGCAGACAAGGCTTTTAGGATTATTTGCCTTTCCATATAGGACCATAACATTTGCTGAGCAGAAGCAGCATCACCTGGTCTGCTCTGGTAGAATGTACGTGATCTCTGCCAGCTTATCTTTTTTCTCTATGTGATGTTAGCAATAGTGTTTTTTCCCTTTCACTTTCATCTAGTTTTATTTTATTTTCTAATTTCCAAGATGTGTGTGTCATGCTAAGGATCCAAAGCTAGTGCTTTTGCATCAGTAACTTCAAATGCAAAAAAATTATAAATGATGCTAAACAAAAATCATTCACAAGTCTTTTGCTTTCCCCAAAGAAAAATGAGCTTTGAATATAATAGTCTGTAGAATCTGACTAATGCTGTCATTTTTCCCCTTTACAGTATGAATAAAAGAAGAATGTCTTTTGTGGGAACAGATTACCAACAAAATCTTATTAAAAGTATAACTCCTGTGTCATATTGAGCTATCAAAATTGTTCAGGGTCAGAATGTTGTATCCAGTTTCTGATTTACGATTCTGAGCTAGCAGTACACTACTGATTACAGTATCCTGAGTTTGTCTGCTAGGACAGTTTCAAGATTCTAATCCCCCAACTTTTACAAAAATCTCTAGGAGAAAAGAAAAAGCCTGAAACTTCAACCAGAGAATGATGTCCACAGGTTTAAACTACCTGTGATTTCCAACCATCATATTCAAATTAAAATTAAAAAAAAAAAAGTTTTTTTCTATGGACCTGCTTAATAAACATTAAATTCAAAAGGAAAGTTACAGCCAGAAGTTACAGAAGTCAGGGTTCTTCCAGGTGATCACACTCAAATCTAACACGGAACAAAAGGTTTCAGATTATCACTCCAAGTCCAGGATTTTCTTCCTACACATACTGTCACACTATTTGAGATCAGGCAGAGGAAGCATAACTGTTTCTGCTACAGTCAATCAGGGAAATGAAAGCTCTGCTTYAGAAAGCATACAGTCTAATATAAGCAAACTCAGTGCAAATAATTAGAGAACACATGCAAAGCTGAGAGCAGATGGTATAGCCAAAGAGATCAGCATAGTAATTTTAGGTAGGAGAAGTTACTCTGCGGTTGGACTGGAAGTGAATGATTGCTTTTGCACACACAGTGAGAGAACATCTCATCTGTAGATGTTCGTGAAATGAAGGCACACACACACACACAAAAAAAAAAAAGCCAGAGAAGCAAAATAAAATGCATTTACATGTAGTCAGGCCTAATTATAAAGTATAAAACACTCGGCAAATTTCACAACCTTTGGGCCAGGAYGCAAGCTGCAGAAGAAGAGAGAGGGCCATGAGATGATAGCATGAGAAAGGGTGCTAAAGCTTTTCAGTAGTGACGACTTGGCGCCTCTCCAGCTGAAGGTCTGATGCCCTGGGAAGGCAGCAAAGGGGTTGCAACAGAGGGAGAGGTTGCCCCAACGGCACTGTATCAGCCAATGTAGTGAAATATTACATCAGTCTTCTGAAAGGCACAAAATTTTCAATACTTAATAAAACCCATCCAAAAGCAGAAAGTCATTTACTTTTTTACGTAACTTAATGCTGCTGTTCAGCAGCAGCCATTTTGAGACATAAATTGGAAGGCATAATGGACCATAGTAAAAGRTTTGGGATTTTGTAAAAACCAAACTTTTTCTATGTTTGAAAGTCTTTTCCAGCAACAATATTGCAAGCATACTAAAATTCATCAGACTATAAAGGTCTGAAAAAATACTGTAGGTAAAAGCATATGTCAACTCTTTCTCCCCTTTCCTTGCCCCTGTTTTTGTATTTGTCTACCTCCAGGTCCTTAAAATGTATGTAAATAACATTTTCTTTTTTGTTTTCTGTGGGAGTGCATCCAGCTTTATGCATCCAGAATTCATTGCAAACCTTAGTAACTGCAAAAAGGATACTGCCTTTTAGCATTCTATGGAAAAAGAACAATAGAAGCTGTACAGGAAGGTAAATGTAGGGGTGACCTGTATCATCACAGGATGCTTTCCTACATTAACTTTTACATTCTCCATCATTTTTTCAATCCATTTTAAATGGCAAAGAATTGAACATTTATAATGTTGCTCAAAAATTATAGAATTCTACAAAATCAAACAAGTGTCATAGCAATCACGCTGCTGCATTAGTGCTGCTCAGGATTTGGGATGATTATGTATATTCAGATTCTGAGAGACTGTTCTACAGCCAAGAGACATCATGTTAGGAAATGTGAAGATGGACATAAACAAGCCAACAGAGAATGCATGTGTGTCGCACTATTTCCTAATACTGCAAAATATTATGCTAGAATTAGACACAATTAGAACAGAGATTCTGTAAGTAAAAAGACAGCACAGTGAAACAGTGTTGTGAAAGTTTGCAGATATATTCCCTGCATTTATTTCGAATGAATTAAAGCTGTTAGTTCTTCTGTTTCAGGAACATCATATTTTCTCAGAAAAAAAGGCTATGGACAAGAAACAGGCAGTCATTTGTCCTTTAGTAAGGAGTGCTGAGCTGCATTTTGAAAGGCTTCAATGACTTACTCTCTTCTAGAAGAAAAATGTGTGGGACGAATTAAGATACTCCCTTGCTGTGGTGGCTTTTAGGACAGAGCAGTTTCATGTCATTCATACTGAATACTGAACTGAAAAGTTTGTCTACTGCTTTGTTTTCTTCCTTTACTTTTGTAAGAAAAGATTTCATTGTGTTGCCAGTTAGCAGAAAAAAAAGAAGCAATTTGGGAACACCAGATGAAATGAAGGCTGCCCAAAAACTTCAGCGTTTTCTGTACATTTACTCCTTATTCCTAGCGGAAGGGAGTGAACTGGGTGGTTCATCAGGAGGCTCAGTACTATGAGAAGAAGATGATGGAGCATATAGACAGATATAGGCATTGGACATTCTATAAAAGCTATCAGCCTGATAGACCTTTAAAAAAACCCCTTTGTTTTCCTTGAATACAAGGGGGGAGGAATGGGAGAAAATATTATAATTATCTTTTTATTATTAAACACTCAAAAAGACTAATGAAATACCAAATAATAAAATATGAATAACAACTGATGTTCACAGCCTAAATTTGACGTTGGAACTGATACGAAAATAATCTTCAGTCTTATGAAAGGTTTTGAGATTTCAAACAGAATTCTTGCTGAGTAGGAACAAAAAAATTAGAGTTTTGAAAATTTGAATGAATCAAAAATCTGGAAAAAATAAGACTGGGTCAACTGACTGAAATATTTTATTAAAATATTATAGAACATTATTTTGTTCATTTATCATTATATTTCTAAGCAAGAATAGTTTAGAACAAAAAAAATCTAGAAATTTTCAAAAAGTCAAGAGAAGACATCTAAATATCACATGATTTAAATATAGCTCTCATCTGCTGATTTGCAGTTTGGTTTCACATACCAATGAAATTATATGAATCAGCCATGACCTATTTTTTTATGGGTAAAACAGAATCCTATACCATAAAGCAGAGGTCAAGAATACTCCTAGAGGAACACTCTTGCATAACCAAAACTGCTTGAATAGATGGTACAATGAAACAGAAAAAGAGAAAGACACTCTATGAACATCACAGAGCAGAGTGTTAACTCTTCTCTAAAGGTGACCTCTTTCAGTAGAGAGCTGAAACCATGTCACAGTGAACAGGAGAGATTCTGCCGTTTGACATATTGTGCAGCCCATTTGCACTGATGACCCTCTTAAGTATAAAATTCATTATAAGCCTACCTAAAAATACAAGCTGAATCTCAGAAATACTTAAACATCACATAAAAGAACCATGTGTATTAAAGAAATGACTAAAATTAAATATGGACAGAACATGTATACACAAAACATAAAACAGTGGAGTCATCGATTTTTAGTGATCAAAGGAAAAATCAATGGATTAATGCATTTCAGGCTCAGAAAAAAACATTTTGTGAGTCTTTCATACAATGTATAGTGCTCTAAAATTCAATGGCCTTTTCTAAATGGCCTTTTCTTTCCATGGGAAAATTTAAAAAGAGTTTGTGGATAGCAAAGAGCATCCGTCTGATCTTCTCCAACTTGCTTGCTACCATGCTGTCATATGCTATCCTACGCAGCAAGTGTGGTACAAAAAATAATATGAGGTGATCTATTTAGTTCTGCCTGTGTTCGATTTCGGATGTAGAGAGTTAGGATGATGTATTGAAGAGGACTGTGGATCATTTTATGTGGTATAAGTGAAAAAGTGAAGGTCTTCTAGATATAGTCCATTATTATTATCATCATCCTACATTGTCTGAATCAGAAAAGTGATTTCACCCATTCCTACGTTTTTTCTAGCCTATTTCCTTTTATAAGCCTGTAATTCATATAAATAAGGACATGTGAAGGAAACAGTTATTTTTAAGTAATGCTAAACACATTCATTGACAACTCTCATTGGTGTCTCTTTTTCTGTACATCCTTGGTAGATCACAAATAGCACACAGAGCAAGTGATGCGGAAGCTGCCTGAAAAAAAGTAAAATTGTGTCATTTTGGTTCTGGTGACTGTTAAAAAGTTACTGCACTGCTAATATATACATCTAACTTCATGCTTTTCAAAGTGCTTTAGGATATACATGAAGGCAATACATAGAGTAGGAAAGGACATCCAAGCATAAATATCAGGAAATCTAACAGGAATCTGGTTTTGGAGGTAAATGTTTTCCTTCCTCTTCCTATCAATTTTTAAACAAGAAGAAATGATACATCCTTCCAGCTGCCATTCTGTGAGGTTAATAATATTCCTGGTGAAGCAGTGGAGCAAACATTATGACTAAACTCACAAAATGACCAGGAGACAGCAGGGTACTGAGCTGGATTCTTCACAGAGCACTACAGATAGACCAACTAGTTGGTCCATTCTAAATTGTCTTCTGAACTAAGAATCCAATGGAAGAAAACCCACTATATTACTAGAACCTCAAGTCAATACTGTATAAAAATCAATGACCAGTGAAGAAAGAGACAAAGTAAAGAAAGATCTACAAGGATTGAACAATTAGCATGAAATGAGTAAAACAGATAAGGTTGGCTGGAGTACAAGTTTTTACACCAGAAGTCATGCTAGACCTACTGGAATCAAAGAAAAAATATCTAACTGCTTTTGATGTGACTAGAATTTCAGTGATTGGGAGATATTTAGAAAACAAAGTGACTGAAAAGGGGGTTTGAGGAAYGGAAGTCATGCAAGAATTTGCAAAGGAGTGTGCAGCAATGAAAACCAATATAATAGTGGGCTGCGTGGGCAAAACTCTGCTACCATGATTCCTTCAGGAAGTGCTACAGCAGCTCACACTGACTATGGATTACCAGAAGAGTACTGGCAAACCCAAACCCGTTTGGACATGAGGCACAATGTGAGCAAAAATAATTTTAAAAAATATTTAATTCCTTGTGTCATGCTGAATTGAAGAGTGCAACAGAGATCAGAAACATGAGAGAAAGAAGGTGAAAGTAGTTGCCCACAGTAAGTCTTCCACCAACTTCCTAACATCCCTGGACAGGGGTCTCCTTTCTGCATGAAGCTTTTGCCCACTTTCCCTGACAGTACAGCAGTTCACTCAGTGAAGAAAAAAGCACCCATTCCACTATGATTTGCATGATATCTGTCACCTTTTCTCACATTTTCACACCGCTGTCTTCAAAACAGGAGCAAAAATGAACCATTCTTGAAGTGGTCTCCCTTGGAACTAAGCTTCCATTTTAACTTTCCCTTTACACATAATATTCCTTCAAATGCTGCTTGAAAAGATGTGTGTTGGATGTATGCTTTCATGCCTATAAGGGATGAAAGTAAGAGAGAACTACACTGGCTTTAGTCATTAAGCTGTATTAAGATCTGAACCATCTGACTGAACGATCCATAGTTTCGACCACTGAAAACAAAAGTGAACAAATCAAGGGAAGCTGGAGTTCTCAAAAAAACTCCTGCATTCACAGAAGGAGACTTTTATATTCATTCTTTTTCTAGCTGGTTTCACTGGTGTTTTTTCTCCAGATTGAGGTGCTGGAGGTGGTGACCTGTTTGGCATATAACTTCATGTGCCATTGCATTCAGAGTCACAAAGCAAATCTTCGTGATGATGAAAAAATAATGTCATTTTTGGCCAACTGTCACGTAATGACCTAACAAATTTTATCACAAGAGAAGCTGTGTAAAAGACAGATGATTGTAGTTTGCAAATAATTTACAGATTTTGAAATCTGGCTTATCCAAATCGGAAAAGAAACTGACCTTTTCAAAATGACATCTAAAAAAAATAATCCAGGAGAGGCGGGATAAGTTTTTCTAGTTATTCATATAATTTTAATTCAATGTTTAACTTTTAAAGGTAAGTATGCTATAAAACAAAACAGGATTTTAAGATGAAAACAGTTTTTCCAAACAAAAAAGGAAAACCTGTCATCCAGAAAAAGTCAAAATGTGTTATTATGATATTGCTGAAACTTTGTCCCTGTTCTTTTTAAAGTGAAAGTCCAGACACAATATCTTATTTCAGAAAGTAATTGGATTTCAACAGAATGGTATAATATGATGGAATATGGTTCTGTCTAACTCTCTCTCAGCTTGTCTAATAAGTCTTGCCTAATAGGATTCTCAAAGCGAATACCGAGAAACCCCTAACAACAGTCCTATATGATTATCTGATGGCCACTTTGAAATTTACCTTCCCTACACATTAAAATSCTTTTTTTAATTTGGGGATTACAAGGCTGTAAATTTGATATCTGTATTGCTCAGTGATTTGAAATGAATATATTAAACTCTATCTGACTGCATTGTAGCAAGCTCTAGTGGTAACAACATGAAAAATCAATAAAGCAAAAACATCAAATATAAAATCTAAACAGTAATCTGCATTGTAATAATTTAACCCTCCCTATCACTATAACATAGAAAAGTATTTTCCAAGAGTAGCATTCAAAACATAAAACTTCTGATTGCTTATTTAAAACCAGTCCATGACTCTGTACTTAGGTCTAACTATCTGCAGTTACAGCACCTGTTGTATATTTTAGGCATGAAAAAGCTCAGTAGATCAAGCAATTGTCTGTGTATATATGTAAGATATATAAAATACTAGTTTATAATTACTTGTGCAGGGGAGTCTTTATAAATATTCCCTTTCTACATATTTTGCCTTATGACTCTCAGTTACCTGGTTCCAGCAAAATGAGCAGTCATCTTCCTGTAAAACGCCTGCTGGGTCTTTCTGTCTGTACTCCTTGTACATTTGCAAGTAACAAGTATCTCCCCATAACCAGGACAATTTTTAGAAATTACATTTCATTTCAGTGCTGAAACCCAAATTTTGTCCTTTTTCTCCAGCTATATTGGTTGGCGTAACAAAAAGTATTCCCTTTTCCTAGAGAACTTACTTTATAAGCAGTTACAGAGGGGTTCTCTTCACAGTGTGGTTCCTCCTGGTGTGTTGTATTAATTGCTGCAGCAAACCAAAGTGCTTCTATGCCTTGATGATTTAAGGGAAAGTGTCCTCACAGTGCAGATGCATTGCAGACAACTTTCTGACTGTACATAGCTGTCCTGTGGACAAATGTCCATGGTAGTCCCATAATGGAGCTGCAGTGAACTTCAGTCCCGTTCTGGCCTGCTTACCTATGTTTCCTTCCTATTAGCCATGGGAAGAGCTAGAAAAGGAAAAGAGGCCCAGTATTGACCATATTTTTCTTTTTAGATTGACGTAACTCTGAATCTTGTGTTTACCCAAGATCCTCCAATCTCCCTCTTCYTCCCCATGGTTAGGCCTTCTTGGTAAGACCTAATCATGGGTTCCAGTTCCCCCAGTCAGGGTCTGGAAACACTAGGGATGCTTCATCAAAGATTCAGGGATGGAGTAGGGAGGGAGAAGTGCTGCAGGGGCAGCAGTTTGGAAACTGCTCTAACTTCCCTGCCTCAGGGTGCTATTGCTATGAGCTCAGCTGATCCCAGAGCTGGGGAAAGGGCAAGAAATCTCTGTGTCTTCCTCCCCTCCGCTCCCTGTTCCTGTGTCAGCCATCAGCTACCCTTATCCCACAAAGGATCAGAGCAAGAAGAATGGGGAAAAGGAGGAGATTTCTCTGTCATGCACAAAACTTATCAGCACCTCTGCTTGACTGACATCACTGGACCTAATGCAGACTTGGGTTTG
This sequence comes from Apteryx rowi, assembly GCF_003343035.1. Classification (NCBI taxonomy): domain Eukaryota; kingdom Metazoa; phylum Chordata; class Aves; order Apterygiformes; family Apterygidae; genus Apteryx; species Apteryx rowi. Next base: position 48,364 of record NW_020447199.1, on the reverse strand, counting down.
GTGTACGTAGCACCAGCCTTATTATTCCATACTGCGCTAGGTGGGGAAGCCACTGTCTTGAGCTACGCTCCAAGGAAGGGAAATCACATAAGCCAGAACATTAGTAGGGAACTCCCTAAGATGCCCAGTAGCAAACCCAAAAAAGAAGGATGTAATTTAACCCTTGTGTTAGAAGGGGGGGTTGTGCTTGACCCTGGCTTACTTGGGAGTAAGTAGGAAGTTCACGGATTGACATTTTGGACCGTGGTCCATGCATAGTTCTGTCTATTCGAGTTTGCATCTTTATAGCATTTTTCAATAAAACTGCCGTGGTCCTTCAGGAAACAACATGAGAGTGACAGGCCTGATGACATATGTATCACTAGGACCTGTCTTCTGAAAGCAAATAGATCTGAGAGGGCTGCAAGCCTGAAATAGGGATGAACATGGAGAAGATCAGTTCCACCAAAGAAACAATTTGTGGAATCATTCAGTTTTCCAGGGATGGTATCCTTGGGTACCATCCAGCATGAGGAGTCTGTCAGGGTTTTGTCTAGAGAAGGGTGCCCTCCTCAGTTAGGGATAGTCAGCTGTTTTGCTTACCTTGGTCACTGCAGGATAATGAGACTGACTGAAGTACACAGAGATCAAGCTCAGCATCTTGCATCAGCACCATTTCATACTTGCAGAAACCAAGTGATGAGTTATCTGTGAATTGCAGTAAATAGAAGACACTAGCTTTATCATTCCAAGGTCCCTCAGAGTATTTGGTTATGACCGTGCARAAGAGGAGGCTAAATGTGAGAAGATCATGGATGAGAACAGCTCCTCAAACAAAGCTGAGGTAATTTGATACAATGACACTTAATTTCCAGTTTTAGCTCTGTCATTATTGCCTGGAAAATCTTTTCTTCCTTAAGTTAAATTCTCTAAAAACACTAAGAAGAAAAAGTATGTTGTTCCGTAAACTATATTGTCATCTGCTATTGCCAGTTGGGAATACCATTGTGTATTGCCAGATTATGTTGCCAGAATATAAAATCTTTTAAGCCTTTTTCACCTGGCTTAATTTTCTCCTCAGTTTTACTGTCTGGAATGAATAAGTCAGGATTTATTATTAGGCATCTCATCTACAGAAATGCTAAAAATACAAGCCAGGCTTTAAAAAGGATAGGCTATGACAAAAACAGTTCTGACAGAGCCTTAAAAAGGCAGACCGGAACAGTTATTTGAGTTAGAGACTTTTTCCTCATCCTTTCCCTACCCTTGCCACTGCAGACGTGTGTCTTATAACATGCTTGCTGTGTAGACCTCCCACCACCACAGCCTTCGATTGTTCCAAACAGCATATTTCCAATATTTTCCTGACAAAGTTAATCTTACTGCTACCATTCAGATGTTTTCTTCTCTTCCAACATTTATTCTGCCTGTTTCTTTTTTTCCTATTTCTTATCTTCACTACTTTCACTCTTTTCTACCTCATAGCTATGAGGTTTTTGCCTTGATGTTTGAACTACCAATACACATATATACATGCATGCAAACTCATACAGTGCATGCCTGGCCTGTAGCTATGTAAAAGTAGGTATAAATAGATATAGCTGAAAGACAGATAAGGCATCGTGGGGAGAGGGAGAGTGCTGGAGTTTGCATCTATACATACAAGTCTTCACCCAGCCTATACAATCAGTATAGAATAATTTAGCAGAGTAAATTTAATTTATAGGTTAAATCCCAGTTCAGGTGAGGGCATCTGAAATGTTCATAAAGCTGGTGGAAAAAAAAGCTAAAAAAAAGAGAAGGGCCCCAATGCTATGATTTGGTTGTTATTCTCTATTTTGTGTAAATACTATAATTTCAGAGCAGCCTACTGAAATCAGTAAGTCTACTGTTGGTGCCAGTAATATGTGCTCAGATTAGATGAGCACAGACAAAGATGGCACCAGACCATTTAATCCTTAGTATAATGAACACATTATTTCTACAAAATTTTCCTGTATAATGAGGATGTCCCATCCACATGGACACTAAAAGTACAAGTCAGACTTTAAAAATGATAAAATACTGTGACAAAATGCAATAATACAATAACACCAAAATGCAGTAGGAATATTCAGCTGTTTTCTGTTAGCTTTAAAGAAAAGCATCATTCTAATATGCTCAAAGAGACAAAAATAATGATAAGTAAGTAAAGGAGGTATAGTCTGACAAGTCCTAGCAACTTCAGCCATCTGACATGGTGGAATGACACACCAGCAGGTGCCAAGGACAGGGTATAGATCCTTGTGATCCATCCTTATCCACCACAGACCCTATAGGAATAAATAAAAATAGACCATATCAGTTGTTCACATTATTCAGTTTAAGGACCGCATGAATGAAGTATCAATGATTAATGAAATAGTAAGTGCAACGAATATTTAGTTCTGTCCTGATTTACTGTGATTTTTTTTTTAGATTTCTAACCACACAAAAGGTAATCTAACTTCAGGTACCTTTACCAAAGTTAAAAATGCAATCGAATAAAAAGAAATCCAGCAGCTGCTCCACACTGAACAGTAATGAACACATTAAAAATTAACCTAAGCAATACTCCCTTCCTTATATAAATATCAGTCATATTCATCTCACTTCCTCCCTCAAAACACATTACACAAACAGGCCTTGCTGCAGAGTGACATGAAATGACATTAGATTAAAATGTGGAGAAAAATTCAAACTTTTAAAACTTAATTCATATAAAGGCAAAATGAAAACACACTTTTCTTTTCAAATGACAACAAAATAAGGAAGCTATATGATACAACTGAACTTAATACCATCTGCTTTCATTAATAAATATACCCAAAAGATGAGCTGGTATTTGCCTTCCCCTGGAGCATCAGAGCAGGGCTAAGTTTCTGTGCTGCGTTCAAGCACTGTTGAATGAGGGACCACATCCATCCACACCACCAGTGACCAACCGCACAGTCCAGTTACTGGTGACCAACCACGCAGTCCAGTTTATTTCCCATCATCCCAGTAGGGCAGAGGTAGCTGAGTCTTGGTGACACCCACTCTGTCCTGCCCTCGTAGTCACGGCCTTTATTTCTCCAGCATATTCAACGCAGAAGCTCCTCCTTGTGCAAGCCTCCTTTCCTCGTTAGCCAGTGCACATTTGCTGCACACCCATTGTCCCCTCTCAACTGATTTGTGCCACCCCATCACAGCTCTGTCATCATGTCTCTCTCCCTGTACTACAGCTACCATGCAAAGTCCCACCATGTATTGTTGCCACCATGAATTTCCATTAGGAGATTCTAATTATCATTTTGGAAAGCTTATGAAAACTATTTCATTACTGTGGCTTTAATCCTTTGGCCTTTAAACTCAGAGCTTGCCATTCTTCAGGTTGGGGAAAACACCTTACGTTCTTTATATGATATTTGATTTCTGCAATAGTGTATGCTGTTCCACAGTTTTCACAGCTCTCTCCAGTGTCCTGGACTTCTCATTGAYATCTATTAAACAGCAACTGGTCTGTTATACACAATTTCTCTCAAATAATGACTTTATACAGATGAAACATATTAAAATGCTGACTTTAAAAGAGAGTTTGTTGGTGCTAATTACATGCTAATTACACTCAGGTATCTGGTAGAAGATTATTACCACTTGGGGACTTGCTTACTGCTTCCTGGGATAAGAGGTTTATGTGGTAAGAGAAAGGTGGTTTTACTGACATTCTAAAAACATTCCATAAAAGAGAGGATATTACAGGCATATCAGGTAACACCAATATCCAAAATAAAAGAATTACTGAAAACAGGTTTATTTGTGTTAATTTCCTAAAACGTGATTTCACCCAGTATTATCCTTTCAAAAATTAAAAGCATTGTTGCTAATAATATTTGGGGAGTTTGCCTCACGTCTCTTTCAAATATTTATCAGGTGTTCTGCCACAACTAAAATAAATTAATTTTAGAAGCTTTCTTTCAATTTACTTCTAAAATCTTTGTGGGTAATACCATGAAGATGACACATAACAAATCTTGTTTAATAAAGATTCTTGTGGAGCACACGTAAGGTTAGAAACCTTCCAAAAGTATATATCTTTAGACATCCTCATTTCTAGCTTTGCTGGGGAAGAGCTAGCTTGCAGAACCAGGCATGTTTATTATTTTGTCAATATGGATCTTAATAAGATTCCCAAATGGAGCTAAGGATTTCTTTTTGTTCTGCAAGTCTACTCTTCCTGGTACATTTTTCCATTGTATAATTTCATACTGTAGTACAGACACAAATGACAAAAAAAAAGATATTTTAAACATTTCTTCCGTAACATTTTCATATTAGCCATCTCTTCCCTCGACCTTGTTTCTCTAATACACAGGTGCAGTTCTGACCAGTCAAAAGTCAGTATGTGATAGTTCCAGTATCATATTTTCTATTAAATAATCAGCAGGTAAAGTACAGAAATAGTTTTGTCAGCAGGCTTTCATTTTTCTGGCTGAGTGCCAGGTTGGAGTCATACTCCCTCCTGTTTACCCTCAAAAAAGGTACATGCAACCAAGAACAGTACAGAGAGGGGCAGCAAGAATGGTGAAAAATATTGTTTAGGTAAGGGAAGAGATTATCTAGACAATGATTCTTTGGGCAGGAAAAGATAGCAGAAAGGCACTAAGATAATGGTCCATAAAATTAGTTGTGACCTGGTGGAAGTGAAGATAGAATGGTTGTTCACCATATCCCATAACCCATAACCCTATAGGTCTGCAGAGGCCCGAATGAAATGCTCAGGAAGCAGCTTCAAAGCAAAAGGAGGTATTTATCAACATATCATGCAATCAAACTATTGAACTCATTGCTACAAGGCATGGTCCAAGTTCATCCAGATTCAAATAGCAACTAGACAAGTTCATGGAAGAAAAATCTATGAGGGACTGTTAAACAGAACTGTATAACTTCTTTTTCAGGAAGCTCTTCAAACAGATTTCTGGAAGCTGACTGAATAGCTTTGGGGAAAGACAACCGGGCTACAGTTTCTTTGGGCTGATTTCACATAGCTGTTCCTACAAGAAACATCACTGCTGTCACAGTGGAAATCCAGAGTTTGAGAACACACACAAGGGCAGATGTTAGAACCCACTTTCATGTATGGGGACACTTGATCAGCTCCTTGCAACAATCAAGGCACCGCTGTCTCAAAGTAACCACAATCAGATGCAAAATGTCAAAACCACAAAAAGATTGAAGTAAACTCTCCTGTCCCTGCAGTGTCAATGCCTAAGCAGGAAGGATCTGGGGCTAAGCTGTCTCATAAACTGCAGAGTCTTATAAACTGGAGCTGAGCAATGGGAATTCTGTCACTGATTACACACAGCCTGTGAGGAGAGGCTCCAAGGCATGGGTTTGCTCAGACCAGAAAAGAGAAGACTGTTGGGAGATGCAGTGATCTTCCAACATAGGAAAAGTTGCCAGAGGAAGGTAGGTGAGCAATTATTCTCCATGCCCAGTGGAGGTAGAATGTGAGGAAACTGGCTTTGGCTTTTCTTTTCAGCAAAACAGGAACATTATGCATCAGGAAAAGCTGCAAGCCAGGACCATCATGAAACACTGGAACAGAGTCTATTGGGCAAATTGAAAATTTCCTTCCCTGGAGATTTGTAAACTGGGCGAGGCAAATTTCTATCAAGTATGACGTATGAATCCATTATTCTGTCTTGGAGCAGGAGGATAGAGGAGGTGGTTCTCTTTCCTGAGATCCCATTTGTGTTTTAAACTAGTATTTTGTTGGATTTCCCTATCCCATTCTTTTGTCTTTTGATATCAGTATCTGAGAAGTTTGGCAGAGACTGAAGACTCTATTACTGATGCAGTTACTACCCCACTGACATTTTACATTTAACAGTTAAAGGAGATGTAATTTATTCTGTTTTAATTATTTATTTCACCACATTCTCACCCCCTTACCAGAGGAAAGAGTTTTATGTTTGGCCTGTTTTTATCCTCCTTATTCAGAAGAGACAGAATAATGGGGTAGCTGGATCATCATTCTTACCTGTTACAGCTGTTGTATTATGTGCTTTTCAGGTTAGTCATACAGACTTCTCCCCTAATTAATGGAATGAGAGCAGCACCATTCAAGCAACCTAGAGTAGATTATTCTACCTATATCAAACATTTAATTTAATATTTGAACCATAAGCTGGTTTTTGAAGGTGTTTATTACCACTGACAGCCAAGAGCTTAGAGGCTTTGGTTAGAGACATTGATGTTACATAGCTCAAGCTAGGCAAGAGAAAGATGCCCATAGTCATTATGTGCTATCCATTATCCCAGCTAACCTTAACTTCTCTTCTTCTACCAACCAGGGCTAACAGCCTCTGTGTTATGGGAAGTACTGATACATCCTGGCTTTTTAGAGATGACCACTGCATAACTGGTACAGGATGTATGCTGCATTTGAATGAATCGTGCGTTACTGTAAGGACTGACTGCAGGAAAGTAATTTCCATTTCTCACTTTAAAGAAGACTTTCTGTAACAATGAGGGAAACAGAGAAAAGCTTGTTCGTGTTGCAGTAGCTTTCAGCTCTACTTCTTGTAAAAAAGTACCTTTGGGAGTCTGGGGCTACGAGTCAGCTGCAATCACTGTGCAAAATAGTCAACGCCACAGAAGGATCTTGGTGAACCAAGCACATTTTCGTATACTTTGTGTGTTTATTCTGGATACACGGATTCAGCTGTGGTTCTCCATGTACACTTGTGCCAGGAGCATTCCAATGAAAACAATAAATTATCTAGCACTCAAGGTCTGTAAATCAAGATTAGATCTGATTGTAACCTACAGAAGACAGACAAATAAATCCTTAACAGGAGCTATCAGGGAAAGCCGTAGAGTCTGTATTTGGCCTCCAACTAAATAACTGTAGCAGTTCCTGTTTGGTTTAAATGTCCATGAAAAGCCAGCCTATTGCAATCTGCTTACACAAGACCCACTCTTTTCCTTGCAGTTAGAATCCTCTTTAATTTTGATACCCTATAAACTGACAGTGAGGTTCTTTCTGAATCACAGGAGATTGGCTGACATAAAAAAAAAATCATAATATTTACTATAGGACAAATAATTTTTTCATTTAGTTAAATGTTCCATGTCTGATATGACCAATACCTGATTTTCCAGAGGAAAGTCAGTATTCTTGTAATGACCCAAATCTAGCAACTATGAAAAGGAAACAATGCCTTCTCAGCCCTGTAGTCAAAGAATTATGTTTATTTTACTTTATTTCTTTAGTTTGTAAAGCTATCAGTATTTTAGCTATGTTCATGGTTTTTAAGGACTGGGAAATATACCAGTGAACAGTGAATAAGCCAGGGATTCAAAAATATTGGTTGAGTTTAATTTGTGTTGCTCTGTTTTTCATTAATAATGAGACATACAATGCAAGGATTTTCACCTTTAGGTTTGAAAAAAAAAGAAAAAATTATTTTTGTAGGATATATACTGCATAATGGGCTGATTCCTCAAAAAAAACCTAGGTAACACCAGTCTTATATATTTAAAAAAAAATCTATAAGAAGACTTAACCACTGTTTCTGTAAGGATGTCCTACTGTCATCTATTTCAGTCATACGTTTACTGGGAACAAGAGGATAAGGAGCATCTTCTCTCTTCGTGCATATTATTGTTCAGTTTTTATTGTTCTGCAGAGGGTGAGAATCTCCCATATTTTCACAGTTCACAGGAATAATCTCTATACATCCAGATGTGAAGATGGGGGCATGCATGTGTCTGAAAGGTTTATATGTACTCAGATACGAGTACACATAAGACATGCTACATGGGCAGCAGTCTGCAAGCAGCTGAAAATGAAAGAGGAGGAGGAGGAAGAGAAAGCCCTGGCCATGTTAGGGGATCACAGAGCATCCATCTGCAAGACAGCAAGGAAAACTGCAAACATAATCCTCTTGCCATATGGCACCGAGCTTTGTTCCGATCATCTCAGCTCAGGAACGATGAACCCAGAATGGAAGATGTGCAGAAAGGTTTACCACCGTGGTCATAGGGAAGAGACTCTATCTTCAGATAGAAGACCTTTGCTTACAGAAATCAAAGTTTGGGATCAAATGTGACTGCACACCACAGTATGCAGGATGATGAAGACCAGGGACAGGGAAGAACTGTTCATATAAATTGGACACATTATGTGAGTCTAAAAGCGAGAAGAAGGTTTCTAAAATTCAGACAGATTTTAGAAGAGCTTTACAATGCAAATACTGCAAAACCAGCAAAACTAAGCAGCTTTGAACCATTTCAAATAGAGCCTGACAAAATCATGAAAAAGATAATCTAGCATGATTGTCTGCTACAGACATGTAGACAAGGCTGAACTAGATAACACAGGAGTGTTCACTGCTAATCCTAACCCACACAACAAATAACACACCTCATTGTATGAAGGAACTGTGCTCTCTGTTGACTACATGAGCTACACATTARTATTTGTTTTATGATTATCTTTGGCAGCTTTATGATACTTATTTTTAACAATATACTAGCAATATTAAGGAAATTCACAGAAAGTGTTGTCCATATAGAAAGCCATAAAATGGGAGAGAGAGAGAGAGACATATTTTGAAAGGGTTTAAGCTTGTTTGTAGAAAGAATTATAAGAGAAATGTATTTATTATAGACCAATTTTTGAGAGTGATAGAAATACTTTTTGAGCTTTTGTTCTTTAAGGACCTAACAGGGGGGAAAGGACTATGATACACAGGCAAAAATGTATTTTGAAAGGGTATCTTTTGATAGCTGTGAGGTATTTGCATCAGCAGTGCCAAGGACTACATCTGAACTTGTTTCCCAGGGAGACAGGATATTTTCCAAGAAGAATATCATCACACCTTGAAATAGCAATAGACTCCCCTTGCAGAATAGGAGAGAACAGCCAAGAACAGCTTGACCTTTATGGGGGCTGTTAGATGGTAGAGCTTTATTTGTTTATTTACTTATTTGCTCGTAGTTGTGTAACTGAAAGTGTGGCCCCTCATTTGCAGAACTTTGCAAGGCCCCCGGTTCACAGATGTAACATCTGCTTGTTTTCAGAGTCTTTATCTATAAATTCCAGCAAACAGTTCTCTTCTGAGAGCGAAGGTGATTTGGCTTTTGCTGCTGTTCTTTAAGAGCCCAAATCTCTCTGGCTGTCACATCAGGCAGAGAAAGTATCAGGTGCTGGTTCATGTGATTGCTGCAGGCAGAAGGGACCTTGCACCTTTCTTCTAAATGGGGGAGCCTATGATGTGAGGGATCCCACAAAAGCAGGTAGCCCTCGCTGTATGCTGAACGGAGCAGAGCACAATGAGGTGCATCTGCCTCCATCCTTGACCAAATCCATCTCTGAAATTCAAAGGAGTTATGACTGGGTCTAACTAAATTTAAGTACTTGTATATCCAATAAAGGGAAAATAATGTGTTGAAATGTCATCGTAAAATGCAGTAAATTGCACCCCCTTTAAACTGTTTAAATATAAATTGGGGGGGGGTACGGGGGAGGCTGTTATATCGGTGTATTCAGCCTCTCTCAGTCCTACCAAGTACTAAAACACAGGACCGAGTAGATAAAAAGAAAAGAAAAGAAAAGAAAAGAAAAGAAAAGAAAAGAAAAGAAAAGAAAAGAAAAGAAAAGAAAAAGGACAGGGATATCCTGCAGAATTACAGACTTAAAAAGAAACAGGAACTCTGGGACAAAATGAACATAGCAAAATAAAGGATCCCACTCAGTCCCTCTGTTCCAGGACAAAATGTGCTTGGATCCTACCTGACAGAAATTTTTCTGACCTGGTTTAAAAATTCCCAGGGCAGGAGGTTCTGCATCTGCTGCAGGGAGCCTGTTTCAAGGTTTCACCTCCTTAACACATAAAAAGCTTCTCCTACTCTGTAACTCACTTCTTCGTCCAAACAGAGAGGCAGAAACAGCAGGAGAGGACGGATTCAGCGACACAGCCTGAGCTTTTGTATGGACAGGTAAGAGATGTGAGAYATTTGAAATGGATGAATTACTCAGAGCAAGAGCAAAGTGAACTGATTTCTTCTCATCCTGTCCCTCTTGTATCTATCCCCAAACTCTGTATTTTTTTCATGAAGTATGTAACTATCCTCTTAAGACTATGAGAGTGACCACATGGGGTCAGAACAAACTCTTTCTAGCCTTTATCCTCTCTCTTGCCATCACCAGTAATAGCACACGTCTTATGAGGAATATAAGACCAAGACAAGTGTGTACTGACATTTCCCCCAAGGCACTATTCCTTTTTCCACCAATCTCTGTTTTAGTGAACAAGCCTTTAAACTTGTGTTCTAATAGTCATTGATGCATTTATCTTCAATTAATTTGTCTGACTGCTTTCATGCTGCGTAAAGTCTTGGCCTGCACAACATCCCTGTGACAATGAATTTCATGGCTTCACTGCACAGTGTGTGAATAAATATCTCCTTTCTTTGTTCTGATCCTGCTACTTGCTTCATTTTTCCCTCCTCCTCTTTCCTACAGAGGAACTGCAGCTCCAAGAGGTTGGCACAACAGGAGAAGAGCAGAGTTAGATCAGAAATGAGGTGGCTCTGTCTATTTTCTTATCCTGACCTATCCTATAAAGAGAAGATACTCTTGTTTTTCTGCAACTCACTTATATCAAAATTTCCACTGGCTGCCTCTTTCCAAGTCAGGTATTTCTAACATGGTAAGCTAAGATTTTGGGATGTATGGCTTGGACACTTGCATTCTTCATCTTAAAAACAAAAAGAGAACATCTATGATACCCTCCTGCTGGATGGCAGTATAATTCATGGCTGAGTAGTTTGGAAAGGCACAGCTCTGTCTGAGAGCCTCACAGCATGCTCATGCATGAGCCTTATAACCATGCTCAGTTACAGCATTACTGCAATTCATGCCCCTTGGTTGTGTGAGCCAGGGTTTGAATCTAGACTGGCAAGTCTGGGAGGGCATAGTTCAGATCATATGTCGTGCTGCTGTGGTGAATGGATGGACGAAGCTGTGATTGATCCCTCATGGATCAGTTCAAAGTGAGGGGTTCCTCAAAAAATACTTGTTTTAAGTGGCATCACGATTCATTGCCTAGGAAGTCAACAAAACATGTCTAAGGACAGAGTTTTAAGTTCTGCCTCATAGATTGCCAATGCACAGTGGAAAACTACATGTATATCGGGTTCAGGTCTGACTCAGTCACTAGGGAGGTTCAGCCAGGCACCCAGGTAGCTCGCGATCAATATAGGAGCAGCTGAACAATCAGAATCACCCCTAAGAGGCCATGGTAAATTTTTGGCTGGAAAAACAGAATTTGAACAGTGTGAATATTGTTCTTTCTGTCTGCTGAAGCAAACAAGATGTTTGCATTCTCTTTTTGCTGCAAACTCACTGGAAGTCTAAACTCATGAGTAATTTAAAATTAAAATTCTATACCCTTTGCTATAAGTATCTTTCTTAATGTACTTTATGACCTCACCCAGGATTAAGCCTGCTTGGTTCAACAAATAAAATGAAATATAATAAAATTATGCAATTCTCTCAAAAGCTTAAAAAAATTAGGCTAAAAAAGAATGTGTTTTAGACCATGCATAATTCCCTTGGAATTTTCTATATGCATTAAAAATTCATAGGACTAACTTTATGGGTTTGAATTCTTCTTGAAATTCAAGATTATACTAATATCCATTGTTATTTATCATTGAACGATGATGTTATATAATGTTAACATACTAGCATTAATGTTAATGCTAATTAGTATTAACATTGTTAACATTAAGAACATTAAATACTTAGCATCTATTAATGATTAATTGCTGTTCARTCATTATGTTAAGTAATTGTAATTATTTAAGTAATTATTTAAATATTACATTTAAATTAATATTTAACCTCGTAAATAATACCCTCCTGCTGTAATATAAACAGAGTCCATTCAGATACTTTACTCCAAGGTACAAGCAAATACCTAGCCTTTCCTTGTGATGACATTGTGCTACTTTCAGAGTTTTCATTTTTAAAACTACCATACAACATGTTTAAATAGTATCAGTATTCTTCTGTGACATCAGAAAAAAAATCAGCTTCTGGATCATGAAAGACCTTCTAAAATTACATCACACAAATCCCATTAATTTCTAAAGGGAATTAAGCACCTAATTTTTGGAAATCCAGCTATGAGTCAGTGCTTTGTGAAAGTCATTGCTGAATACTTTCTGCAATTTGAAGTTATTCGCAGATTGTTCACTCAGCTCATTTGCTCCTCATGGCCTCTGAGTGGTTTTTTTTAAACCATGATAAGCTAAGTGAACAACACACTTCTAGTACAAATTAGCAGAGAAATAATTACACGTTTTTCAAGATTTGCAAACATTTTTGTGACTAGCAAGAAACTGGTCATTTGCTACTGCAGATAATTATTAGCAAAACAAATTGTTTACTTCATGCATATGTACACATCTAAATTCACATTTAGGTTAGTAAAGTTCTACTTTTATGTTAGGAAAATTCCACTGCTGTGAAAGTGATATTTAATATCTGTATTTGCTCTTGAGTTACCAACAGAATACAAAGTTACTGTTTCAAAATAATGGCTGAGGAGTATTTTCTGAAAGCATCTTTCATTTTTTCAATGAAAAATGCCTTTCTTCCCACTGCCATTGACATCAAGCAATCTACCAGAAAGTAATTTTGACCACTGCAACCAGAAAACAGTTCAGGACAGTCTTAGCTTAATAAGAGAAACAGAAAAGGCTGGAAATTTATTTGTTTGGAGAATTGTTATTCTGACAGAGTGCATATCCTTCGGTACATTTTCAACACAAATAAGAGATGTTAGTTTGTCGTGTTTCTGTATCAATGGTTTATTCCTTCTCCTGATGCTCTGGTCCTTTAATAGGCAAGGGCACTTTGGGTCATCATTAAGCCCAGCACTTCTGAGAAAATGCCTTCCTGACAATTCAAAGTTATTTAAAAAATGCAAATGCCTCTTAATGTCATGTTCTGAAAAATTTTTGCCAAATCCAGTAGCATTCCTCATTTTAACCTCAGAAGATACAGCAGACTAGAACATTCCCAAAGGGAAGAGATTTTAAAGAATAACCCTTTTGTAACTGAGGAAGTGCTGCAAATTCTGTAATAATCTTACTGTAACTATGGAGAACACTTCTTCTACCCAGGATGAGTGTTCTTGTTTCCAGAATTGTCACCCACATATACCATAGGACATTCACGCAGGCTAGCAGCCCAGGTCCTGTGCTTCCCTGTGGAAGCAAGAAAGGATCATTCCACAGGAAAAGTGAAAGAATGAGAGCTGGCTTCATGCAAAGTTACATTAGGGTAATTGCTATTCCTTCTTTGAGGTTTCCATGACACAAGAGGATGCTGTAAGTGTACATTGCTATTATGGCCGCTGCCCAGGTAAAGAGGGTGGAAAATAGAACCGTGTAATGAAAACTCTTTAAAATGGACAGATTTTTAACTCAGAAAAATAAAGGGGGGGGGGGGGGAACGGTATTTGAACCAAGGGAGCATCAGCAGGTCTCACTGCCCCTTCCCCTGCATTCCAAGTAATCTCTCAAATCTTGGGATCCTGACATCTCAAAAGGCACCACTGGCCTAAGAGGAGGTGAAGGGGGGGAAGCTTGTTCTGTCCCCAGTAACTCACTGTCATACAGAGGAATTGCTTCATGCAAGATCATACTAGGACTGTTTAATGCAGGTTGTAATTCTGTATTCTCAACATGGTGTTTCTTGGGCCTATAAAGGAATAAGAGCTAATTTCATGTGAAGAATATAATGTCACGGGTAGGGAAGCTGGTTATCTGCACAGAAATGCTCTGTGTTCTCCTGACTACTGTGATTCCCTGCAGGCCTCTGAACATTTACAAATTAGGGGTCCTCCCCTGACTGTCAGGTCCAGACTAGCAAGGGGAGGATTCAGAGAATACGCCTATGCCCCCTCGTGTCTGTGTGTGTGTGTTTGTGTGTGCGTATGCATGTGCATGTGCATGTGGAGGGGGTGGTTTCTTCTGCTGTCCCTTGAGAGAGCACAATCCTGCCAGCACTGTGCTATGACATCTGTTTTTACAAACTCAATAATGTTCAGCATGCTGAGAAGCCAGGGAGGTTTTGATGGATGAACCCACTACAACAGCACGATAACATTCTGCGAGCATGCACAAGGGATTAAGCAAGACACCAGCCCACTTCATCGAGGTCAGGCTGTGCTCAGAATCTGAAAGGATGTAATATTAATGTCTATCTAATTGGTGAATTTGTCAATGCAGTGTTGCCATTAAACAGCCAGCCATCTGGACCCCAAGGTTTATGTGATCACAGCTGATTGTCAAAACAATGGCATTTCAACTGACCTTAAGAAATTTAATTAAAATGTTGTATTGCTTTCCATGCAGTATAGGTACACAAAACGTTAGCAAAGAATGAGGTTGTTGCAAAGACTGTTCCTGTTTTCCGAGTCTACAGCATAAAACCATTTTTGCATAAAAACACATTCCTGGTAAATCTAAAATAACATGTGCAACTGCACTACACTTTGAGCAGGTCACGTTTCCTTAGAATGCGTTCTAATGATTCAGCAATGCCAGCAACAATGGAAGAGGTTTTTTCCCAGAAAAAAAAAATACACTAAAACATTCCATTCATCTCTTTTTCACTTAAAAACTTACTACTATTTGGTACACTCACTGTTCGATGTACAGCTCTCAAGTTGTAGTAGTCCTCTGTTCTGGAAGTAACCATCTGCAAAGGTAAGAGTAATTCTGAATACTAATATTGATTCAATTTATCTTCAGTTAATTAGTGAGAATACTGACTAGTCATAGTGGCATAGTCTCAGAAGAACCCCTCCACACATAATATAGACTAGTAATAGTGTGTGTGKGGGGGGGTATTATTTGCTATGTCAATATTTCTTCTTATGTTTCTGGCCTCCAGCACAACCTTCACTCTAGTCCCTAAGCAGAGGGAAGAGTTGCAAGGAGAAAAGACTACAAAAGAGCTGCCACGATTTCAGCCCCTGAGCTCAGAGCAGCCCCGCTGCTCTGTATTATAAGACATCTCCAGTACAGTAGGGAGAAGAAACAGGAGATGCAGCAATGGTCTGGTCGTCTCCAGGTCTGCTCAAGTGGAGGGCTCAGCTGGCACCACCTGTGCACACTGGAGACCAGTGGCATCTTCTTGGCAGTCCTGTGGACATATGTCTTGGGCTTTGCAGCTCCATAGCTTCTCTGTCCAGGTCAGCAACTGCTTTGCCCTATTGTTATTAAAACAAGTATTTTAGAAGCTGTGGTAAGAGCTGAGAGAAAAAGAGCTCTCCTTTTTCAATTGCAGACCCCTAGGGATGTAGAAATTTGGGACATGAAGGAGTTCTTGGGTGACTGAGGTTCCCACTTCATATTGCATAGGTCTTTTCATAAATGTGTCAAATACCATCTTAAAACAAGTTAATGTTTCTCCTAGACTGATTGGAGGTTATTGCAGAACTTCACTGTTCTCATGATTATGAACCTTCTTCCAATTTCCATTTTAAATTTATTCATGGCCAGCTCATACTCATTTGCTCCTGTGCCAACATTGTCTTTTAGTTTAAACAGCTCTTCCCTAGTGTTTACCCTCCCCATGAATTTATAGAAAGCAATCACATTCTCTCTCAGCTTTCGTTTTGCTAGAATGAAACCCAGTTTTTCTAATTGCTCATAAAATATACTCACTGTTCCCCTGATCATGATTCTTCATCTGCTCCTTTTACACTGTGAGTCCTTTTTTGAATGGGGGTAACCAGAGAGGTAACCAGTATTCCAGATTATGTCTAACAGATGCCTTAAGGAATGATTCTGATATTGTCTTTCTTTACTAGAAATTTTCTACGTAAAATGCCATTTTCTTTTCTCAAGACTGTGTCACATGGGCATTTCATTGTCATGCTGTGGTCAGCTGGAGCACATCACGTCTTCTTCTGTTCAGCTCTTTCCAACAGATGAGCTTCTAGCTCTTAGCAGGTCTTAGCAGATCTCTGGTGCCTCAGCTTGCTCTTTTAACAGTTGAATTTCCATTACTCCAGTCTTCAAAATCACTCAGTGCTTTTCACATGATACGCTGTTCCTCCATTTTCTGCCAGTGATTCCTGAGCATGTTCCTCAAACTCCATCAGCACATTCCCATTTTTGTGTCAAGGGCAGTAATGGATCTAACMGGAACTTCTACAGTAACCTCTGTTAGCTCCTCTCTCCATGTTGTCTGTTGTCTTGTCCCCTTTAGACATCTCTTTACACAACTTATATCTTCACTAATAGTTTTTCACATGACCTCACATCAGATGCTTTACTGAAGTTCAGATAAATAAAATATAATGCATGTCTTATGTCTAGAAATTCTGTTTCTTAGTAAAAGAAAGACTGTGGATTAATTGGTCAAAATCTACCTTTGTTAACCTTGTGTTGCTTTTTATTTTACCTCCTTATCTTCTATAATTCTTTGTTGCAAAATTTGTTTGAAAGTCTTGTATGATGTTGAGGTCAAACTAGCAGACCCACAGCATCTTGGATCTTTTTTTTCTTCTTTTAATGATAAGTTACTATTCTCTAGTCAGGTGATGCTGCTTCAAACTTGATAACATTTTTTTTAAAATATTTCATAATCTGGAATTCACATCCTTCACATTGTGCTCCCATATTTCAGAGGGCTTATGAGCCAATTTCTTTTGGACTTACTGCATGCGTTGATTACATACCAACAAAAAAGTTCATTTTATTTGAGAATAAATATGCTCCACTTCTTCATCATGCTTTACTGTGCCAAGATAAGACTAAAAATAGGTATAAGGAAGAAGTTTCTAAATTATCTCATCTGTAGACAACATCAGGATTTAATACAACACTTTAAAACACAGAGATGGTACAATGTTTGTAAAATATGTCATAAGTGTAACCTGCACTAATGTGTTCCTTTTGCTGTTGTGTGTAAGACAAAGAGAGCTGTTTTCAAGCACTTGTTTGGCACAGTCTGCATAACATACTTATTGTTCTGTCACTTGGAAACAAAGCACCAATCTAAACTTCTGGTGACATGTTTATTTCACCAAGCGCTCATCTTTTAGTGGTAGTGTCTGTAAAATGAATCTACCCTCCTGTAGTTATTACCATATTAACACATTATCAGTATATGAATCTACGGTATGTATGTGCAAGAATCTTTCTTCATACTGTATCTTACCAAGTTGTTAACCATATCTACATTGTTTAATGTTATTAAATACTCAACTAAGTGCAAAAGGCCAGCATTGTTTCAGTCCAGTAGATCATTCCTGCACATTTATAATGTCATTGGTAGAATGTGACAAAGCAATTTGAAATCAGATACTGATTAAAAATGCCTGACCACATACCAGGAATATTATTAGTTAGCACAAAGCTTTTTATACTGTGAATCCTTCTGCAGAACTGACTATCTGAAGGTTAGCTGTAGTACATTCTTTTTTATCCCAGGCCACCAAAAATGAACTGCAGATGCATTTCACATCTGTGAATTAATTATTCTGTGGAGACCAGTCAGTGAGTGCTAGAACACGCTATTTAACAACCTTTGGGGAATTGGATCCTTTTTCAAATTCACATTGGCTCTTTATTAACACAGAGTTTGCAGGGAGGGAGTTTTCATGGTAAAGGTCAGAGCTGCTCATTAAAAACCCAAATGAAATGTGGAAACATGGTTGATTTTTATAGGATTACCACTTATGAAAGGGAAAAAATGCTAACATACATCTACATGATAGTGAGAACAGTTGCACAGTATTGTGACTTCATGTTACTTTTAAGAGAATATTTATCAAAACATTTTGTAACAGGCCTTCCAGTAATACCTGGTTACCTTATACCAAAGGTTGGATCTGTTCCCCAGACTAGTTTAACTAACCAAAACAAAATTTTAATTTCTTTCCCCCAAGAAAGAGGATTCAGACTAGATGCTTGATTCAGAGTTATTAGATGAGAAGATATACTTTCTGCTATCAGTGTCAGAAGCAGGAAACCATTTGCTCCAAAATGTGCTTGAGGAGTGCAGGAAAAGAGCAAAGTCGTATAGTATTGACATATATATGTATATGTATGTGTATAGATAGATAACATAAACTCAGAGTTTCTCAGAGTTCAGGCTGCTGTAGCCCTTGAAAAAGGGGAGGTGAAAGTTGTCAGTGACATTAGCATTCATAGAAATTATTATTTCTCTGTATTAATTGAGGAGTCCATGAGGATCCARGTTAGGCTGTTCTGTTTGCTTTCCGACCTTGCATGTAGTTTTGGGTATACGGTCTCTAAAAAGGCCTTCACTTGCGCAGTGGAGCCTGGACCACGGGCACGAGGGGTGCTCAGACTCTCTGCTCAGAAGAAACAGTGTAGTTCTCAACACTCGCTCCAGCCTTCTGTGGTAAAAATTTAAGTTGCTACTTAAATCAGCTTACAGGCTGATGAAGATGTGGGTCATCAGTGTTTTGCAAGGAAAATGGGGTATCTTATGAGAGGAACACCCTTCCAGGAGTGTATTAGGAGGAGTCCTAATAGAGTACCAAGTGAATGCTGCTGCAAAGTAGCCACCACCATGATCTTCCCAATCCCGCCTCTATCAGAAGCACATATAGTCTCAGTAAAAATATGAACACAGAAATACTAAAATGTTACAGACATGGAAGGTGGGCACATGGAAAAGTCAGGGATTTTCAAAATGGAACAATGTCAAAGAAACATGGACAAATCCTTGGAAACCCTAGTCATGTGGGTAGGCTGTGCTTGGAGGACTGGCTTGAGTGACTGCAGCAGAATTTCTCCCGAGGAAGATGTATTAACATGTGAGCTGTGAGAAAGAGTCCATTTCACAGTGCTGATTCTAGTTCTATATACCAACCCTGCAACTCTACTCCCTCTAATTTGCATCAGCATTTGACAGCTTGTTGACAGCTCATTAGAAAAAAAAAAACAAAAAACATGTGACCAAAGTACTCAGTGCAAGCAGAGGGATCTGCTCTCTAATTGTGAACTATATCGACATCCCGACCAGGTGTGGAAATGCAGGTTGGAAACTAGCCCAATTAGCATGTTTATTAAAATATTTTAAACTGCATTTAAATTATTAACTAGCATAAGACATAATAGATGTAACTGCTATTGTGGGAGGCTAAATTGTCAAAAGTGGCAAATCTGAGGAAACAGGGCGGGCATTTGGAATTACATTTTCCTGAAAGAAGATATGATGCTATATCAACGGCTTTAAACCATGTCAGCTCTCATTGAACAGGAGCCATTTGGGGGCAAGGGTCCCATTCAGTGTCTTCTCATTGCAGGCTGCCATCAGCACTGATGTGACTCATTACCCTTTTGCAATAACAATGCAGAGCTTTGCTAAGCACTATTATATTCAACCATATTTGGGATTTGGATTTTTCTTTTTTTTTTTTTAAGACTGGTTAAATTTAAATTAATGGTTTCATTTTATATTTCTGGGTTAGGATTGGCAATTCTGTTCATTAATCTCCATCCTTAAAGAGACTCTTGCATTAAGGGTGTCATAGGTCTTCCTAATATAATGCAAAGACTACAGATCAAAAGTGTAGATTTGAAACTTCTCTGAGGGATTAATGCATCCATATTCTGAAGGCTTTTTCTGAATTGCTTTGTAATATCTGATAACTGAAAAGCTGGATAGCTCTTTATGCAGAGAAAAATTCTCTCCTTTTTTGTTATTTTACTTTTTGAACTCTTGATACACTTATAGTTTATGAGAGTGATAACCTGAACAAAGTCGCTCATAACAGGCTATGTCCATTTAAGTAAGATGCCATCAGGAGAATCTCCTCACAGTAAAATATAATATTTTACCAAAACAGCTAACAGCTCTGGATGTGCATGTGCTATTAGTTTCCTGAACCCAAAATAATAAGTTTGAAATGGATAATCACTTTCTCTGCACCTCATTCCTTTAATCTTTTTACTAGTTCTTGAGCATTATTTTCTTTTCCCGTGCAGAATGACTGTTAATGTTCTCATTATGAGTTCTACAGCTAAAAGCACACTATAAAAGCATAGTTTTTTTGCCTCCAGGGTAATTGACTTGTATGGAGCACCTATCATAAAACAGACTTGAAAAAATATTCCTACAGCAATTGCATTTATGCTAATAGCCCATGCATTTGGAAAGGTGGGGAATCTTTGCACTTTATTGCTGGCACTTCAGGCTAAACTTCTTGTTCTGTAGATCTGTCCCTGACAGTCTGCCTATAATGAGAGGTGGTGTGTTGTTTCCCAGCAACACATGCTCAGGTGGTGTTTGAGTGTTTGATTCTCTGAAGCTGCTGTGGCACTTGGCAAAAAAGAATAACAAGCCTTGGGTGCTCCCAATTACTGAAAGGGAAACGCTCATTACATTTCACTGTCACAGAAGTGCTTTCTCTCTGGGCCCCTTTGGAAACACACCAAAGCCAACAATTTAGGGATGACTTGGAGTTCTCTGTAGTCAACAGAGTTCTTTCAGTGTCCCTTGGTAAGCTTGATTTAACATTACTGACAAGAAAAAAAAAAMCAAAAAACCAATTTAGGTAAGACCTACTGAATGCAGCAAAAACAACAGTCCCCCAAAGCTGCTGGAGCAGGGAGCTTCAAAGGGAGAAAGCTCAGCACAGTCTGAAAGTCTGGCTGAGAGGCATCTTCCAGAAAGGACAGTGTTTTGAGGATGCTATACGACACATCTGGTATAAATTCAAGCACCTGCCTGGCAGCTCTGCTATTTGTTGGGAATACACAGAGCTTGGTAAGCTTGGTAATCCAGTTTAGAGCTTTACACCTCAGTCTTATTTTAGTTCAGGATTGTCTGGGTTTTTGCTAGGTTTTAGATGTCTTTCATTTCCCTTGCTTTCTTTCAGGCACCAGCTGCCTCCATTTCTGTACGTTTTCAGCACTGCCACTGTTGTCTGTCAGATGACATTCAGGTATCTCTGTTGTTAGCAGTGTGCAAATGCAAAGGTGTGGAGCTATCTTCACATGATGTGCTGCAATTGTAGATACAGAGGAGGCCACCTCAAAAATGTGATGAACTGCAAAAATTTGTCTCACTTAATTTTAGAAACTCTGGTAGTAAACATGTTTCTGCCCCTTGACAAGGATAGCTGAGGGAGGGGAGTGGTGTCCTTTTGTGCTTAGGAGGCTTCACAGTTGCAGAATGGTTGTGGTCAGTACCAGCTTCAGCCTTTTAGGCAGAGCTCTTCATCATTTTATTTCATCAGTTGGGGTAACAGCCTCATTGTTGCCACCCAATTATATTCAGTCACTATGAAAATCTTAGTTTTATATATAATTCTTAATTTAATGGTACCCTTCAGATGTGCTAAAGTCATACTTTTCTCCAGAAAGATCCTGTAGATTCTAGACATCTCTAAGAAGTTGATTTGCTCTCCTAAATGAGTTGAGTGCTTTAGAAAATGTGCTAAATGTTGTTCATTCCATTTTATTAATTCCCATCCTTGCAACCAACTTTTTGCTTTTTTAACTGGTTTCTCTCCATTACACTGTGATGTCTTTGTGTTCTGTTCCCATTTTTTTTTGAATCTCAGCTTTCTGAGGTTTATTTGTTTCAGCATTTGTTAAGCACAATTAAGCCCCAAGTCAACGAGAAACTTTTGAACAGTTTGCTCTCCTGTAATAATAGATATATTAAGATAAGAATCCTATATGAAATAGTATATAGTGGAATTTCAAACAGTGTTTAAACAATACGCCTGATGCTACGGTAGTTTTCCTGCTTGGCACTGTAACAGGATAGTCGCCTCACAGGCTGTGACTAATGCTCACTAGGTAATGTCATAACTCAATGTACTTGCTCCTTTATTTCTGTTCCTTATCCATAGCATTTTATAAAAGAATTATACACTGGCCCACAGGAATAATATCACAATAATAATGCAAAATACAGCCCAGCTATTTGTATTCGCAAGAAATACCATGTATATATGTTCATACGTTGTCTTAATGAGATTACTTAAGAAATAACTTAATGAGATGACTTAAATAGACTTACAAATGACCTAACCCAACATGCCAAAGGCCTTGTGTTGTATTCCCAGCTTTACTGATTTAGATGCCCAAAATCTTCCCTGCACAAAAACTCTGCTAAGCTTGGGGAAAAAGGTGATTACCAAGGAATCTCTCTGTGTATTCCCAACAAATAGCAGAGCTGCCAGGCAGGTGCTTGAATTTATACCAGATGTGTCGTATAGCATCCTCAAAACACTGTCCTTTCTGGAAGATGCCTCTCAGCCAGACTTTCAGACTGTGCTGAGCTTTCTCCCTTTGAAGCTCCCTGCTCCAGCAGCTTTGGGGGACTGTTGYTTTTGCTGCATTCAGTAGGTCTTACCTAAATTGGTTTTTTGGTTTTTTTTTTCTTGTCAGTAATGTTAAATCAAAGTACTCCATCTGGATTTATCTAGGAAAAAAATTTAAAGGAAATGGGCTCTCCTGAGACCATAACTAGCATGTCAGAGCAGAGAGTGGAGGTGGTGCCACTTGCAACCAGCATCTTCCCTTTGAAATTTTCATGCCCAGGAACCACGTTCCAGACTGTTTTAGCGACAGCGGGGGTGCTTTCACATTTCAGCATGTTCAAAAGTTCAATCAAGAACAGTTTTGAAATTTTAATTGAAACTGAAAATAGAAAGAAGCCCAACTGCCCTCTGTTGATCACAGCAACAGGGAGGATAAAAGAGAAAAATGATGCTATGAAACAAAAACAAGTACTGCAGGGATTTTCACTGAACATCTTGCTATTGCTGCTGCTAAGTGATTATTTTCAATGATCGGCTGATATGGCTTAAAGGGGAGTTTTAAACTGAAATTTCCCAATATTTCTTGGGGTTCTCCACCATCTTCGGATTACTTACATTGCGGGTGCATGGACTCTAATTCACTAAATACAATCTGGAGGTAAGTTTGCTCATGTCACCAAGACACACAGAATATTGATGGAACCAGAGGGGATAAAAACTTGGCTATCAAAGCTAAACTCCTTGGAGTCATGAAGTGACCTAACATTGATGAGCTTCAGGGGGCTAGGAGAGGGCAAATCTCACTTTATGAATGAAGATAGACCTTGAGATCACAAAAGACATTTTCATCTCTCATTACATATTACATATTTCAGCTTTTTCTTGTCAAAGTAGCCTTGAAGCTAGTGTTACTCAGTCATCAAGATTAAAAGACTATTTTGCTGGATTACATTTCTGCAACAGAATATTATGGGCACAAACAGAAAACCTGTCACAAACACATATTTTTAAGTAGAGAGTCCATTAAAGGGTATTAAAAAAGAAATCTAATTAACCTCTCCCAAAATCTTCAAGACATCTCTGTGCTACATGTGTTTTTTTTCTGCTTCTGCAAACACATTACTAAGAAATGCCAATAAAAAATGTTTCCAAAGGCAGAGTCTTGATTATAACAGAATTTGTTAATTGAACTTTGTGATTAGGAACATACTAAGGTTAATAAGAAACACTTTGGAATAGCATGTATCATACATAAGATAAATGTACATCAAAATGAGTGCTGATTGACAACAGGAGATTATATATATGCTACCAATGTAAGCACATTGACTAACAGAAACAAGCACCTTATTTAAGGCTAATGCTAATTTTAAATATAACACAGAGTCATCTCCATGCTCTTATCCCATCTGTTGCCAACAGCAAAATATAAATTATGAATGGCATAATTTTTTTCTTTTATTCACCGCTTTGCAAATCCAGCAGAAGTTTCATTGAAGACTTTTGTGCCTTTGGCAGGTGAAGATGCCTGTGCATAACCAATTAGCTCACTCGTTCTCCTTCCACATGGTGAAACAGAGGAAGCTAAGGACAAGACCCCTTACATTCTTATTAAAAAGCTCACAAAGATGTCACATAGTGCTTTTACATTTGATGCTTCATATTTCTCTGTGGAGTGAAGAGGAGATCGTATGTTGTATTTCCATAACAGGACTTTCTGAAGTGCCACAATTCAAGCAGTCTGAACTCCACAGCTATGCTGGCCAGAGACTAGTTTTGAACTTCCTTGGATCCCCCTATGCCCGTAAGGAGTCATGCCTCCAGGCCCAGTTCCATTCCCCTCACCGATGTGACAACAGCAGCTTGGCTAAACCACATCCAAGCAGGAAAGCGGGCATTCGACTCTGGGAGTGCTAGCTGCCTAAGTTGCTGTTTCCTCTCTTCTCTGAAGAAAAAAGGCAAAAGCTTGACAGAATTTGACATTTGTCAGATGCCAGCCAGTCAGCCAACATTTCTTTCATTACATCATGGGGAAATATATAGCACTATCAAAGACATCACACAGTTCTTTGGAGGCATAGATCAGTACTGTAGCTGTATAAGAAGCGTGATGTGGTGATCTCCTGCACTCCCATTAGAGCTAGCTGCTTTGGATCTGTCTAAAGAAATCTAAACTCAGCTGTCTGAGCTGAGCTGGTCATGAGATAAGGCTGTTAGCCAGGAGACTGACTGGCTTCACAACATAAGTCCTGGGGATATTGGACACAGTGGAAACTTCCAGTTAAAAATTTTGGTGTACTTCCAAACTATTTTGCTGAAAAAAATCTTTAGACTGGATCTGTTTTGAGAATACATCCTCTTAGTGGTCATATAAGTGATCCAAAAAGTGATGTACAGGGCTTTTCTCAATTGTCAGGTTATATTCATTTTCACAAACAGGCTAGCACCCAAAATAAAGCAATTTGCATACAGCCTAATGCATATCAGTAAATCAAGAGGATTCCAGTATGCCAATTAGGTTGTTCAGTGCTGTGTTGGTTGCTTCATAGCGGAAAAAAACCTATTATTTTTCCTTCTGACAGTTCATCTTACCAGTTCAGCCTGTTGACTTTACCAGCCAGAAAATTTCACGTTCTATAATTTTAAATTACTATGGCTCCTCTCTATCTTTGATTATATTCACTGTGTGGGGCCAATCTCTGACTCTGCCTCCTCTGCTGATGTGAGGTGCGCTGCAACAGTTTTCTGTCCCTTTCATSAAATCTGTCTGAGAAGAATGACAGCTGTAAACTGGCAACCTAATCTGAGGGCAATTGAAAAACATGTCATTCAACATGTTTCTAGAGTCATCTCGAGACCACAGGCTTTTCCACAGTCATTTATATTTTCTGTTTAATTAACATTTGTATAGCGTAATTGAAAATAGATGAATATTCTTCTATCAGTGAAGTAGCCAACTTTGCGTGCTGCATGACTACCTTACCACTTATCCCTGAAAAGGAACAAATATTTTTTCTATATGGGAGTTTTATTTGATCAAATTTGCTGATTCCAGGCCAAAACCTGAGGTGAAAGCTGTGCTGAGTAACTCCTGAGGTAGCAGGAAAACCTTCCAAACAGCTGATCAGAAATACAGAGCCAACCCAAACCCCTTTAGGACAAATACAGTCTTTCTAGAGCTTTCTACTCACTGAGAATCAGGCCCACAGGCTGCAAGCTACACTCCAGGTGCATAAATGCAAACTAAAGCAAGGTAGTGCAAATTCATTGAACTCCTTTCAATATTTGCTGAAAATTTACAATTTTAGTAATACATTTCATGATCTGAAGCCAAGGGAAAGGCCTGAACTCTTTCTGTGTATGTTTTCATAAAGAAAACAACAAATTTCTTTCTTGGTAATAAGACAAAGGTGTTCAGCCAAGAATATTTACAAGTATTTCGATGCCTTTATGCTTCATGAAGACAAAAAGCTCACACCAAATTATCTGATGAAAGGTATTCTATGCCATGATTTTAATTTTACGTGCCTAGATTGTCTTAATGCCACAAAATGTCACTCATGGTGAACTTTTGAAACTAGACACCACTAGAAATAGCAGGACGCAGTACATGTTCCAGTATGTTCAATGCATATTCTTTACAGAGTATGTATGCGCAACACACATAGTTCAGGCTAGCTCAGAAAAAAGAATTTAAGAGACTGATTCTGAAGATGAAATTAGATAACAATGACCATTTAAATTTCTGGCTGTTATCATGTTAAATTAAGGCAACGATTTTATTTAAAAGAAACTCATCAGAAGCACTATTTCTATAGGGTACACTTTAAATATGTTTCATTAAATTTGTCCAATTAACACAGGCAACATTTAAATTCTGCTTTGAAAATCACAGGGAGGTCTCCCCACATCTAAATTTTCATTTCCTTTTGAGAAATACTGATGATAAAGCTGAGGAATAAAAGGCAAATTAACCATTTTAATCCACACTGAGGATAGCAAAGGAATCTCATTTTAGATGTGTCAGTTTCTGATACAGTGATTCATGACAGACACTGGATCGGAGCAATTTAATTTGGGAAAGCATTACACAGAAACATTATTATTAGCTTTTTTTTCATTTCTTTTTCCTCTTATTCTCTGTGTATACAATCTATGTATCAATTTATCTGCAGAATGTATGTCTTCTCTTCCGTATTATCCCCTCATCCCAAATGACCATTTTGTTGTTTTGTGTTTCTGAAAGTGTTAGTCATGTGAAATGGCACTAAAATAATTTTGCCTTTCCTGACAAAGGAAATGAAAACAAAAAGCAAATTACTTTTCCAAGTTGTAAAACTGTATTTATATTGACAGGAAAAAGTTAAAGCAATAACTCTGTATGATGTACTAATAAATAATATATATGTTTATATATATAGGACCACTCCTCCTTTTACACCACTTTAATCCTGGAGTAACTTCACTACAGACAGCATTTATAAATAAGAAGAGAATCTGAGCTATTATGTGTCTATTAATTATTTATTACAGGCAAGCAAAATTTAAATTTTTTGCATACATCCCTGTGCTGCTGTGTTCCAGCCTGGGTATGAATGAATAACAGTGAAATTTCACAAAATGAGTAATCTTACTCTTAGAATGATGATAGAACATTTTCTATGCCAGTCTGAGCTCTGATACAGTCAGATCCTCCATGGTCATGAATGGTGTTGAAGGCAGCAAAGTTTTACTGGCGGTTCCAGCCTCAGTTTCTCTCTCATTTAAGAGATTTGTACAGACTGGAAATACATCTGAATGTTCACTTTCCTCGAATCCCTTCTCAAGCTAGGAAGTATATGAGAATAACATAGTTAAGATATGTTAGTATTATGGCCAGCATCAGATTTCGATCCTTTTGATTCCCTAGCCTGTTGAAAATGTATTCATCCATAGATGTGTTGCCTAGGGTACATCTGGTGCACATTCAGAGTCAGGCTCAGACTCAAGAATCTGAGTCTTCAAATAATGCAGTTTTTGAATGTTCTTCACTGGTCCTTCAGGAGAGAGGCACCTGCCCCAAACAGGTAGTAACAAAAGGGAGCAGACAGATTTAAGTCTTGCCAACAGTTTTTGCTGCCTAGAAAGAAGAGATGCAAGTCTGTCATCCCAGGTTGAGTAAGAGGTGGTGGCTGCTAAAAGAAACCTGAAGACAATTCTAGGACAGAGGGCTGGAGCTCCTGAGGAATGGAAGAGGACATCCCAAAGTTGGAAGAAGCCTTGGAGTGGATACCAAAGTGCCACTAAATACTGTAGCTACCCCAGAGCCAAGAGTATTAGCACTGAATCTGTGCTGACCTAAAAAAAACGGTCAATCAAAAATTCAAGTGTTCTTTCCTGGCAGCAACCTGTATCTTTAGGTGGATCTTTGAGGGTTTGTGTTTACCTTCAGATAACTAAAAACAGTAAGTAAAAAAATACTGCACGCATCATACTGGCAGTGACCTACCTTTCCTTAAGACCAAAAGAAATTATGACCTGAGGGTAAGGCAATGAATATAGTAATATTACACAGTTCTAGTTCTGAACTTCTTATGATTTACTTACAAGCAACAGTTAATTTCTATCAAGGTAAGGTATGAAATAAAAGTGCAGCTGCTATTGCTGCATCTCCCCTAAGAATATCTATACATGGGCTTGTACAAGAAAGTTATACATGGATAAGTCCAGAGATACAAGCCAGAGTAGAAGGAAATCAAACAGAAGGAAAATTACTTTTTGTTTACTTGCCTTTTCAGTTTTGATCTTAAGTAAATTAAATGTTATATAATTACTTGAAAGTCAGACCTCTGATTAACTTTCTTGCTAGTAGAGCATGACAACTGAAYGTATCCAGTAGACCATTATTAAGATAGGTAGTTTACATGAATTATTAAATTCTGAACTTTGCTGAGTTCTAAGGGACAGTTTTACTAGGTTTCAATTTGAATTATATGAACATGAATCTGGACTTAGTCTATCATTTCAGAGGTCCTCCAGATTTGTATGCATTTGGTCTAATCAAGCCCTGATTAACACTCAAATGAATGCAGCCACACCTAGAGTCTGCAGTTGTAAACAGCATCTCCTTCTACTTAGGTCAAAAAGTTCTGGGTTCATTTTGTCACTGCTGCAGGCTACTTTTAAGAGTGGGATTTCCGTGCTCTCCTTCTTCGACTCTTCCTTCCATTGCTTCTTGTACACACACACACACACACACACACAAACAACGTTGATCAATTTTTGTGTTGACTGGTATAAAAGAAAATATGCCCTGGTAGTCAGGATGCACAACTGTTCATTGATTTACTTCTATGTAATAAAGAGCTGGTTTGATTGCTAAGAACTACTGTAAGATAAAACTTTCAAAAGTGCACAGGGAGTATTTCATCAGGTTGGTATTTCCAGTTCCTCACAAATTCTGTGAGACTCCACTTCCTGAATCCAATTAGCCTAACAAATATCTGGAAAAAAAAATAGAAGAACAATGTTTTTAACATCAAGCAGGAAACAGAGAATAGGCATTGAGGGATGCAGCATTTCCTCCTCTCAGATCTTCCTAATTCAGAACTTGCAAAAATCAATGTGGAAAAATATATTTGTTGTGCATATAAATTTCACATTATTGATGTAAAAAGAGTTACAAAAATTATGTAACTAGATTTTAGAGTCTCCCTAAAGGCAAGGTTGGAAAATTGCTATCTAATGGTTAATCCAGCATAAGTCTTTATAGCAGACACAGGATTTTATGTGCCTGCTCAGGATCCAGCACTATGGTGTCACTTAGTAAATAATAAGGAAAAGCTGTTTTTAGAATTTGGATCAAATTTTGAATAATGCCATAAGCTATGTTATAAGCAGTATTAAGTACCTCAAACAAACTGAATTTTACACATAAATCTCAAAGGATAAAGAAAGGAAAGAAGGTATCATTATCTGCGTTTACAGACAAGGCAACTCAGGCACTGAGCAGGCGAATAGTTATATAAAGTTTAAGAGAGTAGTGTAGTGGCAGATTCAGAGAAAATTTAGCTCTCCAGCCAAAGCAGAGCAGCCTGTCTGTTGGATCACCTGAAGCYGTGGCTTGTCACAGTGTTTTCAAGTTGAGCTATAAACTTCATGTCTCTGGTGCAGGTCTACACAATTTCATCCGAGGGGAACTGAGAACAAGAGGTGGTAAGTTATCAGTGACACTTCCAGGGGGCTATAAGAGGGAATGAGGCGGGTTGGATAAGCTCTTCAGACAGCCCTCCAAAAATCTCAGGAATCTGAAAATTCTTCAAACACTCAAAAATCTGCATGAGAATCAGAGTTTACCAGAAAGCCGATATCATCCAGTTAACTTGTTCTCTAGACTCTTTATAAAGCCCAATAGTTGCACAAAGCAAGTTACAGTGTCTGGCAAAAATCCTGATTTCTCAGAAGCCGTCTCAGGGGCAGGCAATCACCAGCTGTAGAAAAGCATTAGGCAAAGCACAGCTGACAGCCCAAAATCCCATCCTTTGAGCTGATCTGTGTGGGAAAGGGGCTGAAGTTTGTGTGCCATGGACCGTTTGGCACAGCTAACTGCGGAGAAACAGGAGGTTTTATAGCACTACAAATGGAGGAGCCCATAGCAGACAGGGGAGCCTCTTGTCAAAACCTACCGTCATTACTGAAAGGGGAAGGAAGGGAAACGGCGAGAGGAAGGAGAGGAGAGAGAAGGTAGAAGGACGAGAAAATGCCAGAAATTGGAAAGGGGAAAAAGAGCTTTTTTATTACGCTTTTAATCATCATGCCCTCAAGCCACGCCAAAGTTCAGTACGGGTGGCATTTTTTTGTTCAGTGGGTGTTATTCCAAATGCTGTTTAGTCTGCCATTTTCAAAAGTTACATTTAGGGTAACAACCGTAGAGTCGATAGTAGCTAGCACCCAAAAAAAGGACATAAAGCAGGTGAGAACCTGCGGTATATTCACATAGCTTTTGAGGTATGTGACTCCCCTGGCACATCCTTTGGGAGTTCAGCAAAACCCAGCACGTGTCAGGATTGCCAGCTCGTGTGATATTATTGCAGCTGACAGTGTTTGAGGTTTTTTTTCCTAGAGCCCAGACTCCTGGAATTATTTGATTATTTTCAATCTTTAGCTTATATCTCAGAAAAACAAATATATATGGTCAGCTAGCTCCTCTGTTTGTGATGATAAATTTGAAAACATATTGGAATCAAATACATTCTGCAGTCCTGGAAGGCAGAAAATAAAGGGAGGGGTGGTGGCAACAGGGGAGATAAAACTGTAAATTGAAAGACAAGAAACAAATTCAAAACTACTGATTCTTAAGCAAGTCTCATTACCTTTGCTGGCTTGAATCACGGTTTCTGAAAACTAGGAGCTGACAAGACTGAAGTTTGCTTTTTTGTTTTATCTATAAATTTTTTTATCCCAATTTCTGAGCAATGYGAACTTTTCTGAGCTTTGGCCACGGCTGCTCTGTACTGATGGCAGTTCCACTGCGGCGYGCAGGGAAGCACTCTGGCCCTCTGCACGGGGGCACTGGCTGGCACCACTACCCAGGAAAAAGAAAGAATGGAGGGATTCAGTGAAAATCCCTTCTTCCTAACCTCCAGGGCTGCTCCTACTTCATATAAAGAATAATCTTTTGTGTTTGTGTGTGTGTGTGTGTGTTGGTTTTGGTTCTGTTTGATTTCTCAAAGGCTGAGAAAGAAAAGATGTTTGTCTTTTAGGCTAAAGGAAGAAAACAACTCTTGTGGATTTTTCCAAAATCTCTGTCCTTTAGAGCTGCCCACACAAGCTCAGAATAATCCTGAACAGCAAAGCGGCTTCAGGGACAAGTGAACTCCACCGAAATGCTGCATTTCTTCCCAACTAATTTAACTGGTGGGTCTCTACTCACATCCCAACCTGCACAGCCACGCAGCACCCACTACATGTGCGCAACAGCTCTCTGAGCCTAATATTCCTGCAGCCAGGACAGGTACAACTAACTAACCTCATTAACTGCCCTTAGGCATTTTCCTCAGGCAGAGTTCATTATCCCGCTTTTCATCACTTAAAGACACAGGCTGTTGCAAGGGAGCTTACAGCACAGGTGATGAGAAGCAATAGATAAGATGAGATGAGATTGTGGATTCACTGTCAAAAGAAAGCCTTTTCACTCTGTTCCTTTTCTAACTTAGTG
Source organism: Apteryx rowi (assembly GCF_003343035.1). Classification (NCBI taxonomy): domain Eukaryota; kingdom Metazoa; phylum Chordata; class Aves; order Apterygiformes; family Apterygidae; genus Apteryx; species Apteryx rowi. The sequence goes on along the minus strand of NW_020447199.1, from coordinate 16,846 downwards.
CGTGAGATTTGCTTCCATTGAATTAGTGACCAGTGGGTTTTTATTAGCAACTTTTTTCCTAGGCACTAACAGGAATTTTTCTTAATGTACAGTTCTCCCTGTGCTATTTTAGAATATTCCTCTCACCCACAGGCACATACTGCCACCACCAGATCAAATGAATCCTTATAATAAGATTTGCTTTTTTTTTTTTTTCTTTAAGGCAGGGCAAAACTGTCAGGTTCACCTGATTTTTAATAAAATGACAGTTTCTAGGATGCTACACTATGGTGCTTGCAAACACTTAGCTCGAACTGATTGGGATTCTTCTGTCAAAATGATTTTTTGAGCAAAAATACAGATATTCACAGAAAATTCTGATTTTACCCTACCTGATTTTCTGCCAGGAAATTATTTAGAAGGATTTTTGTTTGGTTGGGAGGATTGTTTTGTTTTGTTTTTGCTTTGTTAAGAGTTGGAATATTTCATTTTGTTGAATTCAACCCACCCAAACCATTTCAAATTAAGTTTATTAACATATCGAACTGTTTGTGACTATTCTCTACAGAGGGGTATATCTCCTCCAATACATACTAGCTTTTCATCTTGTCAGGCTATAATGGTGCAAAAGAGATGCAGTTCAGTCAGGAAGCCTGACCATTGTAGAGAAAATAAGCATCAAACCGCTGAAACTTGTGCTCTGATTCTTTTGATCAGGTTATTACAGTTCCCATGAGACGATGTGTCATTACRGAAAAACAACAGTTCAGTATTTAGTATTATAGTCAAAAATACTGCAATAAAATTAATCACAATTCCTAAATATGCATACATATGTTTATATATTTTTTTCATACAACATTTGAAATTTTTTGTCTTGTTTGGGAAATTAAAAAAAAAAAAAAAAGCAACCTGAGGTGAAATGTATTTCCAGAAAAAAAGCGTTTAGCATTTAGCATTTAGCCTGCCTAAAGGACCAAGTGTGGCACTATCCTAGCTGTTCAGCTACTGGATATCAGAAAATTATATATTTCATATATTTATCATAATTAGTTTCTGGCCCTGTAAGTTAAAGGAAGTACAAAGTAGACAGAACGTTCATGATCTAAGTTCACATGTGAAGATTATTTATGCATTTTAGTTGGTTGAGTTTGGTTTCTATTAGAATCATGACTACAGAAGTGGTAAAAACATCCCATTAAGATAAGACACATCCCAAAACAAAAGGTTCTTGCACTTTCCAGGATGCATGAAGAAGCAATTAGCATGGATCTGGAAAGAAAGCAATAATTGCCAGAAAGCTTACTGTAGTTTTCTGAGTTACTCATGGTGGAATGTCAGATATAAGGCAGAATGAAAGTTATAAGGCAATTCATTAAAAGAATTCTACCCTAGCTCCCAAAACCAAAACTCTTAAAGCCTTCTATTGATATAGAACTGTGAAAATATGGAAGAAAATGACAAGTAGCTGCTTTGGAAGCAGCAAAATTATACTGTAATATTATCCATAGCCTTTCATATAAAGACTTGTTTATGAGAGCAAATTAAATACTATTGTTTTCCAGCATTTCCCCACAGCTAAAATGATGCATCTTGATAGGATAAAAGAATCATGTATTGCCAAAAGCACATTAGAACTCCTTTCAGCTGAGAAAACAATTAAAGGCTTGTTTGAAATGGAGATTTTTTCAAGCCATACAAACTGCAAAATATTTCTCACAGTTGTTGGTTGCTGTGCAATTGAAGAGGGAATCATCCATCATGTTCTTGATTATTTTAAAGACAGCACTGAAGTTGCTTTAGGAATATTTAAGTGTGCTACAGTCAAATTGTTTGAACTTTGACAACCTATCACTATTTCCTGCTGACGGCAGTAATGTTAACACTAATAAATGGTACTATATCTACATAGGTATTTGCTTTATTAGTTGGTATATTCATATTCTTCACAATGTAGCAATGCATGATAAAAGTTTTCAAATTATTTTGAAGACTGCAGTATGAAAGTTTTCCATCTTTTTCTTCATCCACTTCAGAATTACAGGAGATACTTCATTTTGTCAKCTTCAAACAGACGAGAATGTTGGGCACATCCTCATGTTATGCCCAGATTGCCCTGAAAATAATCTTTGAACATTTTTTGACTATTAACAAATCCTTTGTATGCTAGGAATGAACTACCCGGTTGAAAGGTTTAAGTTCTTTAAGAGTGGGAATGATGGAAGGAATCACTTTTCAGTGACTGAATACTATATATACTTCACAATATGCTAAAAGTTTTCTATGGCAGTGTCTTAAAATAACAACTCATCTTTTACGTGATGAAGTTTATGATATAAGGCATTCACTGATGGATAAAATCTGACAAAGAACTGATGACAAATTATCTGGCCATAAATATGACTCTTATCTGAAAGCATACCTTGGCAAAGCAGTACAAACAGGGATGTCACTCAGTGCGGTGTGCTTTGGTTCTCAAATACCTGAATTCACATTTCACTTCAGCAAAAAAAAAAAAGATTTTAGCTTGATTCAGCCACTTCCAGATGAAATAGAACAAAACCTTTTCAGGAAGTCTTAGGCCTTTCTAAAGAGTTGGAATTTGAGGAAAAAATCTGAATGTGGGCTGCATAACTTTGTACATGGGGAACAAGAGACCGAGCACTGTCTAAACAGATATTTCAGGGGTTTGGTAAAGAAAATGATTTAATATTTTAGTTTCAAGTCCTCAGTCTTTAACTTGTGAAAATCAGTGTTGAATTTTATCTCCAAAACAACACTAAAAGTAATACTTTCTTTGTACATACAGCACACCAGGACAGTTTGGCAAGAATGTGCTAATTGCTGATTCTGTTAAGGCCAAAACTCAAGTTAAAGTTCATTTCAATTGTCCATTTTAGAAGTTCTATGAGCTGAGTTAAAAATATTRAAGACATTGGAATTATGGAACCTGGCCATAATCATTTTGAATAAGGAGCATAAATTAATGATTTTTAATACTATATTTGAGGGCAGAAGAAATAGAAAATTGAGTTTATACTGTTGTCTTTTATACGTGTTGTCTCTCCTTCACAGACCACCCCTAAGCACAAGCAAAGGGGGCTGTTAGAGACAGCAGCCTTCTAGGGCTGACAAAAAGAGCAAGTCCCCACTACTTGCTTACAATACATGCAAGCCAGGTGTCTGTTTCTGAATGAGGATAGCATGGGGCAGAGTGTCTTCCACAAGCATAAAACTTGGCTTTCTCCCAGCTCTGTCCTTTTCCCCTCTCCCTCTCCTTCCCCTGGATGGTGTACAGCAGCAGTTCAATTTTACCYATTCTGTAGAGAAGACTTGAACTGACTCTCTTTACTTTTATCCTTTCCCTCAAAGACATCCTGAGCAGCAGGATAACATGGATTATAACCTCAGACCTTCCACCGAGTATTGTGAATCATGTAGTGAACCACAGCCTCTTTTGAAAAGTCTGTCCTGGTTGCCTTGTATTAGGAAGCAGAGCAATAACAGCCCTTTTCTTTTGCTAACAGCATAATTGGGAGTGTCACAAATTCACTTAGGCAGCACCATTAATACAGCTGCCTCTGAAATTACCAGACCACATGCCATGTGCAGAGCCATCGTCTTTCAGACCGCATGTGCCAAATGAGCTTGATGATGTGGTCTGCAACCATCAGCTCATGGAATCCAGGAAYCTGGATTTCTGATCTTCTGCAGCTAACAAATATGTAAATTGACAAAGTGTATCATGTACCTCTTCATGAACTGGTTCACAGAGATGGTGTCCAATATGCTGGATATTAGAGAGCTCTTGGTGTCCTGCGTTTGGCAGCCTACAGGGTCCGTGTTATGGAAAGACCTGGACCTGGGTGTGTACTTTTTCCCATTCTACATCTTAGTTTCTGTGGGAAAGAAGAGAGCTTGTCCCTGTTCCATCCATGGCCTTGACCTGGGTAGCTGGGAGACTAAGCCTCCAGGGAGCATTACAGTGCTAACCTTCATGTACTGACATGTGACAAGTTCTTCCTTCTACTGCTAATAATTACTACCTTAACTGTATGAAACTGATATAAAAAGTGTGCTCCAGCCCTAGGGATTATCATTAGTTTCAAATGCTAACATTTTTTCCCCACTTAGATTTTTGTATTTATGTTTCTATTTTAAAAATCAATGTGAGAAGAACACAAGGGTTTCAAAGACAAGCACTYCAGTATTAGGAAATGTCGGATTTAATACTGTCCATACAGCATTAATTTACAGCCTTGTGCAGATGCATTCTGTTACAATCTTTAATTATATAATAATTCACCTCATCCGGTGCTCTACAGGAAGAGTGAGAAGAAAGAAAGGACTGCGGGTAGGCTTGTTAAGTTGGAATCCAGGAGATCTGAGGCTAAGAATCGTTACGTGCTATTGTATAAATTCCATATTAATTCATACACCTGAAATACCACATCTGGGTGGCAGGGGACATCTTCATCTTGACATTTCCTAACATTTAAATTCTTGACCTTGTGCAAGGTTTTTTCTGTTGTTGTTGTTTTGCTTTGTTTTGTTTTTTTGTGGTAGTATAACACTTTATTATGTCTATTATGGTAATGTGTAGGGCATGCATTGACCAGGGCAGTATTCAAATCAGGTTTGTAGCAACCAGTTACCTCTACCTGCTGTACACAGTAAGACAGGCCTACTAAGTTAAACTCTTCTTTTTAGTTTTTTTTTTTGTTTTGGGGGGGTAGTTCTTCTTTTTAGTCTTTCCTTTTTTTGTTGCTATGAGTCTTCCCTTACAACTTTATTGTCTTTTTTTTTTTTATTGTATTTTAACTGGATGTTTGGCTTTGATGACAGATGATAGAGTTTCTTTGTAGCTGGAATTATATTTGTCATTGCTGTATCATCACTACTATGTCTCTGAGGACTGGTGTACACCTGTTTTTAAGTGAAACTACCTGTCTTATGTTCGCCCCTGAGTGAAATTTAAGACTGCAAGTATTGAATTGCTTGTCTGTCTCTATTTTAATCACTAGTCTAACTCCAAAAGATCATGCAACTATTTTTTTCTTACAGATCTCAGATCTTTACTTCTGCTTGGGCTTTCTCTATTCTGCTCTCCTACAGCTACCTTAAAATGATCATGTAATGTAAACCTTAGAATTAAGCATCAGACATAGGCCTTCCAAATATATGCCAATACTTTAACTACATCCGTTACATGCAAAGCCACAATTAGATTTAGAGCATTGCTCTGCCATTTTCCTTCTGAGAATGTTTGGTCAATGGTACTTTTGTGCAGGGGTCTGGCTGGCAAGGCAGCAGTAATTTTGACTGCAGGAGCACTTTTCAGCTCCAGCACCCTGCACTGGTAACGTGTTTGCTTTTCCATCTGTGGGTGGGTTCAGACATAGGTGGGCTTTGATTTTATATTTGGACACAAAAGAGGAAGAGAAAGGACTGAACCTGTAAAGGGTCTATCATAATGTCCAAGTTAATTGCTGTTAGAGGGATATTGTGGCAGGAGAGGTGTCCCCTGGTACCTATCACCCGTACTTACTCCAGTCCCTGCTTATGGTCCCAGGACTCCTGGTGTTTGAACATGAGGGATGAGTTGCCTACATTTAACCTGTTGTCTTTTGTTTAGAGTTGGCACTTCCTAACCTGCATTGCCTCCTCTCTGTATGGCAACACACGAAAGGAGGAAGGCTGTCTTTATATTTGAGCGGAACTGGTACTGTTGAACCATTGATGAACTTGACCATATTTTCAAAATACGAATTTACAGAATTTGATTACACACCATACTCATACTGTGAGATTACCAGCTATTTACAGACTACAGACTACTGAGTAGTATTTAGTGTGAACCACTTCACATGGCAAATGGTACAGTCAATCCTTTACAAACAGTCATTAAAACAGCTATCATGTTACCTCAGCCTGCTGGGTACACAAGTCACAGCGCTCTGCAGAGCTCTGTCATGCCTGCTCTGCAGGGAGAACAGCAGAGAGGAGCCATCAAACATATCCAGGAGGCAGGGAACATCTTAAAAAAAACTGCAGGCTCAGGACACTGACTGTGCTTGTGTCAACGAACCACAAAAACCAAACAGGCCATTGCCTGCCCATCGCAGCCTATCCCCCTAAAATACATTCCCTGGCATCCTCTTAATGTAACAAGGGTTATAACAGCAATAATCCCTTTTTTATCATTCTGAGTGTATTGGTCAGGCTGACACKGAGAACCTGTCCTGTGGCATTGCATCAGGGAGCAATCTTTTGATTTTAAATGGTAGGTTTTAAGATCATTTTTCCTGTGCTTTTTCCACTACAGAGACGGGAGATGTTTGGGTATGAGTAGATTTTGTAGTAGGAGCCACTTCCTCAAAGGTTTTCAGTGCCAAGCTTTAATTCCCTGTTTGTATTCTGTGAGATAATAGAAGCCTCTTCCACAACTGTGTRATATACTCGAAAACCACTGAGGATGGCATATTCTCCAGTCAACAGGGTTTTAGCTGCACCATTCTTGTCAGTTATAATGGGATATGTGCAGTTAAAATCCCATGCAATGAATGAGAATACTTCCCCACATATTATCCTGTTCATGATAACCTCCAAGCCTAAGCAATAAGATGATAATGGTCACTGAGAATAACAAAAAGGAAAAAGCAGTGATGGAAAGTCTTCTCTGCGCAGTTAAATTTATCCTGCTTGGATTACATGTGAAAAATGTTGCTACATTAACCAACATGTATAGCATTTCAGGCCCAATATATCAGCTTAACATCAGCAAAAAGTTATTTTGTACATGCTCAGTGGTTTTTAACCATTTTGAAGTTTTATAAGTACTTCTAAAGGATTCAGCAAGCACTGAGGCATCCTTTAAGCTTCACTCTGTGCAATTTTCCTTGAAAATATCTTATATTTTTGATGTGCCTTACTTTAATTTGAGGTGTAGTAAAATGTAGCAGTGAGCAATTCGACGTAGCTGGAAGCAAGGGATTTGAGAAGTCATTGTGGAGTGGACTGTTTGTGCAAGATAGGAGATGAGAAGCTGTGAAACACCACAGTCCTCAGTTTCTGCTGTAAAAGGCATGGCAAAAGGACATTTCAAAAATCAAAGATTCTTGCCTTCATTGGCTTTGGTTGCCATTGTTGTATTTGTTGCTCATAACAAGATCTCCTGGAGAAACAAGGATGTCAGGCACTTTAGCCTCTGTCCTGCTTGCCCTAACGTGCTTTTGGTTAACAACAAGCAATAGGAGGCATCTCTTTCCCACACATGGTACACTGTGGTACACCAGCTCTTAAACCAGCCTACACAGCTTAAAGGAGCATCTTATTGTATTTTGGGCTGGTGGCCTCTGCTAGAATGATCCAATTCCCAAGTTTTAAGTATATGTCACACTAGTAGAAATGAAATGTCCTATTGTTTGATAGTGATCTTTAACACAACGTAAGGTAGAAATAGACACAAATACATAATCATCACTTCTGGGAGCCTTAAACTCACAGTATGGAGGTTTTCTTGGGAAAGTGTATCTGTATGCTTACTTTGTTCTCATAGTCATCTCTAGCCTTTTCTTTTGATCACTGTTCTTAGCTGGTTCTTCAGAAAGAATTGGCAAATACCTATCTGGGGGGAAAAATGCAAATAAATACAAACTCTCACCAGAATAAGGGACAAGGGTACCAAAACTTGGGCCAAAAAATGGAAAAAGGATAAGGATCAAAAGGATCAAACATATTCTAAAACTTATTAGGAAGGAACTGGAGTGAAGACAAAGCAGAGCACCTCCGGAGGTGTGTAATTTCTTCGAAGGTATCCACAGAGCTGGTAGACTCTGATCAGTGGCACTTTGCCCTCTGATGTGAATGTACGAAGGGCTGGCAAAAAGCCTTCCTTGGAAAGCCCCTCTGCCAAGCTTCCTACTGTTCCTGCTGTGAATGACTAACTTCAGTAGGGCCAGGAGGATGAGGAGCAGGAGATCTTAAGACTTTTCTAGAGCCTTGGGTATAAATAAAAAGGCAAGGAGAAAAGAGACCACCTCAGTGTGAGATAAAGACAAGTAGCAGTGGCTGAAGTCCTCAGTGTGCACCTGCTGCAGAAAGGTGAAGTCCCAAGTGAGTGTATGAACTGCACCATGACACCCCGTAACCACATCTCCCTGAGGGCTCTTTGTAATGGTAAGCCAGATGGCCTGTGCAATTATGTCAGAACAGAGCATGGACCATCAGGGTACCTTGCCCTGATGGGATGGAAAGAAGTCCCAGGATTTTTTTGGCTGGGCAAAAAAAGAGCAGTATTGTGCTGTAGCATTCAGAAAAGCCTGTGGAGCAGAGATCTGGAGGAGGCAATCCACAAAAGCAGGAAGGGGATGAGACTGGCTTCCTACAGGCTTTGCCTGCTGCCCGTTGTCAGTCATGATACTGAGCTAAGGGGATGCTACATCTGACCCAGTACAGCCATTCTTATCTCAGTTCTTATCTTAGGAAAATGCCTATACTCACACGCACACATTCCAAATATAGATGATAGAGCTACAACGGATTTAGAGGCAGTTCTATGCAGAAATTAAAGAAAATCAGTTATATCTACCTATACTTACACCAGCTCAAGCTTCTCACCCTCTGAAACAATCAGTTGTCAAGCTGCCAGTGCATTTTCCCCCAGGCTGGGGACAAACTTCTGGTTCAAAGTCCTCAAGTTTGCCTTCATGTAAGGTAATCTGAATCTGGGGATTTATGTTCCCTTTCACAGCGCAAGCATCCCCAGGTTTCTGTAAATATTCGCACTTTCCCCTGTTCCTTTCTTCGAAGGTTTCTTGACAATTAAAGTAATCAGGAGATTAGTTTTTAACTCTCCTCATAGCAGACTACTACTGCATGCATTTTGTCTTAGGGAATGCCAACATTTTCGCTTGACTAGAAAAAGTAATTTCCTACTCAGACTGAAAATAGATCCTGTTACTGACTGTGCCACAACTTGAGCAACTACAAACAAATTAGAGTCATATAATCATATATGTTGTAAGGTTTTGGCTCACCATCCCCCACTCAAAACAGGGCAAATTTTGAAGTAACCTCCAGCTTTGGAGCTAGGTTAGAGCCTTGTCTGCTTGAGATCTGAATAGCTCAAGACGAATTTTACATAACCTCTCTGAGAAACTTGTTCCAGTGTTTGACCATCCTCATAGCGATTTTTTTCCCCAATAATTAACTGAAATTTCCCTCACTACAACTGCTGTCCACTGCCTCTCGTCCTTTTGCAACGCACCTCTAAGAAGAATTTGACCCCATCTTCTTCAGACCCCACTATTAGGCAGCTGAAGACAATTCAAGGCTGTTCAAGACACTTAGAGTTATCTTCTTCAGATTTTATAAACCACTTCTCTTGGACTTTCCTTGTACGTCGTGCTTTCCAGTCTCCTAACCAACTTGATGGCCCTCCACTGGACTTACTCTGATACAGCAATACCTTTTTGGCCAAAGAACTCAAAAATGGATACAACTCCAGATGAGGTCTCACAGGTGCTGAACAGAGGGGAATAATTATTCACCTCAACCTGCTGGCTACACTCCTACTAATTCAGCCTGATATGTGTTTAACCTTCACTGCTGCAAGGGCACACTGCTGACTCATGTTGTCCAACACTTGTAATAGACAACTCTTGTTGTCTATTAGGACTATCAGGTCCTTTTCTGTAAAGCCACTTTCTAGCCATTCTGACCCTCTATGCTGTTCCAGCACTGGTGTAGGACTTCACACTTGCTTTGCTGAACTTCTAGTAGCCCATTTCTCCAGCCTGAAAAGGCCCTTTTGAATGTCAGCTCTGCTCTGCAACATGTTCCTGTAATTTGGTATCATCTGGGAATTTGCTGAGGATGCATCCTGCCCCATCCTCCAAGCTGTTCATGAAGACTTTAAACAATATTAACCACCATCTAGCCTCTGAGGAACGCCGCTCATAACTGTCTGCCAGCTGAACTTGGCACTTCTCATCACAACCCTCTGAGCCTGAGGCTTAGCCAGTTTTGCCTCCACTTTGCGGTCCGTGCTCCCAGTCTATATTTCTCCAATTTGGCTATAAAGAATGTTTAGTGGAAGACCATGTTGAAAGCTTTACTAAAGTCAAAGAAAATAACAACTACTGTTCTCTCTCATCTACCAAGCCAGCCAGCTCATCATAGAAGGCAATCAGGTTGGATAGGCATGATCTCCCCTTGGTAAATCCATGTTATCTGTTCCCAATCATGCACTTGTTCTCTGTCTTGTTCTTCATACACCGAGACATGATTTCCAGGAGGATTTGCTCTATAATCTTCCCAGGGACTGAGCTTAGGCTGTCCAGCCTGTAGTTTCCCAGATCCTCTTTCTTTTTCTTCCTGAAGACAAGTGTGACATTTGTCTTTCTCCAGTCACCAGGAAGCTCCCCCAGTTGCTGTGATGTTCCAAAGGTGATAGGGAGCAGCCAGTGACATAGGCCACATCCCTGAGGACCTCTGAGATGGAGCTGATTTCCCTGCCAGTGACTAACTATATTTTGTATTGACTCCTTTTTAAGTGGTAGGGTGCCATAATTTATTTGCATAAAATAAATATAACCACATGATTATCATCTCTAGCACTTAGACAACCACTAACTTTTAGGTAAGTGATTAATTTTTTTCCTACCAGAACATCCACCAACTTGAATCCAATATTTGATTACTTCATACAGGCTGCAGAACATTCTGTGTCAGAAAATTACTATTTATGGGTGTTTTGTAATCAGCAGATGCCCTGTATGTTGAAGTGCATGGAATATAGATTTTTTTTTCCTACACATTACACTTGATCATTTACAGAGCAATTCATTCTCTTCTCTTGAGGGGTTAGATAGTCGGTAACAGATGCCCCTTAACGCTGTTCTATTTGTTAAAATATTAATCCTTAAAAATCTGGGGACTTGTGATCTGAACTGTCCAGGACTCTGGGAAAGGTAACAGTATCTTTGATGAAAAGGATAAAATTCCATCCAATTTAACCACCCTTTCCTTCTGCAACAGGTTGTAGCCATTAAACTAAATATTCTGATTGCATTTCCATTCCAGCAGGCTTCAATCAACAGTAATACCTCTTATATTCCTCATTTCTCAATTTGTGTTTCCAAATCTTCTTGTTAATCACCTGATTCTTTACTTTAGTACATAAACAATTAATTAAAAATAGTTTCCTTGTATGCCCTCTTGTGCTTGTAAAGCATACTCTTAGTGAGGATTTTGACTGAGTCTAGCTATTATATTTCTTTTTTCTCTATTTCTTCTCTTTGCTATAAATTCTTAGCAAGTTTTAAACTTATTTTTAGCTGTCAATACTACTTTGAAACACAGCCAAGAAATAAAAGATGAAGAAATAACATTGTTATTATCATCCCTTTGTGTCTTGAAAAAAATGGATTCATCTGATGGCAATGAGGAATAGTGAAATCTTCTATCCCATCTAATACTCAGTGTTCTTTGTCACATAACCAGCTTCTTTTGATTGTTTCTGCATTAGTATGAAACAGCTCTGATCAGGTATTTCTACTTGAGCATTTGATTTGATTTAGATACCATTTTCAAACACCTGTATTTTTTCAGGGAAGTTGATTTCTTCAGCGATACCTATATCATTAGCAGTTAAGAGGCAGTGTCTAGACCTGCGTACAGACCTCATTGTGCAGTGTATACTGTGGTCTGCAGTCTCTCTCTCCCCCTCTCTCTTAAGATCAAGTCTAGTACAGTAAAACAGGTATTACAGAAAATGGAAAAAGGACATGATATCATGGCCTGTGACAGCTGCACACGAGGCCCAGTTCTTCAAAAGAACACATTTTTAATGCAACCTTTACCTAAAGAATTAGTACATAACGTTTTTTTACAAAGGCCAAACTGGGCAAGTACCACACAGACCAGGATTATACCCCTTGGGTGTGAACCTTTTAGGGGCTGCGAAGGTGGTTGTGTCCAAGCATTGTAGGATGATGCAGTATCCCTTTCCCACTGGCAATTATGTGAAATAAATCTACACCTTTCCCACAAAGGGATGGATTAGCCTTTAGCCTGTTAGAAGTCACTGTCCTAGATAAAGGGTGCAGTTGTTATCAGCATCTTTTACCCAGGCAACATGAGACTACCAAAATGCTAAAGGCCAAAGACTGTCTAGTTTATTCATACTATTATTCTGTCTAACAGAAGATTCAAACCTATCTGACTTCTTTCTTCAAAAGCGGTAGTTTTTCAGATACTATCAATGCTCTCTATGGAAACAGAGTTCTGTTTACCTATGCTGTATACATTCATCTAGCTTCACCATTTTCACTCTCTGCTATGTGTTTCTTCTTGAACTCTTTATTTCTAGAAATCTTCTAGTCTGGCCAGCTGATGTTTCTTCCTAGCAAAAGACTTGTCATTTCTTTTCTTCTTTTTCTCCTTCCTTCTTCCTTTCTTTTTTTCTTTCTTTATGTAATTTTTCTTTCTTTCCTTCATTCCTTCTTTTCTTCCTTCTTTTCCTTCTTTCCTTTTTCCTTCTTTTCCTTTCCTTCCCTTTCCCCTTGCCTTGCTTTGCCTTGCCTTTTTCCTTGCCTTTCCTTCTGTCTTAAGCCTCAGATTGTGGAAGATATTTAACTCTCAGCCTTGCTCTGGGAATAGAAAATGCTGTTTTCATGCTCTGATGCACCTCAAACATTCACTTAGCATTTGTTCTGTATTAGATGTAGCCCAGAAAATAAATCTGTATTGAAATCCTGATATTTCACTGACTGTGTTATAGTTAAGTAAATGTCTTCAAGATGATCCTGCACACAGACTTACAATGAAAATGGTGACTATAGTGATGACAAGTAATTCTGAATATGCTCATTTTTGCTTTGCTGCTATATGAGAATGCTTTTGGAATAAGTTCTCCATTGTCTGAAAGGTCAGCAGACAGCATTTTTATCTACAGAATTGCTGAGAAAGTGAGATATCATGCGTCTAGGTGTCTCCGAAATCTAAAATTTAGAGTTCCAAACAGGTTAATCAGAACCAAAAATACAAAACAAGCAAACGCAAAGCTGGAAAAATGAATTGTTGTAAGTCTGAATAGTTCAAAGTATTGCTTGCCTTCTGATGTCTAGTGAAAAACACTTGAGATGATAGATAGAAAGAAAAGCTAGATCTGGATGAAGAGTGTACTACCTACACTACAAGGATCAAACCAGTGGACATGAAAAAAAGACTGGACATAAAATTTTCTGTCTTCTATGTTCTAGATGCTGTGAGGACAAAAGAAACTTACTTGTGCCATATTTCACACAAAAACTTAAAGCTCTATATTCCTTTTTAAATTGCTTCMAGTTCCTTCTTGTTTGAATTTGTCATGGGAAAGACAATGATAAAGTTTCTATTTTTCTTTTAAGGCTTCTCTGTCATTCTATTTATTTGAGCTTTCAAATGACATTTTATACATATTTTTACATTTATATGAAAAACACTTTATTTATAAATTTTCTTTTACAGCACTCTTTCAGGGTGCTTATTAAAAATTCTCTTTGCCAAGCACATCTTTAAGGGCAGACTTGTTTGCTTTTTGTGAATCAGGCAAACAGAGTTGTGTTCACATGCTAGGTCCAGTTCATGCACACTTGCCTGGATGTGAGAACAGACAAGAGTTTTAGTCATAGTAAGTACATTCAAAAGTATCATAGAAAAATAAAAGGAAATGTTCTACTGGGAACAATTTTGTCCTAGAGAGAATATGCACTAAATGACCAAAGACTTCTCTTCCGTTTCTGATTTCTGTAATGCCTTAGCTCCAAGGAGCAGGTCTTTTCTGTAATGCCRTGGCTCTGGTGACTGTCTTTTAAAGAAGGTGTGGGTGGAGTTTGGGGAGCAATCGATAAGYAAACCTGTCTTTCTCTCTCTTCCATCACTGATTTTCTTTCTCAGAGAGCCTATCCTTTTTTGGGAGGGAGGGGACAAGTACTTGCCTTGGAGAACTTTTCCACAAGTTCTGCAATACAGTGCAATACTGTAAAGTTGGAGCTCTGTCTCTTCCACAGAGCCATCGAGAAAAAGGGACTGCTGACCGCAGCATAACACCCTCTCTCCCTCCCTCCCCACTCGGATCTCCCAGACCCACCAGCCCCACACACAGTGTTGGTCTAGCACTTTGCTGGGATGATAGGGAGGGTACCTATGGAGGGAAAAGCAGAGAATATGATCCAGTTTTAAATCCTTCCTCTCTCTACTGCTGGAGCAGAGAGGATGTGTGCAGAGGCTATGGCAGAGGAGGCTGGCTGCAAGGAAGAGGAGGAATGGAGAGAAAAGCAATGAACAACACCAGCCAGGCCAAACTGCATGGGGTGGTACAGGCAGGCACAAGTCAGCTATCTCAGGTACTTCAGTGGCATATGCACCTGCATATTTAGCATTGCTTAGGGCTTCAGTTCTCCCAAGAAATTCATACATCTTTCATCCCTGAAATGGGGTGATCTGATGGCCACCATCAACACAATGTCCCCATGACGACAAATACCAGTCCTGAAGCTTTCTCATTGCTTGGAGAATGAGAATTGTGGTCTCTCTTAGCTGAGGATATAGACGTATATGTTCAAATTATATAACAATAATACAGTTATGTCAATATATTGGATGATATTCAATTATATTTAAAATATTGCTATACTTTAAATAGTATGTCTATAAATAACTTGTACCAGATTCCTCCATTCTTCACTTTACATTAAGCATATAGGACAGAAAGCTATTTTCTCTTATGACAACTGGCTGTTAGAAATGTTTTACAAAGGTTTATGTATTTTAAGTTCCTTGTTAAAAATCTAAAAATTATTAAAATTTCTTCCTAAATTGCTCCCATAATATAAGTGAAGAGGTATTATATGTGCATACAATTTCCTGTTTTATAAATTCAGTTTCCTACTTACAGTTTCTGCATTTTTATAGTCCTACTCTAAGTATGAATATTTTGAAAAATGAATTCCTTTTGTACATTTTCCTCATTGTTCTGTGACTTATATTTAGTTAAATATGAATTGAATTATATTGAAGGGGTGAAGGTAAATTCATTCCCTATTGAAAAAATAAAACAGAACAAGAAAAATGCCTTACTGCTACATTTACTCACATCAAGCAGATTTTTCTATAGCCTGAAAAATGCTATTCAGAACAGGTAAAAGAATCTTCTTCACTGTGAATACAATTGTGAAAAGAATTTTAAGAGAAAACATTACCCAGGTCACACAGACAAAAGGAATGGAGTTTAAAATACTGATGTTAAAAATTCCATACATACCATATTTCTAATAAGAATGGCAAGGAGAGAGTCAGCAAATTTCAAACAAAATATGTAAATGTACATAGGAAGACACTGTGATATGATTATTCCCTAGAACTTTTTGAAAAGTTCTGATTTTCTGCGGGAAAAAAAAGAGAAGAAACTCAACCTGGAAAAGTTTTGTCAACTTTTACTCCCAGGGCTGGCTTTTCTCTCTTCCTTCACGGTGTAGGTATATGCTGCCACTCTGCAGAAAAGTCATAACTGTTCAATGCTTGTGTTGTGTTTGCTAGTGTTGTGTTACCCTACCAGCTACATCACAAAAAGGCCTTACTTCTTGTGCTCTTCTTACTGGCGTTGATAAACATAAGTGTTTCCAGGGTTACTGGTTGTATTTGTTCAACTAATTGTTTAGTTCTACAGTTTTTCCCAACTCTCCTTAATTTAAGCCGTGACTGACATCCATTCAGACAAAAAGAAGAGAGGGAAATCCTGAGATGATTCAAATATTGACTGAGAGCAATCATGTTTTCACATGCAGTCAATACTGACCTTTTCCATTTGGAAAACTTGAAAGGGAAAATAAATAATAGCTGTCTTTTCCATATTGGTTTAACTACTGAAGTAATAGTAGGCAGGGTAAAACAACACAAGCATAAGAGAGAAAACCCAGCTGAGGAGTAAAAGCTGGCAAAACTTTTCGAGGTTGTGGGTTTTTCTTTTCTTTCACAGAAAATCAAAACATTTCAAAGTGTTCCAGGGAATAAAGACMCCCACCATTGCAATCCATGTATGACTGAGAGTCTTACTACTTCTCTTCTTCAGAATACTCACAATGTGGTCAGGAGGCATGACTACAGTACAGGGAGGACTACTACACTAAACACTGAGTTATATATAATCTGTCTGCTTCACATTTGTCTTTCACTTGCCTAGGTGTGCTGCAAAGTGACGTTTCTGACTGCCACAAAGATGTATCTTTTCCTTCCCTAGTTCCTTTTGTCTGCAACATTTCCCATCCCAATTACCTTTTTGCATCTTTTTTTTGTCTTTTCTTCCAGTTTAGCCACTGTATTTTCCTTTTTTTCTTTGTCTTTTCTCTCTCTCTCCCTTCCCTCCACCCCCCAAGCTGCATCCTGTTATACTTGACCAGATGCAACAACGATATCACAGAATCCACAGAATTGCAGAATGGTTGAGGTTGGAAGGGACCTCTGGAGATCATCTAGTCCAACCCCCCTGCTCAAGCAGGATCACCTAGAGCACATTGCACAGGATCATGTCCAGGCGTGTTTTGAATATCTCCAGAGAAGGAGACTCCACAACCTCTCGGGGCAACTTGTTCCAGTGCTCTGTCACYCTCACAGTGAAAAAGTTTTTCCTCATGTTCAGATGGAAGCGTCTGTGTTTCAGTTTGTGCCCGTTGCCTCGCGTCCTGTTGCTGGGCACCACTGAAAAGAATCTGGTCCCATCCTCTTGACACCCTCCCTTCAGATACTTGTACACGTTGATAAGATCTCCTCTCAGCCTTCTCTTCTCCAGGCTATACAGGCCCAGCTCTCTCAGTCTTTCCTCATA